>NC_057812.1:45488036-45852553 GCF_018294505.1 Triticum aestivum
CGGTTGCTGGATGGGGGCGGTGGGCGCGGGAGGCGCGGCGAGAGCCGGCCCCGGCCACGACGGCCACTGCGGGGTAGGGACGGGCGATGGCTGCAGTTGCAGCCTCCCAGCAAACGCAACGGAGGCCGCTGCGTGCGGCGAGTACCACGGCAGGGCTGGTGGCCCGGTGGCGGCGGCCAGCGGCAGGGGCGGCGACGGCCCGTAGGGGCTGGCTAGGTACAGCCGAATACCCTGGACGGCGGCGACGAGGTCGTTGAGGACCCCGGTGACCTCCTCCGGGGTGTAGGCGGCTGCTGGCGGCGCCGGAGGTGGAGAGCAGCAGCACGGATGGGGAGGGCAGCGACGCGGTGGAGAGGGCCAGCAGCGCGGTGGTGGTGGTCGGCAGCGGAGGCGACTAGGTTGGCGGCGGGGAAGACATGATCGAACCGAAGCGAGCTGATACCAAACTGGTAGAAACTAGGGTTCTACCGGGTCTAGGCCGAAGGTTGTAGGGGAAGGAGGGAGCTGGTCATGGACGAACTCGCGGCCGGCGGCGGCTGGGCGCCGTCGTGCGCGAGGAGGCGACGGCTGAGAGGGAGATGGCTCAGGGGAGGAGGCGGCTAGGGTTAGGTCCCGGCTCCCTAAGGAAGCCGAGCAAATATGATTGCTTCTTGCTTAATTCCAAAACGGATCCTTACACGAGTTTATATAATCCTCCTACTAAGATAATTGGGCTAAGCCCCTAATAACGACAAGATAGACTGGGCCACAACTAACTGGGCTAAGCCCCTAATATGCCCGTCATAACATTTCTCCCCGCTTGCACAAACAGCTCGTCCTTGAGCTGGAAGGCGGGGAAGCGCTTGCGGAACTCCTCGAGGTGATCACCCGTCGCCAAACACCTCCGCGGCAGCTGGGGCGGGCAGGTCGACGAGCCCAGCGCCGGCGGCGTCCTCCTCAATGTAGTCCGCAGCCTCCAGGTAGAAGTCGTGGGCAGACGTGGCCGGGCACGTAGGGCTCGTTGCCGTTGAAGCACAACCCTTGGCGGCGACGCTCGAGTTGCTCGGCCGGGGTGAGCCGTCGGAACGGGCGCGCCGCGGTCGCGCCTATGGGTGCCGCGGAAGCCTGAGCAGGCCGACCCTGCGCGGGAACGTTCGGCCAGCGGCCCGGGACGGTGACGCCTGCTGGATGGCCACCGCGCGACGCTCGAACGCGCGAGCGTAGTACATGGACGTCTGGAGGTCCTGGGGTCCCTGCAGCTCCACGTCCACACGAATTTGATCCGGCAGACCGCCAACAAAGAGCTCGGCCCGCTGGCGAGCCGTCACGCCGGGCGCGTGGCACGCCAGGGCCTGAAAGCGGTCCGTGAAGTCCTGCACCGTAGAGGTGAAGGGGAGACGACCCAACTCCGCCAGCCAGCTCCCGCGTATCGGCGGCCTGAAGCGAAGGAGGCATAGCTCGCGAAAACGCTCTCATGGAGGCATGCCGCCCTCGTCCTACTCGAGAGCGTAATACCAAGTCTGTGCGGCGCCTCGAAGGTGATATGAAGCGAGCCAGGTGCGGTCCGACGCAAGCATGCGTTGCCCCCGGAAGAACTGGTCACACTGATTAAGCAAGTTGAGGGGGTCCTCGGTGCCGTCGTATGTGGCGAAGGCGAGCTTGGCGAAGCGCGGCGTCGTCTGGGTATGACCGCCGTGGCCCGTGGGGGTACGACTCGGCGGTGCGGAGCAGCGGCGTCGGGTCAGTGATCACAGGGGCCCCCACGTGGAACGGCGGCGCCGAGGCCAACGTAGGGGCCCGCAGAGCTGGAGGATCCGCCGTACTGCGTCTGCTGTGACGGGACATGCGGCGGTCCCGAGGCCAGCGTGTAGACCGGCTGAGACGACGACTCGGTCAACCAAGCCGGTAGCGAGGACGGCGAGGGCGGGAACCAGACCTGGTGGATCGGGACTCCCGTCGACGCGGTCGATGCGGGGACGGAGCTGATCGGCGGTGGTTGCTGCAGCTGCAGCGGTGTCGCACCGGGCAGCGGCAGCGGCTGCAGCGGAGCACCGGGCGTGGCGGAGACCGCCAGGAGCGGCGGCTGCCACTGCAGCCAGGGCGGTCCGGTGGTGGCGGTGGATGGCAGCGGCCACGGCAGCCATGACGGTTGCTGGATGGGAGCGGTGGGCGCGGGAGGCGCGACGAGAGCCGGCGCCGGCCACGGCGGCCACTGCGTAGTAGGGACGGGCGATGGCTGCAGCTGCAACCTCCCAGCGAACGCAGCGGAGGCCGCTGCGTGCGGTGAGTACCACGGCAGGGCTGGTGGCCCGGTGGCGGCGGCCGGCAACAGGGGCGGCGACGACCCGTAGGGGCTGGCCAGGTACAGCCGGATACCCTGGACGGGGGCGACGAGGTCATTGAGGACCCCGGTAACCTCCTCCGGGGTGTAGGCGGCTGCTGGCGGCGCGGTGGAGGGCGCCGACATCTGGGCGGCGGCGGCGCCGGAGGTGCAGAGCAGCAACACAGATGGGGAGGGCAACAGCGTGGTGGAGAGGGCTAGCAGCGCGGTGGTGGCGGTCGGCAGCAGAAGCGACGGGGTTGGCGGCGGGGAAGACATAATCGAACCAAAGCGAGCTGATACCAAACTGGTAGAAACTAGGGTTCTACCGGGTCTAGGCCGGAGGTTGTAGGGGAAGGAGGGAGTTGGTCGTCGACGAACTCGCGGCCGGCGGCGGCTGGGCGCCGTCGTGCGCGAGGAGGCGACGGCTGAGAGGGAGATGGCGCAGGGGAGGAGGCGGCTAGCGTTAGGTCTCCCGGCTCCCTAAGGAAGGCGAGCAAATATGATTGCTTCTTGCTTAATTCCAAAACGGATCCTTACACGAGTTTATATAATCCTCCTACTAAGATAATTGGGCTAGGCCCCTAATAACAATAAGATAGACTGGGCCACAACTAACTGGGCTAAGCCCCTAATATGCCCGTCATAACATTTCTCCCCGCTTTCACAAACAGCTCGTCCTTGAGCTGGAAGGCGGGGAAGTGCTTGCGGAACTCCTCGAGGTGATCACTCGTCGCCAAACACCTCCGCGGCAGCTGGGGCGGGCAGGTCGCCGAGCCCAGCGCCGGCGGCGTCCTCCTCAATGTAGTCCGCAGCCTCCAGGTAGAAGTCGTGGGCAGACGTGGCCGGGCACGTAGGGCTCGTTGCAGTTGAAGCACAACCCTTGGCGGCGACGCTCGAGTTGCTCGGCCGGGGTGAGCCGTCGGAAAGGGCGCGCCGCCGTCGCAACTAGGGGTGCCGCGGAAGCCTGAGCAGGCCGACCCTGCGCGGGAACGTCCGGCCAAGGTGGCGGCCCAGCGGCCCGGGACGGTGACGCTTGCTGGAAGGCCACCACGCGACGCTCGAACGCGCGAGCGTAGTACATGGCCGTCTGGAGGTGCTGGGGTTCATGCAGCTCCACGTCCACACGAATTTGATACGACAGACCGCCAACAAAGAGCTCGGCCCGCTGGCGAGCCGTCACGCTGGGCGCGTGGCACGCGAGGGCCTGAAAGCGGTCTGTGAAGTCCTGCACCGTAGAGGTGAAGGGGAGACGGCCCAACTACGCCAGCCGGCTCCCGCGTCTCGGCGGCCTGAAACGAAGGAGGCATAGCTCGCGAAAACTCTCTCATGGAGGCATGCCTCCCTCGTCCTGCTCGAGAGCGTAATACCAAGTGTGTGCGGCGCCTCGAAGGTGATATGATGCGAGCCAGGTGCGGTCCGACGCAAGCGTGCGTTGCCCCCGGAAGAACTGGTCACACTGATTAAGCTAGTTGAGGGGGTCCTCGGTGCCGTCGTAGGTGACGAAGGCGAGCTTGGCGAAGCGCGGCGCCGTCTGGGTATGACCGCCGTGGCCCGTGAGGGTACGACTCGGCGGTGCGGAGCAGCGGCGCCGGGTCGATGATCACAGGGGCCCCCACGTGGAACGGCGGCGCGTCGAGGCCAACATAGGGGCCCGCGGAGCTAGAGGATCCGCCGTACTGCGCCTGCTGTGACGGCACATGCGGCGGTCCCGAGGCCAGCGTCTAGACCGGCTGAGACGACGACTCGATCAACCAATCCGGTAGCGGAGACAGCGAGGGCAGGAACCGGACCTGGTGGATCGGGACTCCCGCCGGCGCGGTCGATGCGGGGACGGAGCTGATCGGCGGTGGTTGCTGCAGCTGCAGCGGCTGCTGCGGTGTCGCGCCGGGCAGCGGCAGCGGCTGCAGCGGAGCATTGCGCGGCGGAGACCGCCAGGAGGGGCGGCTGCCACTGCAGCCAGGGCGGGGCGGTGGTGGCGGTGGATGGCAGCGGTCACGACAACCATGGCGGTTGCTGGATGGGGGCGGTGGGCGCGGGAGGCGCGGCGAGAGCCGGCGCCGGCCACGGCGGCCACTGCGGGGTAGGTACGGGCGATGGCTGCAGCTGCAGCCTCCCAGCGAACGCAGCGGAGGCCGCTGCGTGCGGCGAGTACCACGGCAGGGCTGGTGGCCCGGTGGCGGCGGCTGGCGGCAGGGGCGGTGACGGCCCGTAGGTGCTGGCCAGCTACAGCCGGATACCCTGGACGACGGCGACGAGGTCGTTGAGGACCCCGGTAACCTCCTCCGGGGTGTAGGCGGCTGCTGGCGGCGCGGTGGAGGGCGCTGACATCTGGGCGGCGGCGGCGCCGGAGGTGGAGAGCAGCAGCACGGATGGGGGGGGGGGCAACGACGCGGTGGAGACGGCCAGCAGCGCGGTGGTGGCGGTCGGCAGCGGAAGCGACGGGGTTGGCGGCGGGGAAGACATGATCGAACTGAAGCGAGCTGATACCAAACTGGTAGAAACTAGGGTTCTACCGGGTCTAGGCCGGAGGTTGTAGGGGAAGGAGGGAGCTGGTCGTGGACGATCTCGCGGCCGGCGGCGGCTGGGCGCCGTCGTGCGCGAGGAGGCGACGGCTGAGAGGGAGATGGCGCAGGGGAGGAGGCGGGTAGGGTTAGGTCTCCCGGCTCCCTAAGGAAGCCGAGCAAATATGATTGCTTCTTGCTTAATTCCAAAACGGATCCTTACACGAGTTTATATAATCCTCCTACTAACATAATTGGGCTAAGCCCCTAATAACGATAAGATAGACTGGGCCACAACTAACTGGGCTAAGCCCCTAATATGCCCGTCATAACATTTCTCCCCGCTTGCACAAACAGCTCGTCCTTGAGCTGGAAGGCGGGGAAGCGCTTGCGGAACTCCTCGAGGTGATCACCCGTCGCCAAACACCTCCGCGGCAGCTGGGGCAGGCAGGTCGCCGAGCCCAGCGCCGGCGGTGTCCTCCTCAATGTAGTCCGCAGCCTCCAGATAGAAGTCGTGGACAGACGTGGCCGGGCATGTAGGGCTCTGTGCCGTTGAAGCACAACCCTTGGCGGCGACGCTCGAGTTGCTCGGCCGGGGTGAGCCGTCGGAACGGGCGCGCCGCGGTCGCGGCTAGGGGTCCCACGGAAGCCTGAGCAGGCCGAGCCTGCGCGGGAACGTCCGGCCAAGGTGGCGGCCCAGCGGCCCGGGACGGTGACGCCTGCTGGATGGCCAACGCGCGACGCTCGAACGCGCGAGCGTAGTACATGGTCGTCTGGAGGTCTTGGGGTCCCTGCAGCTCCACGCTCACACGAATTTGATCCGGCAGACCGCCAACAAAGAGCTCGGCCCGATGGCGAGCCGTCACGCCAGGCGCGTGGCACGCCAGGGCCTGAAAGCGGTCTGTGAAGTCCTGCACCGTAGAGGTGAAGGGGAGACGGCCCAACTCCGCCAGCCGGCTCCCGCGTATCGGCGGCCTGAAGCGAAGGAGGCATAGCTCGCGAAAACGCTCTCATGGAGGCATGCCGCCCTCGTCCTGCTCGAGAGCGTAATACCAAGTCTGTACGGCGCCTCGAAGGTGATATGAAGCGAGCCAGGTGCGGTCCGACGCAAGCGTGCGTTGCCCCCGGAAGAACTGGTCACACTGATTAAGCAAGTTGAGGGGGTCCTCGGTGCCGTCGTAGGTGGCGAAGGCGAGCTTGGCGAAGCGCGGTGCCGTCTGTGTATGACCGCCGTGGCCCGTGGTGGTACGACTCGGCGGTGCGGAGCAGCGGCCCCTGGTCGGTGATCACAGGGGCCCCCACGTGGAACGGCGGCGCGTCGAGGCCAATGTAGGGGCCCGCAGAGCTGGAGGATCCGCCGTACTGCGCCTGCTGTGACGGCACATGTGGCTGTCCCGAGGCCAGCGTGCAGACCGGCTGAGATGACGACTCGGTCAACCAAGCCAGTAGTGGGGATGGCGAGGGCGGGAACCGGACTTGGTGGATCGGGACTCCCGCCGGCGCGGTCGATGCGGGGACGGAGCTGACCGGCGGTGGTTGCTGAAGCTGCAGCGACTGCTGCGGTGTCGCGGCAGTCAGCGGCAGCGGCTGCAGCGTAGCACCGGGCGCGGCGGAGACCGCCTGGAGCGGCGACTGCCACTTCAGCCAGGGCGGGGCGGTGGTGGCGGTGGATGGCAGCGGCCACGGCAGCCACGACGGTTGCTGGATGGGGGCGGTGGGCACGGGAGGCGCGGCGAGAGCCGGCGCCGGCCACGGCGACCACTGCGGGGTAGGGATGGGCGATGGCTGTAGCTGCAGCCTCCCAGCGAACGCAGCGGAGGCCGCTACGTGCGGCGAGTACCATGGCAGGGCTGCTGGCCCGGTGGCGGCGGCCGGCGACAGGGCCAGCGACGGCCCGTAGGGGCTGGCCAGGTACAGCCGGATACCCTGGACGGCGGCGACGAGGTCGTTGAGGACCCCGGTGACCTCCTCCGGGGTGTAGGCGGCTGCTGGCGGCGCGGTGGAGGGCGCCGACATCTGGGCGGCGGTGGCGCCGGTGGTGGAGAGCAGCAGCACGGATGGGGAGGGCAGCAAGCGCGGTGGTGGCAGTCGGCAGCGGAAGCGATGGGGTTGGCGGCGGGGAAGACATGATCGAACCAAAGCGAGCTGATACCAAACTGGTAGAAACTAGGGTTCTACCGGGTCTAGGCCGGAGGTTGTAGGGGAAGGAGGGAGCTGGTCGTGGACGAACTCGCGGCCAGCGGCGGCTGGGCGCCGTCATGCGCGAGGAGGCGACGGCTGAGAGGGAGATGGCGCAGGGGAGGAGGTGGCTAGGGTTAGGTCTCGCGGCTCTCTAAGGAAGCCGAGCAAATATGATTGCTTCTTGCTTAATTCCAAAACGGATCCTTACACGAGTTTATATAATCCTCCTACTAAGATAATTGGGCTAGGCCCCTAATAACGATAAGATAGACTGGGCCACAACTAACTGGGCTAAGCCCCTAATATGCCCGTCATAACATTTCTCCCTGCTTGCACAAACAGCTCGTCCTTGAGCTGGAAGGTGGGGAAGCGCTTGCGGAACTCCTCGAGGTGATCACCCGTCGCCAAACACCTCCGCGGCAGCTGGGGCGGGCAGGTCGCCGAGCCCAGCGCCGGCGGCGTCCTCCTCAATGTAGTCCGCAGCCTCCAGGTAGAAGTCGTGGGCAGACGTGGCCGGGCACGTAGGGCTCGTTGCCGTTGAAGCACAACCCTTGGCGGCGACGCTCGAGTTGCTCGGCCGGGGTGAGCCGTCGGAACGGGCGCGCCGCGGTCGCGGCTAGGGGTGCCGCGGAAGCCTGAGCAGGCCGAGCCTGCGCGGGAACGTCCGGCCAAGGTGGCGGCCCAGCGGCCCGGGACGGTGACGCCTGCTGGATGGCCACCGCGCGACGCTCGAACGCGCGAGCGTAGTACATGGCCGTCTGGAGGTCCTGGGGTCCCTGCAGCTCCACGTCCACACGAATTTGATCCGGCAGACCGCCAACAAAGAGCTCGGCCCGCTGGCGAGCTGTCACGCCGGGCGCGTGGCACGCCAGGGCCTGAAAGCGGTCTGTGAAGTCCTGCACCGTAGAGGTGAAGGGGAGACGAGCCAACTCCGCCAGTCGGCTCCCGCGTATCGGCGGCCTGAAGCGAAGGAGGCATAGCTCGCGAAAACGCTCTCATGGAGGCATGCCGCCCTCGTCCTGCTCGAGAGCGTAATACCAAGTCTGTACGGCGCCTCGAAGGTGATATGAAGCGAGCCAGGTGCGGTCCGACGCAAGCGTGCGTTGCCCCCGGAAGAACTGGTCACACTGATTAAGCCAGTTGAGGGGGTCCTTGGTGCCGTCGTAGGTGGCGAAGGCGAGCTTGGCGAAGCACAGCGCCGTCTGGGTATGACCGCCGTGGCCCGTGGGGGTACGACTTGGCGGTGTGGAGCAGCGGCGCGGGGTCGGTGATCACAGGGGCCCCCACGTGGAACGGCGGCGCGTCGAGGCCAACGTAGGAGCCCGCGGAGCTGGAGGATCCGCCGTACTGCGCCTGCTGTGACGGCACACGCGGCGGTCCCGAGGCCAGCGTGTAGACCGGCTGAGACGACGAGTCGGTCAACCAAGCCGTTAGTGGGGACGGCGAGGGCGGGAACCGGACCTGGTGGATCGGGACTCCTGCCGGCGCGGTCGATGTGGGGACGGAGCTGACCGGCGGTGGTTGCTGCAGCTGCAGCGGCTGCTGCGGTGTCGCGCCGGTCAGCGGCAGCGGCTGCAGCGGAGCACCGGGCGCGGCGGAGACCGCCAGGAGCGGCGGCTGCCACTGCAGCCAGGGCGGTCCGGTGGTGGCGGTGGATGGCAGCGGCCACGACAGCCACGACGGTTGCTGGATGGGGGCGGTGGGCGCGGGAGGCGCGACAAGAGCCGGCGCCGGCCACGGCGGCCACTGCGGGGTAGGGACGGGCGATGGCTGCAGCTGCAGCCTCCCAGCGAACGCAGCGGAGGCCGCTGCGTGCGGCGAGTACCACGACAGGGCTGGTGGCCCGGTGGCGGCGGCGGCCGGCGGCAGGGGCGGCGACGACCCGTAGGGGCTGGCCAGGTACAGCCGGATACACTGGACGGCGGCGACGAGGTCGTTGAGGACCCCGGTGACCTCCTCCGGGGTGTAGGCGGCTGCTGGCGGCGCGGTGGAGGGCGCCGACATCTGGGCGGCAGCGGCGCCGGTGGTGGAGAGCAGCAGCACGGATGGGGAGGGCAGCGGCGCGCTGGTGGCAGTCGGCAGTGGAAGCGACGGGGTTGGCGGTGGGGAAGACATGATCGAACCGAAGCGAGCTGATACCAAACTGGTAGAAACTAGGGTTCTACCGGGTCTAGGCTGGAGGTTGTAGGGGAAGGAGGGAGCTGGTCGTGGACGAACTCGCGGCCGGCGGCGGCTGGGCGCCGTCGTGCGCGAGGAGGTGACGGCTCCCGGCTGAGAGGGAGATGGCGCAGGGGAGGAGGCGGCTAGGGTTAGGTCTCCCGGCTCCCTAAGGAAGCCGAGCAAATATGATTGCTTCTTACTTAATTCTAAAACGGATCCTTTCATGAGTTTATATAATCCTTCTACTAAGATAATTGGGCTAAGCCCATAATAATGATAAGATAACTGGGCCACAACTAACTGGGCTAAGCCTCTAATATGCCGGTCATAACAGTTATGCTTGTGCGTTTCTATGACAAATGATGTGTTTTCTGCAACTATGAAGTCATATGTTCATCATTTTAGTCTCATTCTTCTTAATTATGTCTTAAGGTGTAGCATTGATAATTTCAGTGCCCAGCTACCTATAATTCAGGCGTTCTTGTGTGTGCATTTGCATGTTCTACTGTCCCTTTGCTTGCTTGCTCTGCTTTTGGTTTCGTTATCCAATAATATTTTTTTCTATAATGTTTTATCCCTTGATATTGTCCAGGGGGGACATGCTGGAGCTGAGCGTCTTCACAGGTCTACCACTCTTAAAAAGCTACTCAAGGAACAGAAGCAAGCAAGCAGGATGTATGGTGGGATCAGTTATTCTCCATTGATATTGCAGAAGCAAGGTTTACTCGAGGTGATTTTTCGGACTAAAAACTCGTAGCATCTTATACTTCACTGAAATGGAAGTAAATTGACGTTGGAATTGTGTTACTCAGGATAAAACAGTGACTGCTCATCCTTCCATAGTCAATCAGCTCACTTGCCAGGTTATTGACGGTTCAAAGGTTGTGATTGACGGAAATTTGATTACTGGGAAGGGACTCGGAACAGTCATGGATTTTTCCCTGGCCATTGTAAGAAAATTCTTTGGCCATGGACGAGCGAAAAGTGTGGCAAATGGAATGGTTTTTGACTACCCCAAGAACAGAAACGCCTAGCATTCCTGGTACTATGGAGTAATGCGCTGAATGTTTGGTTATGGGATATGGATCTTGCGGTAGCTATGCTCAAACTTTTAAGTGACTGTCTCTTGGGGAGATGGCAAAACTTTCTTCTGTTGCCACCTTAGTGGATAGCTGCAGACTGCAGTGAAATGCCCACTAATTATGTTGGGATGAACCACAACTGCATTGGGAAAATCCAGTTTGGGTCAGTTCATCTCGAGATGTTCCTCGCCGATGCGGCATCATGGACATCAAGGGCTGCGTGCTCCATGTGTGCTTTGAGGGCGCGGAGGACCTCCCCAGCGGCGGCAGCTCCAAGTACAGCAGCAGCGTCATGTGCTAGTGGGCGCTGGACCCGTCGCTGGAAAGCATGTGAGAATATATCGGCACTATGTTGACAAGTTTATTTTCAACCTCTGGGCAATCTGCTTGCGTACGCTTTCCTGAATATTGAGGTGCATGACCTGCAAAGATGACAATACAGCAAGCAGAAATAGATCCATCCAACTGCTCATCGTTTGATACTGCTTTGGTGGGTAATACTCCCTTCGTCCCAAAATAAGCGTCTCAACTTTGTACTAACTTACTAAGGTTAAGACACTTATTTTGAGACGGAGGGAGTACTTGCTTATAATTTTGCTTCGTGACTGAACGAGTTTATGTTATGTTTGCTGTCATAATTTTGCAATGCTGGTACTAGAACACTGCCAAAACTGGTACTCCCTCCATACCAAAATATCAAACGTTTTTTATTTTGGGTCTAAATTTAGACCAAACAACCATCTTATATTTTGGTACAGAGGGAGTAGTATTCGGAGAAAAAAAAGGTGACGAAAAACAAATCTGGTAATGCATCTTGGGTCAGTTTTTTTTTATCAGTTGGGTCAGTGTTTCTGTTTGCTGTATGTGTTTGCTGGCTTAGTCAGTTAGTCACGTTGTATGTGTTTGCTGGCTTAGTCATCCCAAAGCATGTTTTGTGGAGTCCAATTGGCGCCAAAGTTTGTAATTTGCAGGATACTTTAGAGCAGTACAAGGCCCTTCTGTCTGATAGATCCAACTGGTAAATGTGGCGACGTTTTTTTCCCGTTGCTGGTCTGGTAGCACGTGAGATCAGCTGAGCTAAAATCGAGAGAGTTTATGTTCAGTGGTGCCTTGCAGGTGATAGCTATGATATTGTAAGACGTTTTTTTTTTGGACGTAGCTAGGGAGCACTGCTGTGCTCGTTCGTTGTTTGAAGCGCACTCCCATATATGGTAAGTATATGTCCTTGTGTCCAGCGGTGTATTCTAGAAAAGGAATCTATCTAGCCACATCCAGTAGCGCACAGGCGTGCCGATGGAATCAGCCTGCATCTTGTCCCCATGTGCATTTATTTGGGGTTCAAAAGTCTTAAAAGCCGTAACTTTTGATTCAGGCATGGAAATCTAGTTACGTTTTCATCATTATATTTCTCATGACGAGTTCTTCAAAACTAGATTCCATATGAGTAGGTTTCGGCAAAAAAAAGTTCAGAGCAACTTTGGGTGCTACGGAGACAACTTTAGTGCTATAAAAAATCAACTCTTTTTTATTCTCTAGTATGGCTACCTGTCAGCGAGGAGTCTTTCTAAGTTTGTTATCATGACTACCAATTGACTAGATTCATCTCTAAGTGTACTATAGGGAAGCAAACACCTTTTTTTGTCCTAGTTGGACTGTCTATTAGGTTGGTTTGTCTCAAGACGAGAAACACACACGAAAACATGAAGCATCTTTAGTGCTACATGCAAGCAACTTCACTGCACTATGTGTACATATGAATTTTGGTAACATTACCCCAACTTGCCTATAATGCATGGTTGTTCAGTTGCCTACGGTTGATGCTCAGTTGCCTATAAATACTATGCAATTGCCTACCATTGATGCCCAGTTGCCTGCTATTGGTGATTAGTAGCCTATCGTCGCTACTCAGTTGCCTATAACTACTATAAATTGTCTACCATTGATGCACAGTTGCCTACCATTGCTGATCAGTTGCCTATCTTTTCAAATTAGCTGCCTACAAATATTGTGAGGTTGGTTATCATTGTTTTTCTAAGTCGCCTACAAACACTCTGAAGTTGCCTAACAGTGATGCTTAGTTGCCTGCCATTACTGTTTCAGTTGCCTACGATACATTGAAAAGTTGTCCATAAGTGTAATACTATAAATTGCCTACTATTGATGCACAGTTGCCTATGTCGGTGTGAAACGACACCTATGGGATCACAAAAATTCCTACTATGGTTGCCGGGGCGTAGGGTTGCGAGGAGAGCAGGGCTAGTAGACAACACGAGGATCGTTTACCCAGGTACGGGCCGCGAGGATGCATAAAACCCTAGTCCTGCTTTGGTGGGTGTATTTCTGAGAGTTCTTGAGCTCTCGAGCTAGCTGTGGTCAGCGTGTGGTTTCAAAGAGGCGAATCCCTCTCCTTGTCGCTCGGGCCTCCTTTTATAGGAAAAAGGGGTCGCCACAGTGGCACACAGGAGGTGGAAAGGTCTAAAGTGGCGCGAGGTTATCCCTCGTATTACAGGACAAGGTGCATTTAATGCACTGCTTAGGTGTCCTCTTGCTTTATCGGGGACGGGGTTGAGGCCCGTCCCGTCCGTCGCCGCTTCTCCTCGTTTCGGCACGCGCCTCGGCCAGGGATGCGTGCGGTGCCATGTAGGTAGGCAGACAGCTGAGTTGGCGTGGTGGTGGAGCCTTCACGAAGATCTGCATGTCGCCATGCAGGCACTTGAAGAGTTGGCCTGGGAGCAGCATGTTGCCACGCAGGTGCCCGCCCAGCTGGTTGGGCTGGCAGCTGCATGTGAACGGCGGTGGGAGCATGGTTGACGTGGGCTTGGTGGTGGCCTTGCCGGCGTCTTTGGCGAGGGCCTTGCCGGGTGGCCCGGCAAGGGTCTCGCCATGGCGTGTTGTCGTCCCCGGTAAGGATCTTGCCGGGGGTCTGGTGGCCTTCCTTGGCAGGGATCTTGCCTAGGATCGTCGTCTTCTAATATGATCTTGAATATGTCTTCACAAAGATCCGTATGCCACCACAGGGGTGCCTTCCCGAGCCCTGGCCCTATGCTGATGATGGTACTGGGGGCCAGGGGCTCAAGGGTGGCTCGCTCTGTTGGCGTGGGGCGAGTTGTCCCGACAAGAGTCTTGCCGGGGCTGCTGAGGCCACCCGGCAAGGGTCTTGCCGGGGGAACCTGCTTCGTCCCTCTACTCTTTGTGCTCTTGGCTTTGGCGTTGCTTTGATTGTCTTGGGCTTTGATTCTTACCTTGGCTCACCTCCCTCGTTCTGCTTGGTGTGGTCGTGGGCGCGACTCTGACTGCCCATGCACAGGAAAATGGGTACAAAGATGCGCCCCTATTTTTGTACACCGACAGGAGCCCCCGGGCCTGGGCCACACATAAGCGCAACACGTTGTTGGGCCAGGCCCAAAACAGTGCGCGGGCAGGTGGGGCGGTTTTTACCGTGGTAAGTTTCTTCGTGCGCTCTGCCTCCCACGACCCGCGCGCGTGGCGCGGCGTGCAGGGGGAGGGTGCGTGACATGGGCGGCATGCGTGGGACGGTTTCCACACGCATGCGTCACGTCGCAGTAAAGAGGCGGCTTGCGTCTTCCCCGTAAAAAGAGGGAGGCGTGGAGGCGCGGCTCATTTACTGAGCGGGGTCGAGGTGCGGTCTTCAAGGCATCCACTCCCCATGATCACGGGGAGTGGAGAGGTCGCCTCACCCGTCCCTTCAGTTCTGCACGTCTGCCACGCGTCCTTGTGGTGGCAAACGGTGGAGGCGAGAAACCGGGCCGCCACTGGTTGGGCGGCGGGTCTATCCTGATTCCCCGCGCCTCCGGTGTCTGGATTGGCCGAGAGGGGCGGCCGAGCCTCAACCCCGTTACTTTATAAAGAGGAGGAAGGGGGAAATGGCACCCCGCATTCTTCCATCTTCCATCTCTTCTCTGCTTCTGCTCCTTCCTCTCACCTGCCATGGAGAAAGGGAATCCTGGCCCTTTGACGGTGGCGGCGAGGGTCGCCGCTCAACAGGGCGTCCCCCCTTCTGAACCCATGGTGGCGGAACCGACCGCGAGGGGAAGGGGGAGGGGGCGAGGCCATGGGCGAGGCCGCGGTAGAGGTCATAGCGCTCGGGGAAGAGGAGGACGGGGCGACGCGCCGCCCCCGCCCCTGCCAATGATGCCCTTCTCGATGGAGGGCCACATTGAAGACCAGCCTTGCGAGTTCTTCATTAGGCTCCGCCGGCCCCCACGTCGTCGTCTTCGTCTCCCCACTCCGTTCGCTCTGGTGATGGAGCGTGCCCCGCCCCAGACCCTCAGGTTGCACATGAGGGGCTGCGGGAACGGGGGCACGCGGGTCGACGTCGACTCCCCGGCTCTTCGAGTCATGTATCTCTGCCGTGGATGGAAGACGTTCGCCCGCATCCACAGCCTGATGGCGGGGCTCGTCCTCTACTTCAAGTTAATGGAGGACGACCTGCTCTCCGTCAAGGTCTTCGGAAATCTTGGAACTCGTCTGAAATGCTGCGTGGAGAGGTCCTCTGATGGAGATTCTGACGATGGGAGCTCGTCCTCGAGCGAGAGCGCCGAGGAGGACAGCGGGGCAGACAGCGGGGACGAGTCCGACTAGGCGTCGGACGCCCCGCGCCTGGGCGGGTGCGGCAGCAGCAGCATCTGCACCTGGCCGCTCCTCCGGCAAAAGCTGGCCGGGGGCAGGGCCAGCTCCTTGAACCTTGCGGGGCTGTCTCCTTGGGCGGCTGGTGTCGGGAGGCTGCGGAAGAGGAAGAGGGCGGGCGGCAAGGCCGTCAACTCGGAGTACGCAGGCACCGACGCCTTCGTCGCGTATTGCCGGTCCTAGGGATGGCAATGGGTCGGGTTTGGGGCGGGTGGAGCTGGTCCAAATCCAACCCATGACCCATCTTCCTACCCTCTACCCATCCACCAAATTATCCATGGGCACAACTTGTGCCCATGCCCAAACCCGCTGGATACCCACATACCCATGGAGCTCCATGGGCATAGAAAAGTCAGCATGAAGCCTTCCCAAATATCAAATCAACTCATCATCATTCACTCAGAAATGACAACATAAGCTACATGCATAAGTAGGTAACAAGTAATACGATGAGTCCTTAAGTGTGACATACCAGAGGTTGATTATGTAGCATATAGCTCATGGCACAAGTTGCAAATTTCCTGCCATTTACCATTGATTCGCTCTTTCTACTGTCACTGGCATATGACCCCACATGTCATATGGGTATCCACTGGATATCCATGGAGCACAAACTATAACCATGCCCAACCCAGCTGTTCGTGGGTATCCATATCCACGGACCCATGGGCAGAAATGTGCTCCATACCCTTGCCCAACTGGGTCGGGTATCCATGGGTATCCAGATCCATGGATAAAATTTCCATCCCTAGCCGGTCCTGCCACCTCGTCTTCTAGCTCCTTTCCCGGCACCGTCATCACCGGCCCGCCCGTGGGTGGCCACCGAGATGTTCTCTTGGTGCTTTCTGCTGCTCGTAGCTCGCCTAGGCGCCCCTTTTGCCCTTTCGCCTTCTTGACCTGCCTCCTGAGGAGAGGGACAAGAAAGGGATTACGGGCATCTTTATCTTTTTTTAGTTTGTAAGCCTGCGGGCCTTTGTTAAATTTGAAACTTGTAATCCTCTTGCTCATGTTTTTCATCTCGCACGAACTGTACCTGTATGGGATGTTTTTAATGAAAAAGGGATGCTTGCCGGGTTTTTCGTTCGCGGGTAAATCCCGCGACAAGGAGCGAATCCTTGTTATTGTTTTAAGATAAACGTTTTTCGCCCGGCAACAGGCCTTGCCGTCCCCCCACTCCACTGGACCGTTCTCGCGCTCTTGGCGGAGGCAGGGATGAAGTGGGCTTTAGGCTCCTCGTCCCACCTCGCCACCGCGGCTACGACCAAATCTGGACCCAGGAAATAATCCCTAGGTATAGGAAAAAAGGGGAGCATGGCAGCCTAGAGATAAAAGCGAGGTTTCACATGCCCCATTCCGGTTCCGAAATGCATGACAGAGGATAAAAGACTTATCTGGATCCGCAACCCTTGGCAATCTCATCTTGCCGCGGTTGGATCCTTGTGCTTGCAGCCCCCGGCAACCCTGGCTTGCCGGGGTCGGGGCGCCGATCCGTTTCCTTCTTTCCGAGTAGCTCAGTAGAAGTGCTCATGTGCCCTGCGAACCAAAGGAGGACAGAAAATGAACAGACAGATGCGCACTCGACCTCTAGGCTAGGGGTTAGTCGCCACTAAGCACTATCAACCCTAACCAAGGAAGAGACTCGACCTAGCATGCATCCTATAACTTAGGGCGCCAGCGCTTCATTTATTTATGCTCAGGGTCTGCGCCTGGCTTTGTACAAAGGGTCACATGCCTTGTCGGCAAAGCTTGTACAAAAGGTGGCTTGCCGAGAGGCTCGGCAAGCCGCGCCTTACGGGTAAAACTTGCAAAGATGCTCAATGTTTCAGGAGTTGCTCACTGGGACGGCATCTTCGGTCTCCAGGCGGACTGCGCCAGGCCTGGTGACTCGTATTACCCGATAAGGGCCTTCCCACTTCGGCGTCAACTTGTTGGAATTCTTGGTCGTCTGAACATGCCGAAGAACAAGGTCGCCTTCCTCAAGGCTTCGGGCATGAACCTTGCGGCTATGATAGCGGCACAAGGCTTGTTGGTAGCATGCCGCTCTCACAGCCGCCCGAAGACGATCTTCCTCAAGGAGCATCGCGTCATCTTGGCGCAACGGCTCTTGCTCAAGCTCATCATAAGCGAGCACTCGAGGTAACCCGTATATGAGTTCCGTGGGGAGAACTGCTTCTGCCTCGTATACCAGGGCAAAAGGTGTCTGGCCGATGGCTCGATTTGGCGTCGTCCTGATCGACCAAAGAACCACCGGCAACTCATCAATCCAACGCCTTCCACTCTTGTGAAGCTTGTCAAAGGTCTTCGTTCTCAAGCCTCACAACACTTCAGCATTCACCCTCTCCACTTGGCCGTTGCTCCGTGGATGTGCCACGGAATCAAAACAGACCTTGCTGCCGAGGTCTTGGATGTACTGCATGAAGGCGTGGTTTGTGAACTACGTGCCGTTGTTGGTGATGACTCTGTTTGGCACACCAAAATGGCAGACCAGTCCTTTGAAGAACTTGATGGCTGACTGAGCAGTCACCTTCCTCACTGCTTCCACTTCCAGCCACTTTGTGAACTTGTCGATTGCAACGCACAAGTACTCAAAGCCCACGACAACGCGGGGGAAAGGGCCCAGTATATCGAGCCCCCATACCGAGAATGGCCATGAGATAGGGATTGTTTGAAGGGCTTGAGCAGGCTCATGAAGCTTCTTTGAACGGAACTGGCACGCTTCACACTTGGTTACTAGTGCTGTCGCATCCTGGAGGGCAGTGGGCTAGAAGAAACCTTGCCGGAACGCCTTCCCGGCAAGGGCCCTTGACCCTATGTGGGAGCCACATATGCCTCCATGTATCTCCACCAACAGCTCCAGTCCTTCCTCCCGGGGAATGCACTTGAGTTTCACACCGTTTGGCCACGTCCGGTACAGGACGTCATCGACGAACTGGTACAGGATGGACCGACGGGCTACTTTCTCTGCTTCTTCCTGCTCCTCAGGAAGCTCCCCTGTTTGGAGGAAGTGGACGGTAGGCTGCGCCCACGCCGGAGCCTGGGGCTCGACGGCAAGGACCAAAGGCATTTCTTCCGCCATGAGAGCGGCTGTCTCTACGGCTAGGGCTTGATGCCCTGTCGGAGCCAGTCACTCTTGGGCAGGCTCAGCGTCCGCGACAGCATCCTTGCCAGCGGCCCCAGGGGGCTCGGTAGGAAAGTACTTGTCGGGACCTGATTTCCTTCGCTTGTTCTGCCCCGCTGATGGTTCGACAGATGGTCGGGTTAACCGGAGCAAAAAGGTACCTGATTCCACAGGTAGCTTGAATGCGGCATGATAACCCACAAGTATAGGGGATCGCAACAGTTTTCGAGGGTAAAATATTCAACCCAAATTTATTGATTCAACACAAGGGGAGCCAAACAATACTCTCAAGTATTAGCAGCTGAGTTGTCAATTCAACCACACCTAGAAACTTAGTATCTGCAGCAAAGTATTTAGTAGAAAAGTAATATGATAATAGTGATAATGGTAACAAAAGGTAATGGTAGTAAAAGCAATGTTTTTGGTATTTTGTAGCGATGATAGCAATTGCAACGGGAAAGTAAATAAGCGAAGAACAATATGTGGAAAGCTCGTAGGCAATAGATCAGTGATAGAGAATTATGCCGGATGCGGTTCATCATGTAACAGTCATAACCTAGGGTGACACAGAACTAGCTCCAGTTCATTGATGTAATGTAGGCATGCATTCCGAATATAGTCATACGTGCTTATGGAAAAGAACTTGCATGACATCTTTTGTCCTACCCTCCCGTGGCAGCGGGGTCCTTATGGAAACTAAGGGATATTAAGGTCTCCTTTTAATAGAGAACCGGAACAAAGCATTAACACATAGTGAATACATGAACTCCTCAAACTACGGTCATCACCGGTAAGTATCACGATTATTGTCACTTCGGGGTTAACGGATCATAACACATAATAGGTGACTATAGACTTGCAAGATAGGATCAAGAACACTCATATATTGATGAAAACATAATAGATTCAGATCTGAAATCATGGCACTCGGGCCCTAGTGACAAGCATTAAGCATAGCAAAGTCATAGCAACATCAATCTCAGAACATAGTGGACACTAGGAATCAAACCCTAACAAAACTAACTCGATTACATGATAGATCCCATCCAACCCATCACCGTCCAGCAAGCCTACGATGGAATTACTCATGCACGGCGATGAGCATCATGAAATTGGTGATGGAGGATGGTTGATGATGACGATGGCGACGGATTCCCCTCCCCGGAGCCCCGAACGGACTCCAAATCATCCCTCCCGAGAGGTTTTAGGGCTTGGCGGCGGCTCCATATCGTAAAACGCGATGATTTCTTCTCTCTGATTTTTTCTCCCTGAAACTCAATATATGGAGGTGGAGTTGGAGTCAGAGAGGCAACAGGGGGCCCACGAGGTAGGGGGGCGCGCCCTAGGGGGGCAGGCGTGCCCCCACTCTCGTGGAGAGGTGGTGGGCCCCCTGGCCTTCATCTTTGGCAGGTATTTTTCTTATTTTCTGAAATGGCTCCGAGAAGTTTCAGGTTATTCCGAGAACGTTTGCTCCTGCACATAAATAACACCATGGTAATTCTGCTGAAAACAGCGTCAGTCCGGGTTAGTTCCATTCAAATCATGCAAGTTAGAGTCCAAAACAAGGGCAAAAGTATTTGGAAAAGTAGATACGACGGAGACGTATCAACTCCCCCAAGCTTAAACATTTGCTTGTCCTCAAGCAATTCAGTTGGCAAACTGAAAGTGGTAAAGAAAAACTTTTACAAACTCTGTTTGCTCTTGTTGTTGTAAATATGTAAAGCCATCATTCAAGTTTTCAGCAAAGATTATAACTAACCACATTCACAATAATGCATAGGTCTCAAGTTTACTCATATCAATAGCATAATCAACTAGCGAGCAATAATAATAAATCTCGGATGACAACACTTTCCCAAAACAATCATAATATGATATAACAAGGTGGTATCTCGCTAGCCCTTTCTGAGACCGCAAAACATAAATGCAGAGCACCTTTAAAGACCAAGGACTGACTAGACATTGTAATTCATGGTAAAAGAGATCCAGTCAAGTCATACTCAATGTAAACTAACAATAATGAATGCAAATGACAACGGTGCTCTCCAACTGGCGCTTTTTAATAAGAGGATGATGACTCAGCATAAAAGTAAATAGATAGGCCCTTCGCAGAGGGAAGCAGGGATTTGTAGAGGTGCCAGAGCTCGGTTTTGAAACAGAGGTGAATAATATTTTGAGAGTTATACTTTCATTGTCAACATAACAACCAAGAGATGGCGATATCTTCCATGCTACACACATTATAGGCGGTTCCCAAACAGAATGGTAAAGTTTATACTCCCCCTTCCACCAACAAGCATCAATCCATGGCTTGCTCGAAACAACGAGTGCCTCCAACTAACAAGAGTCCTAGGGGGAGTTTTGTTTGCAATTATTTTGATTTAGTTTGCATAAAGCATGGGACTGGGCATCCCGGTGACCAGTCATTTATCTCATGAGTGAGGAGCGGAGTCCACTCCTCTTGAGAATAACCCGCCTAACATGGAAGATACAGACAACCCTAGTTGATACATGAGCTATTCAAGCATACAAAACATGACGTTTATTTGAAGGTTTAGAGTTTGGCACATACAAATTTACTTGGAACGGCGGGTAGATACCGTATATAGGTAGGTACAGTGGACTCATGTGGAATAACTTTGGGGTTTAAGGAGTTTGGATGCACAAGCAGTATTCCCGCTTAGTACAGGTGAAGGCTAGCAAAAGACTGAGAAGCGACCAGCTAGAGAGCGACAACAATCATGAACATGCATTAAAATTAATCAACACCGAACGCAAGCATGAGTAGGATATAATCCACCATGAACATAAATATCGTGAAGGCTATGTTGATTTTGTTTCAACTACATGCGTGAACATGCGCCAAGTCAAGTTACTTAAATCATTCAGAGGAGGATACCACCCTATCATACCACATCATAACCATTTTAATAGCATGTTGGCACGCAAGGTAAACCATTATAACTCACAGCTAATCAAGCATGGCACAAGAAACTATGATCTCTAATTGTCATTGCAAACATGTTTATTCATAATAGGCTGAATCAGGAACGATGAACTAATCATATTTACAAAAACAAAAGAGGTCGAGTTCATACCAGCTTTTCTCATCTCAGTTAGTCCATCA
The DNA here is from genome assembly GCF_018294505.1 of Triticum aestivum. Classification (NCBI taxonomy): domain Eukaryota; kingdom Viridiplantae; phylum Streptophyta; class Magnoliopsida; order Poales; family Poaceae; genus Triticum; species Triticum aestivum. The sequence continues at coordinate 45,509,155 of NC_057812.1, forward strand.
TATATCATCATAATTGCCTTTCACTTGCACGATTGAACGATGTGAATAATAATAATAGTGCACGTGCATTGGACTAAGCTAGAATATGCAGGCATTCAATAAACAGGAGAAGACAAGGCAATATGAGCTCTTTTGTCAGATAAGCAATAATGCATGTAAGAGCCACTTCAACAATTTAATTATGGTCTTCTCCTATCGACACCCAAAAAAAAGAAAAGAAATAAAACTATTTACACGGGAAAGCTCCCAACAAGCAAAAAGAAGAGCAGGAAATCTTTTTGGGTTTTCTTTTTAATTACTACTACAAGCATGGAAATTAAACTAACTAAAAGCTACAACTATTTTTTTGGGTTTTTCTTAAGGTTTATTAAACACACAAGAATAAAGCATAAAAAGGAAAGTAAACTAGCATGGATGATACAATGAAAAAGTATGAGCACCGACATCTAGCAATGAGTGTGTGAACATAAATATAATGTCGGTGGGAAATACGTACTCCCCCAAGCTTAGGCTTTTGGCCTAAGTTGGTCTATGGCCACGGCTGGTCTGGCGGATATCCATAATAATAGTTGGGGTCATACTGCGATGAAGAAGAGGAAGACTCCGCTTGCCACTGGCTGACAATCATCTCCGGATCCCCCTGATAATTAGACTGTCGTGAAGGATCAATTTGTGGTTCCGGCTCTGGCTCCTCAGCTGGTGCAGGGTTCCGGTAGGCGTGAATAGCCTTCAACGGAAGAAGGTACGTGCCTACAGATAAATCAAACAAAGAAGGAGCAGGCAGGGTAATAGTCTCAGGATGATGTTTATTAAAGAACAATTGATATTTAAGCTCTCCTTCCCTATTCTTAACAATAAAATCATGTGCCACCATACTTTTATAATCTAGATAAACACGAGCCAACACTTTTTCTTCCTTCTCAGCATGCCTAATAGGTATGTTAAAATGTGCAGCTAGGCGTGAAGCATAGATGCCTCCAGAGATGGGGCCCTTTGTACAGTTCAGACTTAACCGTTTAGCAATAATGCCGCCCATACTAAAAGTGTTATCACTGTATAAACCTTGGAGCAAAATAATAATATCAGGGACACTAAGGTTTCCATAGTTTCCGCGACCAATTAAGCAACGACTAGCAAATAATGCAAAGTAACGTAAAACAGGAAAATGTATGCTAGTGATTTGTGCATCGGAAACCTTCTTTGTTTCCCCTACAGTGATAGTATCAATAAATCCCTCCACATCATCACCATGTGGTTCTTCTGTCTTGCCCTCAAAAGGGACTAAACAAATCTGACAAAAATCATAAAGTGACATCTCCTTATGCTCATCATATAAATGAAACTCCACCGTAGGTGGTGAGTTCCTAGAATGAAAATGAAAGTTTTGCACAAAAGTATTTGTGAGTAAGAGATACTGATCGCATTTGTTGAGGCCTGCATTCTGAGTCAATTCATGAAAATCTTCATAAATCCCAGCTGCTCTCAAGAAATCCTCGGAAGGCCATTCACACACCCGAACCTCCGAGGTGTGAGGCAGATTATACTTAGGCTTCGGTGCCTTTTCCTTCGAGCTTTGGCTCGATGAGCCCCTCAAAAGTCTCCTCATCATTTTCTGAAAAATTCTGAAATTTTTAGTTACTTCAAAATAAAAGTAAACCAAACTCAATAATATTGATAGCAACTACTCCTACAAGTGCCTAGAGCCTATATCATGCATCAAAACTACTTGGAACCATATAAATTTGACATGCAAGCTCAAGAACAGGGTCACCTAAGCAACAAAAATTTGCAATGGATAAAGCACTAGAACAAAAACTAATTGGACCAATGGAGGAGTCACATACCAAGGAACAATCTCCCCAAGCAGTTTTGTGAGAGGTGCTTTGAGCAAGGAGATCGAAAATGGCAGCAAAAAGAGCTTGGACTCGGGTTTGAGCTGGTTATTCGTGTTTGGGGGAGGAAGAAGGAGTGCATGGGTGAAAGGATAAGTGGAGGGGGGCCACCATGGGCCCATGAGGCAGGGGGCGCGCCCAGGGGGTAGGGCGCGCCCTCCACCCTTGTGGGCAGGTGGTTAACCCCCCTGCTGTGTTCTTAGTGCCAAATATTCTCAAATATTCTAGAAAAAATCATATTTAAATTTCAGGGCATTTGGAGAACTTTTATTTTCGAGGTATTTTTATATTGCACGGATAATCAGATGACAAACAGAAAAATATTTATTGTATTTTATTTAATGTAAATAACAGAAAGTAAAAGTGGGGTACAGAAGGTTGTGCCTTCTAGTTTCATCCATCTCATGATCATCAAAAGGAATCCACTAACAAGGTTGATCAAGTCTTGTTAACGAACTCATTCCGAATAACATGGAACCGGAGAAATTTCGAATAACACTATGTTACCTCAACGGGGATATGCACATCCCCAATAATAAGAATATCATATTTCTTCTTGACAGCAGGAAGAGGAAATTCAAAACCTCCAAATATAATCGATGGAATATTTCTAATAGAGTTGATACTATAAACTTGAGGTTGTTTCCTCGGAAAGTGTACCGTATGCTCATTACCATTAACATGAAAAGTGACATTGCCTTTAGTGCAATCAATAACAGCCCCTGCAGTATTCAAAAAGGGTCTTCCAAGAATAATAGACATACTATCATCCTCGAGAATATCAAGAATAACAAAGTCCGTTAAAATAGTAACGTTTGCAACTACAACAGGTACATCCTCACAAATACCGACAGGTATAGCAGTTGATTTATCAGCCATTTGCAAAGATATTTCAGTAGGTGTCAACTTATTCAAATCAAGTCTACGATATAAAGAGAGAGGCATAACACTAACACCGGCTCCAAGATCACATAAAGCAGTTTTAACATAGTTTCTTTTAATAGAGCATGGTGTAGTGGGCACTCCTGGATCTCCAAGTTTCTTTGGTATTCCACCCTTAAAAGTATAATTAGCAAGCATGGTGGAAATTTCAGCTTCTGGTATCTTTCTTTTATTTTTAATAATATCTTTCATGTACTTAGCATAAGGATTGGTTTTGAGTATATCAGTTAATCGCATACGCAAAAAGATAGGTTTAATCATTTCAGCAAAGCGCTCAAAATCCTCATCATCCTTTTTCTTGGATGGTTTGGGAGGAAAGGGCATGGGTTTCTAAACCCATGGTTCTCTTTCTTTACCATGTTTCCTAGCAACAAAGTCTTTTTTGTCATAACGTTGATTCTTTGATTGTGGGTTATCAAGATCAATAGCAGGTTCAATTTCTATGTCATTATCATTACTAGGTTGAGCATCATCATGAACATTATTATTAACATTATCACTAGTTTCAGGTTCATTACCAGATTGAGTTTCAGCATCAGAAATAGAAATATCATTTGGATTCTCACGTGTTTCAGCAATAGGATCACTAGAAGCATGCAAAGTCCTATCATTTTTCTTTTTCTTCTTTTTAGAGGAACTAGGTACATCTATGTTATTTCTCTGAGAATCTTGCTCAATTCTCTTAGGGTGGCCTTCATGATACAAAGGTTCCTGAGTCATTCTACTAGTTCTAGTAGCAACTCTAACATCATTATCATTATCTTCACTATTCAATTCATTGAGCAAATCATTTTGAGCTTTAAGTACTTGTTCTACTTGAGTGGTAACCATAGAAGCATGTTTACTAATAAGTTTAAGTTCACCTTTAACATTAGCCATATAATCACCCAAGTGTTCAAGCATATTTGAATTGTATTTCAATTGTCTACCAAAATAAGCATTAAAATCTTCTTGCTTAGCCATAAATTTATCAAACTCATCTAAGCACGGGCTAGCAAATTTAGTAAATGGGATTTCAGCTTTATCATATGTGTAGAGAGAATTTACCTTTACTACCTGTGTCGGGTTATCAAGACCATGAGTTTCTTCAATAGGTAATGGAGTAAGATTATATGTTTCTTCAACATGCGGTAAATTAAGACCATGTATTTATTCAATAGGAGGTAAATTCTTATCATCTTTAGCTTTAATACCTTTTTCTTTCATAGATTTCTTTGCCTCTTGCATATCTTCAGGACTGAGAAATAGAATACCTCTGTTCTTCGGAGTTGGTTTAGGAATAGGCTCAGGAATTGGCTCCGGTGGTGTCCAATTATTTTCATTTGTCAACATATTATTCAATAGAATTTCAGCTTAATCCGGTGTTCTTTCCCTGAAAACAGAACCAGCACAACTATCCAGGTAATCTCTGGAGGCATCGGTTAGTCCATTATAAAAGATATCAAGTATTTCATTTTTCTTAAGAGAATGATCAGTCAAAGCATTAAGTAATTGGAGAAGCCTCCCACAAGCTTGTGGGAGACTCTCTTCTTCAATTTGCACAAAATTATATATATCCCTTAAAGCAGCTTGTTTCTTATGAGCAGGGAAATATTTAGCAGAGAAGTAATAAATCATATCCTGGGGACTACGCACACAACCAAGATCAAGAGAATTAAACCATATCTTAGCATCACCCTTTAATGAGAATGGAAATATTTTAAGGATGTAAAAGTAACGAGTTCTCTCATCTTTAGTAAACAGGGTAGCTATAGCATTCAATTTAGTAAGATGTGCCACAACAGTTTCAGATTCATAACCATGAAAAGGATCAGATTCAACCAAAGTAATTATATCAGGATCAACAGAGAATTCATAACCCTTATTAGTAACAAAAATAGGTGAAGTAGCAAAAGCAGGGTCAGGTTTCATTCTAGCATTTAGAGATTGCTTACTCCATTTAGCTAATAACCTTTTGAGTTCATTTCTATTTTGGCAAGCTAAAATAGCTAAATAAGCTTCTTGATCAAAAACATAACACTTAGGAATAACAAGTGATTCTTCACCATCACTTTCATCAGTATCATCAGATTCAATATTTTCAATTTCTCTAGCCCTAGCAAGTTGTTCATCAAGAAAATCACTAAGTGGCATAGTAGTATCAGGCATAGAGGTAGTTTCATCATAAGTATCATGCATAGCAGAAGTGGCATCATCAATAACATGTGACATATCAGAACGAATAGTAGAAGCAGGTGTAGGTGTCGCAAACTTACTCATAACAGAAGGTGAATCAAGTGCAGAGTTAGATGGCAGTTCCTTACCTCCCCTCGTAGTTGAGGGATAGATCTTGATTTTTGGATCTCTCAAGTTCTTCATAATGATAAGCAGATATAAATCCCAAGTGACTCAAAGAATAGAGCTATGCTCCCCGGCAACGGCGCCAGAAAATAGTCTTGATAACCCACAAGTATAGGGCATCGCAACAGTTTTCGAGGGTACAGTATTCAACCCAAATTTATTGATTCGACACAAGGGAGCCAAAGAATACTCTCAAGTATTAGCAGCTGAGTTGTCAATTCAACCACACCTGGAAACTTAGTATCTGCAGCAAAGTATTTAGTAGCAAAGTAATATGATAGTAGTGGTAACGGTAACAAAAGGTAACAGTAGTAAAAGTAATGTTTTTGGTATTTTGTAGTGATGATAGCAATACCAACGGGAAAGTAAATAAGCAAAGAACAATATATGGAAAGCTTGTAGGCAATGGATCGGTGATGGAGAATTATGCCGGATGCGGTTCATCATGTAACAGTCATAACCTAGGGTGACACAGAACTAGCTCCAGTTCATATATATAATGTAGGCATGTATTCCGAACATAGTCGTATGTGCTTATGGAAAAGAACTTGCATGACATCTTTTGTCCTACCCTCCTGTGGCAGCGGAGTCCTTACGGAAACTAAGGGATATTAAGGCCTCCTTTTAATAGAGAACCGGAACAAAGCATTAACACATAGTGAATACATGAACTCCTCAAACTACGGTCATCACCGGTAAGTATCCCAATTATTGTCACTTCGGGGTTAACGGATCATAACACATAATAGGTGACTATAGACTTGCAAGATAGGATCAAGAACACTCATATATTGATGAAAACATAATAGGTTCAGATATGAAATCATGGCACTTAGGCCCTAGTGACAAGCATTAAGCATAGCAAAGTCATAGCAACATCAATCTCAGAACATAGTGGACACTAGGGATCAAACCCTAACAAAACTAACTCGATTACATGATAGATCCCATCCAACCCATCACCGTCCATCAAGCCTACGATGGAATTACTCACGCATGGCGGTGAGCATCATGAAATTGGTGATGGAGGATGGTTGATGATGACGATGGCGACGGATTCCCCTCTCCGGAGCCCCGAACGGACTCCAAATCAGCCCTCCTGAGAGGTTTTAGGGCTTGGCGGCGGCTCCGTATCGTAAAACGCGATGATTTCTTCTCTCTGATTTTTTTCTCCCCGAAACTCAATATATGGAGGTGGAGTTGGAGTCGGAGAGGCAACAGGGGGCCCACGAGGTAGGGGGGCAGGCGCGCCCCCCACCCTCGTGGAGAGGTGGTGGCCCCCCTGGCCTTCATCTTTGGCAGGTATTTTTCTTATCTTCTGAAAAGTTGGTCCGTGAAGTTTCAGGTCATTCCAAGAACGTTTGCTCCTGCACATAAATAACACCATGGTAATTCTGCTGAAAATAGCGTCAGTCCATGTTAGTTCCATTCAAATCATGCAAGTTAGAGTCCAAAACAAGGGCAAAAGTGTTTGGAAAAGTAGATACGACGGAGACGTATCACCGCACGCTTTGACAGGTAATCGGTGATGTCGTTCTTCGCTCGGGGGACGTGCTCCGCCTGGATACCGTCAAAGCGTGCCTCCAGCTTCCTCACCTCATCTACGTAGGCTTCCATCAATGGGCTCTGATAATCCTTGTTGACCTGCCTGACAACAAGCTGCGAGTCGCCCCTGACGATGAGCTTCTTAACCCCGAGGTCTGCCGTGATCCTGAGACCAGCAAGAAATCCCTTGTACTCAGCAGTGTTGTTGGTGGACATATCCCTGGGGAAGTGCATTTGGATCACGTACTTGAGGTGTTCTCCTATGGGTGCGACGAGTAGCACACCGGCACTGGCGCCTTGCAGCAAGAAAGCCCCATCAAAGTACATGATCCAGTCGCGATCTGCTTCCTTGCCGGGGAGAGTGGTCTCCTGAATTTCTTCATCAGGCGTCGAGGTCCATTCTGCGATGAACTCTGCCAAGACTCTGCTCTGAATTGTCGAGGTACTTTCAAACTTTAAATCGAAACTTGACAGTTCCAAGGCCCATTCTACAATCTTTCCGGTTGCATCTGGGTTATGCAGTATCCGTTGCAACGGGAGGCGGGTGACGACGGTGATCTCGTGGGCCTGGAAGTAGTGACGCAGCTTCCTCAAGGCCATAAGGAGGCCGAAGAGCAATTTTTGCACGCCGGAATACCTCGACCTAGCCCCCTGCAAGAGGGAGCTGACAAAGTAAATCGGGTGCTGCATCATCTTCTTCTTTGGCACCACTTCACTTGACTGCGCGGGCATTGCCTTGGTGGCACCAGACTCCATCGGGGGCCGCGCCTTGCCGGCACCAGGTCCTGCCGGGGGAATCTTTGGCTTGCCATCCGCTTGTTCTGCCGCCACTTCCACCCCTTCGTCGACCTCCCTCTGTGCCACCAGTGCGGCGTTGACCACTTGATTCGTCGCTGCCAGATACAGCAGCAACGGCTCTTGTGGTTTAGGCGCAACCAGTATCGGCGTGGAGGAAAGGTACTTCTTCAGATCCTGCAGTGCTGCCTCGGCTTCTGGTGTCCACTCTATTGGGCCTGCCTTCTTCAAGATTTTGAAGAAAGGAAGGGCGCGCTCGGCGGACTTGGAGATGAACCGACTCATGGCGGCAACGCAGCCGGTGAGCCGACGCACATCCTTGATCCGCATGGGTGTCTCGATCTGCTCAATAGCCTCGATCTTGTCTGGGTTTGCCTCGATCCCACGCTGCGACACAAAGAATCTGAGAAGCTTGCCAGACGGAACATTGAAGACGCACTTCTCAGGGTTCAGCTTGAGGTTGATCTTGTGCAGGTTAGCAAATGTCTCCTCCAGATCTTGCACAAGAGTGGGCCCGTCTTTGGTTTTGACCACTATGTCATCCATGTAGGCCTCCATATTTCTATGGAGCTAAGGTTCAAAACCAATTTGGACCGCTCTTGCAAACGTTGAGCCGACACTCTTCAACCCGAAAGGCATCCGTAAAAAGAAATACATACCACATGGGGTGATGAATGCCGTCTTCTCTTCATCTTCTCTTGTCATGAAGATATGGTGGTAGCCTGAGTAGGTGTCGAGGAATGATAACATATCACACCTGGCCGTGGAGTCAACAATCTGGTCGATGCGCGGCAACGGGAAGGGGTCCTTAGGGCAAGTGATAACCCACAAGTATAGGGGATCGCAACAGTTTTTGACAAGTAAGAGTGTCGAACCCAACAAGGAGCTAAAGGTAGAACAAATATTACCTCAAGTTCTATCGACCACCGATACAACTCTACGCACGCTTCACGTTCGCTTTACCTAGAACAAATATGAAACTAGAAGTACTTTGTAGGTGTTGTTGGATAGGTTTGCAAGATAATAAAGAGTGCGTAAATAAAAAGTAGGGGCTGTTTAGATAAAGAAACAATAAATTAAATATAGCGAGTGTGGAGAAGTGGTGGTAGGAGTTGCGGAATTGCCCCTAAGCAATTGACTACTTTACTAGACCGATAGCAAGTATTATGTGGGAGAGGCCACTGCTAGCATGTCATCCCCTACTTGGAATTCTATGCACTTATGATTGGAACTATTAGCAAGCATCCGCAACTACTAACGTTCATTAAGGTAAAACCCAACCGTAGCAATAAGATATATTGGTCCCCCTTCAATCCCGTATGCATCAATTTCTATGCTAGATTGAAGCTTCTGTCACTCTTGCCCTCCAATACATAGTCCTATCAACATACAACTAACCCTAAGGTGTGATCCACACGCGCAATCATATGATGGGCACCAAAGGACAGCAACATAACCACAAGCAAATTAAACCAATCATAGCAATTCATCAACCACGGATAGGACAACAAAAATCTACTCAAACATCATAGGATGGCAAGACATCATTGGATAATAATATGAAGCATAAAGCACCATGTTCAAGTAGAGGGTACAGCGGGTTGCGGGAGAGTGGACCGCTGTAGATAGAGGGGGGAAGGTGATGGAGATGTTGGTGAAGATGGCGGAGGTGTTGGTGTAGATCGCGGTGATGATGACGATGGCCACTGCAGCATTCCGGCACCACCGGAAGAGAAGGGGAGAGGGGGCCCCTTCGTCTTCTTCTTCCCTGACTTTCTCCCTAGATGGGAGAAGGGTTTCCCCTCTTGTCCTTGGCCTCCATGGCATGGGAGGGGCGAGAGCCCCTCCGAGATTGGATATGTCTCTCTGTCTCTCTCTGTTTCTGCGTTCTCAGATTCTTCCCTTTCACCGTTTCTTATATTCCCGGAGAACCGAATATTAGCTTTCCTGCGGCGAAAGAAGGGCATCAACCGCCTTACGGGTGGCCCACGAGGGTCAGGGGCGCACCCAGGGGGTAGGCCCCTGCCTCATGGCCACCTCGGGCACCGTTTCGCGTGGATTTTTCTTCCATAAAATCATATATATTCGAAAAAAATCTCCGTCAGTTTTTATCCTGTTTGGACTCCGTTTGATATGGATATTCTGCGAAACAAAAAACATGCAACAAACAGGAACTGTCACTGGGCACTGGATCAATATGTTAGTCCCAAAAATAGTATAAAAAGTTGCCAAAAGTATATGAAAGTTGTAGAATATTGGCATGAAACAATCAAAAAATATAGATACGACGGAGACGTATCAGCATCCCCAAGCTTAATTCCTGCTCGTCCTCGAGTAGGTAAATGATAAAAAAATAATTTTTGATGTGGAATGCTACCTAGCATAATCTTGATCACATATCTAATCATGGCATGAATATTAAGGTACGAGTGATTCAAAGTAATAGTCTATCATTTGACATAAAAACAATAATACTTCAAGCCTACTAATAGAGCAATCATGTCTTTTCAAAATAACATGGCCAAAGAAAATTATCCCTACAAAATCATATAGTCTGGCTATGCTCCATCTTCACCACACAAAATATTCACTTCATGCACAACCCCGATGACAAGCCAAGCAATTGTTTCATACTTTTGAAGTTCTCAAACCTTTTCAAATTTCATGCAATACATGAGCGTGAGCCATGGACATATCACTATAGGTGGAATAGAATACGATGGTGGAGAAGACAAAAAGGAGAAGATAGTCTCACATCAACTAGGTGTATCAACGGGCTATGGAGATGCCCTGTAACACCCCGGATGTAACTACCTTAATTGTATTCCGACTCTTGCCTTTTCCGTCATTAAGTTATGTCATTTCCTTGTTGTCGGGTTTTTGCCTTCGTGTGTTTTTGTCTTTGTCATGCATCTCATATCATGTCATCATGTGCATTGCATTTGCATACGTGTTTGTCTCATGCATCCGAGCATTTTCCCCGTTGTCCGTTTTGCATTCCGGCGCTCCTATGTCCTCCGGTGTCCCTTTCTACCTCTTTTCGTGTGCGGGTGTTAAACGGTTTCGGATTGGACCGAGACTTGTCATGCGGCCTTGGTTTACTACCGGTAGACGGCCTGTCAAGTTTCGTGCCATTTGGACTTCGTTTGATACTCCAATGGTTAACCGAGGGACCGAAAAGGCCTCGTGTGTGTTGCAGCCCAACACCCCTCCAAAGTGGCCCAAAACACACCTAAACCCCTTCCATCATCTAGAGCGTTCGATCACGATCGCGTGGCCGCAAACCGCACCTCATTTGAAGCTTCCTAGATCCCTTTACCTCTATATATAGGCCACTCCCCGAAAATTCCGGATCCAAAACCACCCTAACCCTAAAATTCCGCTCGCGCCGCCGCCTGACATGTCCGCCTGCGCGCCGGGCACCGCCCCGATCCAGTGAGCGAACGACACGTGGCTCCATCGCCTCCTTCCACCGCGCGGCCCGGCGAGCCCATGGCCGGCCCCCGCGGCCCACGTCGCCCCACCGCCACCTACCTTTGCTTCCGCCACCCAACCTTCCTCACCGCGCCGCCCGAGAGCTGCCGCGCGCTGGCGCCAGCGAGCGACGCGCGCCGCCGCGCCGGCGACCGGCCGGAGCCGCCGCATCTTCGCCCGGCGCCGCGCCGCTGCTCGTCGCTCCGGCGACCCCTCCTCTCCGGCGTCCTCCTTCGACCGCGTCCCCGTCGCCGGTGAACAGTAACTCCGGTGCCGACGAACCTCGTAATCCGCACCAGATCTGGATCTCAGAAGTTATGGTTGACTTTTCCCCCCAAACCCTAGATATTTTGCATACTTTGACGCATCATAACTTCCTCATCGTGGCTCCGTTTCGTGCGTGTAGCATGTCAAAATGTTCTTCTCGATGAGTACATCATTTCATCTCATTGCATCATTTTCAGTTGAGCTCATCTTGATGCCCGAAATGCTGTTGGAAGAGGGCTATGTGATGATAGTTTCAGATCTATTGCAGCAAATGCAGTTTTGTCATTTTTTCCATGATTAATGTGTGCATGCTATGATCCTGAGCTCTACATGTGTTTTGAAGAATGCCATGCCATCTTTACAGGGGTGTATGCCATGTATTTTTGTGATATTTGTGGTGACTAGCACAAGCATGCAAAGTAGTTTACTCAATGATGCTGATTTCAGGGACTTAAGTCCTTGCCCTGTCAATATTTTTATGCCATATGTTCATGTTGTTTCCTAGTGATCCGTGCCTCTTTTGAGCATGATCAGTAAGGATGTTTTGTAGATATTGTGGTGCTCTATCCATCCATGCTTTTGTTTGAATTTATGGAGCATCCTAGCTTGAGTCAATCGAGCTCTTCTTTTGCTATAAAATGTTCCTGGCAGATTGTTAACATGTTTAGCACTTTTGCCGAGCTTGTTGTTGTTGATCCGTGCATGCTACGATGTTGTTCTTGCCATGTCTAGCTTCTATGCCATGTCTATTTGCTGTGTGTATGCTTAGTTTGTCATGCAATGCCTCGTAGTGAGTGCATCGAGATCGTAAATATGCCTACTTGTTATCTGTTTTGCATGCTCCAGTTTTTCACTAAGTCTGAATCTGTTTATGTTTTTGCTATGTTCACATGCTTGCAATTGTATTTTCTGATCCCTTTTGGCTCATGGTCACTAAGGGACTTTTGTTGTATGCTTTGAGTAGCTTCATGCCGTGCCTTGCTTTGCCATGATATGTTCCTATAGCATGTAGTTATCGTGCTCTAAACATTGCTTCCTGATGATAAATTCCTGACATGCTGTTAATTTCACTAAGTCTGAAACCTGTTATCTTTTGCACTTTTGCCATGCTTGTTTGAAGCTGTTAACGAGTGAATTAGCCGTAGCTCAGTGTTCATCTTTTGTCAAGCATCTTGAGTGGATCCCTTACATGTATTTTGTTTCCATGTTTGAGTGCAATAGCTTATTTATATTAATGCATTTAGAAGGCTACTTGCTGTTTATCGCAGACCGGTGCCATATTTGTTTTGCTTGCCGTCTCCAAACCGTGCATCCGATTCCGGTGATCTTTATATCGATTTCGACCGAAATCACCTCACCTTTCCATTGGCACTCTTGAATTTCCATGTTGAGGCCAGGTTCAATCATTCCTTTCCAAATCTTGCATATGCATCACATATCGCATCCCGCATATCGTACCATGTTTGCATCATGTTGCTTGAGCATTGCACGTGGTTGATTGTGTTCTATTTGCTTGTTGTTCTTGCTTGGGTAGAGCCGGGAGACGAGTACGTGATCGAGGAGCCCGTTGAGTACGCTTACGAGGATCAAGTCGACTCTGAGAACTTTGCAGGCAAGATGACCATACCCTCGAAATCACTTCTATCTTTGCTTGCTAGATGCTCGCTCTTTTGCTATGCCTATGCTATGATACCTACCACTTGCTTATCATTCCTCCCAAATTGCCATGTCAAACCTCTAACCCACCTTGTCCTAGCAAACCGTTGTTTGGCTATGTTACCGCTTTGCTCAGCCCCTCTTATAGCGTTGCTAGTTGCAGGTGAAGATTGGAGATCGTTCCTTGTTGGAACATGTTTATTGTTGGGATATCACCATATTATCTTGTTTATCTTAATGCACCTATATACTTGGTAAAGGGTGGAAGGCTCGGCCTTATGCCTGGTGTTTCGTTCCACTCTTGCCGCCCTAGTTTTCCGTCATATCGGTGTTATGTTCCCGGATTTTGCGTTCCTTACACGGTTGGGTTATAATGGGAACCCCTTGACACTTCGCCTTGAATAAAACTCTTCCAGCATGGCCCAATTTTGGTTTTACCATTCGCCACCTAGCCTTTTTTCCCTTGGGTTTTGCGGACTCAAGGGTCATCTTTATTTAAACCCCCGGGCTAGTGCTCCTCTGAGTGTTGGTCCAACCTGTCAACTGCCGGTGGCCACCAGGGGCAACTCTGGGCTGGCCTACCAGAACCTTGGACAATCCGGTGTGCCCTGAGAACGAGATATGTGCAGCTCCTATCGGGATTTGTCGGCACATTCGGGTGGCTTTGCTGGTTTAGTTTTACCATTGTCGAGATGTCTTGTAACTGGGATGCCGAGTCTGATCGGATTGTCTTGGGAGAAGGAATATCCTTCGTTGACCGTGAGAGCTTGTGATGGGCTAAGTTGGGACTCCCCTGCAGGGATTTGAACTTTCGAAAGCCGTGCCCGCGGTTATGTGCAGATGGGAATTTGTTAATGTCCAGTTATAGAAAACCTAAAACTTAACTTAATTAAAATGCACCTACCGCGTGTGTAACCGTGATGGTCTCTTCTCGGCGGAGTCCGGGAAGCGAACACGGTGTTGGAGTAATGCTTGACATGGGTTGTTCTAGGATCACTTCTTGATCATAGTTGTTCGATCGTGATTTTGCCTTCTCTTCTCGCTCTCATTTGCGCATGTTAGCCACCATATATGCTAGTCGCTTGCTGCAGCTCCACCTCATACCTTTACCTTACCTATAAGCTTAAATAGTCTTGATCGCGAGGGTGTGAGATTGCCGAGTCCCCGTGACTCACAGATTCCTTCCAAAACCAGATGGAGGGACCGATGATACCGCTCCAAGTGATTCAACTGAGCTCAAGTGGCTGTTCGATGAGGACTCAGGATGATACTACGTGTCTTTCCCAGATGATCAGTAGTGGTGCCCAGTTGGGGCGATCAGGGACTATGTTGCATTTGGGGTTTATCTTTATTTTGGTTCCGTAGCCGGACCTTGAGTGTATTTGGATGAATGTAATGTTATTTATGCATTGTGTGACGTGGCGAGTGTAAGCCAACTATGTATCTCTTTCCCTTTATGTATTACATGGGTTGTTTGCAAAGATTACCTCACTTGCGACATTGCTTTCAATGCGGTTATGCCTCTAAGTCGTGCTTCGACACGTGGGAGATATAGCCGCATCGAGGGCGTTACAAGTTGGTAATCAGAGCCTTCCCCGACCTTAGGAGCCCCCCTGCTTGATCGAATCATTGGCGTTGTTGAGTCTAGAAAAATGTTTTGAGTCATTTAGGATTATATATATCGGAGAGTTAGGAATTCTTTTTACTCCTCAGTCCCTTCGTCGCTCTGGTGAGGCCTCCTCACGTAGAGTTTTGACTCTTCTCTTCTCAAATTTCACTAAATTTTTTTAGGATCACGCGGGTATCTTGGAATCGTTCCGATGGTTTTGTGACGAGAACATTATTCTTGGTGCCTCCTGTCATTTAGGGGTTGTGGCAGTGTCCCGGGGAGTTGAGCTGCGAGGTGTTGTCGTCACAATTTTATCGTTGCAATTCTGGAATACCTGAGTTTCGCCGACATCGAAAATCTCTTTTATGCAGTTGTTGGTGAGATAACCTCGACGCCACCCAGTACTGGGGCGGGAGTTCGGGAGTATTGCCATAACTCGTATAACGGATGCTTTTCGAAGGTTGAGGTAAATGATTTCCGAAGTTTTCTTGGTTATGTGTGGAAGGATGGATACAGCTGGATGTAGGATTTGCTAGCTTTGGGTGAGATATTATGCTTCCCCTGTATCCCCAACACCTGATTGCATAACCGAAAAGGTTCGGGAGTTTCATAGGTGGGAATTCATGTAGCTCTAGTATTTCTTCCGTGGATATTTGGTTTGGGATTGGGTAATTCCTTACCAAGTATTTGCTCTTGTCCGTACCTTGTTGTTTTATTCTTCTACCTCTATCTAAGTGGCTTCTCAATTTATGGAAATGTGACCATTTCAATTGGGATGCATTCGTTCATTTTGTTCGGATGTGAAGACTTTATGTTGCAATTTCTATCCGTTGGATTCGGCTTCAATATATGTCTGTCAAGATGCTAACAGATGTCACCCTCATCAGGATGGCTCCTGCTAAGGTTCAGAATCAGAATCAGGATCCGCCACCACCACCTCCACCTCCGGAGGCATGGCAAGCTGTGATGGCCGCTACCAATGCAAACACGCAACTGATCATGCAAATTCTGCAAGAGCGCAACCAAGGGAACCAAGGCCATGGCAACAATCAGAATCAGTTTGCTACACTCAACCAGTTCCTTGCTAATCAGCCAAAGACCTTCAGCAACTGTGTCGAGGCCTCAGACACTGATGATTGGCTCGTGGATATATGCAAGCATTTCGAGTGCAGTAACGGCATGCCTAAGGACTTTATCAAGTTTGCCTCCTTCCAACTCAAAGACCAAGCTGCAGAATGGTTTCAGCAATACAAAGATTCCAGAGGAGGCCGTGTGATTACCTGGGATGAATTCCGTCAAGACTTCAAAGCTCATCACATTCCTCAGAGTGTTGTTGAAAGCAAGCATGAGGAATTCCGCAACTTGAAGCAAGGTATCTTGTCTGTTTACCAGTATAACATTCTGTTCCAGAGGCTCGCTCATTTCGCCAAGCAGGACGTCCCTGACGAGAAGAGCATGATTTATCAGTTCAGGGGTGGCCTCAGAGAAGATCTCCAACTAGCTCTCGTCCTTTTTGAGCCGAAGAAGTACGATGAGTTCTACAATATGGCAATGAAGCAAGAGACTTCTCAACTCAAGTGCGATGCTCCCAAGAAGCGAGTTAGAGATGCAACTCCTTCTTCCTCAACTCAAGTGGCTTCTAAGCAGCAAAAGTATTGGCTGCCTCCTCCTCCGTTCCGTCATGCTTATCAGTAGAAGAGCAAAGGTGGCAATGGATCTGCCCACCCACCCAACCCAGGCTTTCAGAACAAGACTTCGTCTCAAGCTCCAAGATCAAGTGCTCCGTATCACCGCCCGCTCTCGGAGGTCACGTGCAACAAGTGTCAGTAGAAGGGTCACTATGCCAAAAAATGCTTCAATCAGAGGTGTCTTCCTCCTCCTCCTCCTCCTGTGAGGTCTGCCAGCACCGCAGTGGTCAAGCATAACCGCAAGTTTGCCAAGGTCAAGATGATAAATGCAGCTCAGGCAGAGGACTCTTCAGATGTCATCATGGGTAACCTTCCTGTTAACGATATTCCTGCAAAAGTTCTTTCTGACACTAGTGCATCAGATTGTTTCATCTCAAGACCTTTTGCATCTAAGCATGAATTGGCTCTCCAAGTTTTGCCTAGACCGATAGCAGTTGTCTCTCCGGGTAAACGCATGAACGCTAACTCCATGGTTCCAGATGTTACTATCACGTTGGGCGACTACAAGTTTCTGTCTTCTACTACGGTTCTTGGTGACTCAGTTATTGATCTGATTCTCGGAATGGACTGGCTTTCTAAGCACAAGTCTCAGCTTGATTGTGCTGCCTAGCAGATTCAATTGACTCATTCGTCTGAGGATGTAATTGTCTTCGCCGCTCGTGATGATACCATCCGTCTGTTTTCTCTCAATGAGAAGGGTGAGCTGGATGCCATTTCTCAGATTCCGGTCGTTTGCGAATATCAAGATGTCTTTCCAGAAGAGCTTCCAGGAATGCCTCCGCACCGGCCAGTTGAATTCGTCATCGATCTTGAGCCTGGCACGGAACCTGTTTGCAAACGTCCTTACAAGCTTGGACCTGAAGAGTTGAAGGAGCTGAAGAAGCAACTCGATATTCAAGAGAGAATGGGTCTCATCCAACCAAGTTCTTCTCCATGGGGTTGTGGAGTTCTTTTGTGAAGAAGAATGATGGAACGGACCGACTTTGTGTCGACTACCGTCCATTGAACAAGAAGACCATAAAGAACAAGTACCCACTTCCCAACATCAACGAGCTGTTTGAACAACTCAAAGGTGCTCAAGTATTCTCCAAGCTTGATCTCCATATGGGCTATCACCAGATTCGCATTCGTGAACAAGATATCCCCAAGACAGCATTCAGAACAAGCTATGGTTCACATGAATACACTATCATGTCTTTCGGCCTCGTCAATGCTCCGCCAACATTCTCTCGCATGATGAATTTCATCTTCAACGCCTACACAAATGACTTCGTCTTGGTCTACCTCGATGACATTTTGGTCTTTTCCAAGAACAAGGAGGATCATGCCAAGCACTTGCGTTTGGTGCTGGATAAGCTCAGAGAACATCAGTTCTATGCCAAGTTTTCAAAGTGTGAGTTTTGGCTCGATGAGGTTCTCTACCTTGGACATATCATCTCTGCCAAGGGCATAGCGGTTAATCCTGAGAAGGTGTCTGCAATTGTGAATTGGGAACCACCTCAGAACGTGAAGCAACTCTGCAGCTTCTTTGGGCTCGCAAGCTATTGCCGAAGGTTCATTGAGAACTTCTCAAAGATCGCGAAGCCTCTTTCCAACCTTCTCCAGAAGCATGTGAAGTAAGTTTGGTCTCCTGAATGTGACATCGCTTTCAACACCCTGAAAGAGAAGTTCGTCACTGCTCCAGTTCTGACTCCTCCTGATGAATCCAAACCGTTTGAGGTCTTCTGTGATGCTTCCCTTCAAGGTCTTGGTGCAGTGTTGATGCAAGAGAAGAAAGTTGTGGCCTATACCTCTCGCCAGTTGAAGGCCAATGAAAAGAACTACCCCACTCATGACCTCGAGTTGGCGGCAGTTGTGCATGCTCTTTTAACTTGGAGGCATCTCTTATTGGGAAGAAAAGTGGACATCTTCACTGATCATAAGAGTCTCAAGTACATCTTCACTCAGCCAAACCTCAACCTCAGACAAACTCGTTGGGTCGAAATGATTCAAGAGTATAATCCGAGTATCGAATATACTCCAGGCAAGGCCAATGTAATTGCTGACGCATTGAGCAGGAAGGCTTACTGCAACAGTTTGATTATCAAGCCTTACCAACCTGAGCTTTGTGAAGCTTTACACAAACTCAATCTGCAAGTTGTTCCTCAAGGTTTCCTCGCCAACCTCCAAGTCTCTCCTACTTTGGAAGATTGGATTCGCGAGGCTTAACTTCTTGATGCTATGGTGAAGAAGGTGAAGATTGGGATTGCCAAGAGTCAACCCAAGTACAAGTGCTATAGTCTTGACGACAAGGATACTCTATTCTTCGAGGATCGCATTGTTGTGCCTAAAGGTGATCTTTGTAAAGTCATTATGAACGAGGCTCACAATTCACTCCTCTCTATCCACCCGGGAAGTACAAAGATGTACCAGGACCTCAAGCAGTTGTATTGGTGGACTCGAATGAAGCGTGAGATTGCTCAGTTCATGAATGAATGTGATGTCTGCAGAAGAGTGAAGGCAGAACACCAACGACCAGCTGGTCTCCTCCAACCTCTTGCCATCCCAGAATGGAAGTTTGACCATATTGAGATGGACTTCGTGACTGGATTTCCAAAGTCCAAGCGTGGCAATGATGCTATCTTCGTTGTCATAGACAAGCTCACTAAAGTGGCTCATTTTCTTCCTATCAAAGAATCTATCACAGCAGCTCAATTGGCAGAGCTATATACCTCCCGGATTGTCTCTCTGCACGGCATTCCGCAGTTGATTTCTTCAAATCGTGGCAGCATCTTCACCTCCAAGTTCTGGGATTCTTTTCAAAAGGCCATGGGCACCAACATTCGCTTCAGCACAACTTTTTGATAACCCACAAGTATAGGGGATCGCAACAGCTTTCGAGGGTAGAGTATTCAAGCCAAATTTATTGATTCGACACAAGGGGAGCCAAATAATATTCTCAAGTATTAGCAGCTGAGTTGTCAATTCAACCACACCTAGAAACTTAGTATCTGCAGCAAAGTGTTTAGTAGCAAAGTAATATGATAGTGGTGGTAGCGGCAACAAAAGTAAAGACAACAAAAGTAATGTTTTTGGTATTTTGTAGTGATTGTAACAGTAGCAGCGGGAAAGTAAATAAGCGTAAACCAGTATATGGAAAACTCGTAGGCACCGGATCAGTGATGGATAATTATGCCGGATGCAGTTCATCATGTATCAGTCATAACATAAGGTGACACATAACTAGCTCCAATTCATCAATGTAATGTAGGCATGTATTCCGTATATAGTCATACGTTCTTATGGAAAATAACTTGCATGACATCTTTTGTCCTACCCTCCCGTGGCAGTGGGGTCCTATTGGAAAATAAGGGATATTAAGGCCTCCTTTTAATAGAGAATCGGAACAAAGCATTAGCACATAGTGAATACATGAACTCCTCAAACTATGGTCATCACCGGGAGGGGTCCCGATTATTGTCACTTCAGGGTTGCCGGATCATAACACATAGTAGGTGACTATAGACTTGCAAGATAGGATCAAGAACTCGCATATATTCATGAAAACATAATAGGTTCAGATCTGAAATCATGGCACTCGGGCCCTAGTGACAAGCATTAAGCATAGCAAAGACATAGCAACATCAATCTCAAAACATAGTGGATACTAGGGATCAAATCCTAACAATACTAACTCGATTACATGATAAATCTCATCCAACCCATCACCGTCCAGCAAGCCTACGATGGAATTACTCATGCACGGCGGTGAGCATCATGAAATTGGTGATGGAGGATGGTTGATGATGACGACGGCGATGAATCCCCCTCTCCGGAGCCCTGAACAGACTCCAGATCAGCCCTCCCGAGAGGTTTTAGGGCTTGGCGGCGGCTCCGTATCGTAAAACGTGATGATTTCTTCTCTCTGGTTTTTTCTCTCCGAAAGAAAATATATAGAGTTGGAGTTGGCGTCGGAGGGCATCCAGGGGGCCCACGAGGTAGCGGGCGCGCCCTAGAGGGGGGGCGCCCCCCACCCTCGTGGACAGGGTGTGGCCCCCTGGTCCTCATTTTGGTGAGGATTTTTTATTATTTTTTCTAAGATGTTCCGTGGAGTTTCAGGTCATTCCTAGAATATTTGTTTTCTGCACATAAAACAACATCATGGCAATTCTGCTGAAAACAGCGTCGGTCCGGGTTAGTTCCATTCAAATCATACAAGTTAGAGTCCAAAACAAGGGCAAAAGTGTTTGGAAAAGTAGATACGACGGAGACGTATCAACTCCCCCAAGCTTAAACCCTTGCTTGTCCTCAAGCAATTCAGTTGACAAACTGAAAGAAAGAAAGAAAAACTTTTACAAACTCTGTTTGCTCTTGTTGTTGTAACTATGTCAAGCCAGCATTCAAGTTTTCAGCATAGATCATAACTAACCACATTTGCAATAATTCTCAGGTCTCATAATTACTCATATCAATAGCATAATCAACTAGCAAGCCATAATAATAAATATCGGATGACAACACTTTCTCAAAACAATCATAATATGATATAACAAGATGGTATCTCGCTAGCCCTTTCTGAGACCGCAAAACATAAATGCAGAGCACCTTTAAAGATCAAGGACTGACTAGACATTGTAATTCATGGTAAAAGAGATCCAATCATAGTCATACCCAATATAAATTAACAGTGATGAATGCAAATGACAGCTGTGCTCTCCAGCTAGTGCTTTTTAATAAGAGGGTGATGACTCAACATAAAAGTAAATGAATAGGCCCTTCGCAGAGGGAAGCAGGGATTTGTAGAGGTGCCAGAACTCGGTTTTGCAATAGAGATAAAATGTATTTTGAGCGGTATACTTTCATTGTCAACGTAGCAACTAAGAGATGGCGATATCTTCCATGCTAAACACATTATAGGCGGTTCCCAAACAGAATGGTAAAGTTTATACTCCCCCTCCACCAACAAGCATCAATCCATGGCTTGCTCGAAACAACGAGTGCCTCCAACATACATCAGGTCCCAGGGGGAGTTTTTTTGCAATTAATTTTGATTTAGTTTGCATAAAGCATGGGACTGGGCATCCCGGTGACCAGCCATTTATCTCGTGAGTGAGGAGCGGAGTCCACTCCTCTTGAGAATAACCCGCCTAACACGGAAGATAAGGACAACCTTTGTTGATACATGAGATATTCGAGCATACAAAACAGAATGTTTATTTGAAGGTTTAGAGTTTGGCACATACAAATTTACTTGGAACTGCAGGTAGATACCGCATATAGGAAGGTATGGTGGACTCATCTGGAATAACTTTGGGGTTTAAGGGATTGGATGCACAAGCAGTATTCCCGCTTAGTACAAGTGAAGGCTAGCAAAAGACTAGGAAGCGACCAACTAGAGAGCGACAACAGCCATGTACATACATTAAAATTAATAAACATTGGATGCAAGCATGAGTAGGATATAATCCACCATGAACATAAATATCGTGAAGGCTATGTTGATTTTGTTTCAACTACATGCGTGAACATGTGCCAAGTCAAGTCACTTAAATCATTCAAAGGAGGATACCACCCCATCATACCACATCATAATCATCTCAATAGCATGTTGGCACGCAAGGTAAACCATTATAACTCATAGCTAATCAAGCACGACACAAGAAAGTATGATCTCTAATTGTCATTGCAAACATGTTTATTCATAATAAGCTGAATCAAGAACGAGAGACTCATCATATTTACAAAAACAAAAGAGGTGGAGTTCATACCAGCTTTTCTCATCTCAGTCAGCCCATCATATATCATCATAATTGCCTTTTACTTGCACGACCGAACGATGTGAATAATAATAAGAGTGCACGTGCATTGGACTAAGCTGGAATCTGTGAGCATTCAATAAACAGGAGAAGACAAGGCAATATGGGCTCTTGGTTAAATCAACAATAATGCATATAAGAGCCACTTCAACAATTTAATTATGGTCTTCTCCTACTGACCTCCAAAGAAAAGAAAAGAAATAAAACTATTTACACAGGAAAGCTCCCAACAAGCAAAAGAAGAACGGGAAATATTTTTGGGTTTTCTTTTTAATTATTACTACTACAGCAGAAAAATAAACTACTACTAATTTTTTTTGGTTTTCTTAAGGTTTAACAAACACACAAGAAGAAAGCAGGAAAAAGAAAATAAACTAGCATGGATATTACAGTGAAAGAGTATGAGCACCGACATCTAGCAATGAGTGTGTGTGAACATAAATGTAATGTCAGTGAGAAATACGTACTCCCCCAAGCTTAGGCTTTTGGCCTAAGTTGGTCTATTGCCAGGGATAGCTTGGCGGATACCCATAGGTGTAGCTGGGGTCGTACTGCGACGAAGAATAGTTGGGATCATACTGTGATGAAGAAGAAGACTTTGACTGCCACTGGCTGCCAGTCATCTCTGGATCCCAAGAATAAACAGATTGTCATGGAGGCTCATCTTGTGGTTCCTGTTCCGGGGCTGGTGCAGGATTCTTGCAAGCTTGGACGGCGGCCCACGTAACGAGGTAGGGTCCTACAAAATTAAACAAAGAAGGAGCAGGCAACGTAATAGTTTCAGGATAATGTTTATCAAAGTATAACTTATTTTTGAGCTCTCCATTCATGTCCTTAACAAGAAAATCATGAGCTATCATGCTCTTATAGTCTAGATAAGCATTAGGCAGCAATTTTTCTTCTTTCTCATAATGCCTAATAGCTATGTTAAAGTGTGCAGCAAGGCAAGAAGCATAAATGCCTCCAAAGATGGGCCCTTTAGTACGGTTCAGACTCAACCGCCTAGCAATAATTCCGCCCATACTGACAGTGTTGTCGCAGTATAAACCATGGAACAGAATAATAATATCAGGAACATTAAGGTTCCCACAGTTCCCACGACCAATCAAGCATCGACTAGCAAAAAAAGCAAAATAGCGTAACACAGGAAAATGTATGCTAGTGATTCTTGCATCAGAAACCTTCCTGGTTTCTCCCATAGAGATAAGGTTAATAAATGGTTCCAACTCTTTATGAGGTGGTTCCTCTAAGATACCATCAGGAGGTATGTTGCAGACTGCGCAAAATTTAGAGAATGGCATTTTCTTCACAACGTCATATAAATGAAACTCTACTGAAGGAGGTGACTCTTTAGGGAAAAAGTAGAAGTTTTGCACAAAAGTATTTGTGAGTAAGAGATACTGTGGACGTTGGTCGCAGACGGAGTCGGTGATGTCAGCATTCTTAATCAATGAATAGAAATCCTCATAAATCCCGGCCTCTCTCAAGAAATTACCAGAAGACCATTCACACGGCCGGATCTCCGCAGTACGAGGCAAATTATATTTGGGCCTCTGAGCTTCTTCATTTTGTTTATCCTTTGAGCTTCGGCTCGATGAACCCCTCAAAAATCTCCTCATTATTTTTCTGAGATAATCTGAAATTTTTAGTAACTTCAAACAAAAGTGAGCCAACTTCAATAAAACTGATAACAACTACTCCTACAAGTGCCTAGAGCCTAAATCAAGCATTAGAACTACTTGGAACCATATAAATTTGACATGCAAGCTCAAGAACATGGTCACCTATGCAGCACAAATTTGCAAAGAATAAAGCACTTAGAACAAAAACTAATTGGGCCAATGGAGGAGTCACATACCAAGGAACAATCTCCCCAAGCAGTTTTGTGAGAGGTGCTTTGAGCAAGGAGATCGAAAATCACAGCAAAAGTGGTTGGAACTCGTGCTTAAGTTGGTTTTTCGGGTTTGTGTGTGACAAAGGAAGAAGATGGGTGCTGGGATAAGTGGAGGAGGGCCACCATGGGCCCACGAGGCAGGGGGGCGCGCCCTGAGGGGGGGCGCCCACCACCCTTGTGGCCAGGTGGCAGCTCCTCCCGCGGTAATTTTTGCACAGTAAATCCTCAAATATTCCCGAAAAATCATATTAAATTGGCATGGCATTCTGAGGACTTTTATTTTCGGGATATTTTTATATTGCACGGATAAGTCAGGAAACAGACAGAAAAAATACTATTTTTACTTTATTTCTACTAATTAACAGAAAGTATAGAGAGGGTATAGAAGTTTGTGCTTCTAGTTTCATCCATCTCATGCTCATCAAAAAGAATCCACTAACAAGGTTGATCAAGTCTTGTTAATAAACTCATTCCGGTAATCATGAAACCGGAGAAATTTCAAATAGCACTAAGTTACCTCAACGGGGATATGCACATCCCCTATAATAAGTATATCATATTTCTTTTTGACAGTAGGAAGAGGAAATTCAAAACCTCCAATTATAATCGATGTAATTTTTCCAATGGAATTGATACTATGAACTTGAGGTTGTTTCCTCGGAAAATCGTATGCTCATTACCATTAACATGAAAAGTGACATTGCCTTTGTTGCAATCAATAACAGCCCCTGCAGTGTTAAGAAAAGGTCTTCCAAGAATAATAGACATACTATCATCCTCGGGAATATCAAGTATAACAAAGTCTGTTAAAATAGTAACATTCACAACCACAACAGGCACAACCTCACAGATACCGACAGGTATATCAGTTGATTTATCAGCCATTTGCAAAAATATTTCAGTAGGTGTCAACTTATTGAAGTCAAGTCTACGATATAAAGAGAGAGGCATAACACTAACACCGGTTCCAAGATCACATAAAGCAGTTTTAATATAATTTCTTTTAATGGAGCAAGGTATAGTAGGTACTCCGGGATCTCCAAGTTTCTTTGGTATTCCACCCTTAAAAGTATAATTAGCAAGCATGGTGGAAATTTCTGCTTCCGGTATCTTTCTTTTATTAGTAATGATATCCTTCATATATTTAGCATAAGGATTTGTTTTGAGCACATCAGTTAATCACATACGCAAAAAGATAGGCCTAATCATTTTAGCAAAGCGCTCAAAATCCTCATCATCCTTTTTCTTGGATGGTTTTGGAGGAAAAGGCATGGGTTTCTGAACCCAAGGTTCCCTTTCTTTACCATGTTTCCTAGCAACAAAGTCTCTTTTATCATAACGTTGATTATTTGATTGTGGGTTATCAAGATCAACAACAGGTTCAATTTCTACATCATTGTCATTACTAGGTTGAGCATCATCATGAACATCATCATTAATATTTTCATTAGGTTCATGTTCATTACCAGATTATGTTTCAGCATCAGACATAGAGATATCATTTGGATTATCAGGTGGTTCAGCAATAGGTTCACTAGAAGTTTGCACAGTTCTATCATTTTTCTTCTTCTTCTTCTTCTTCTTTTTAGAAGAACTAGGAACATCAATATTATTTCTTTGAGAATGTTGCTCGATTCTCTTAGGGTGGCCTTCAGGAGACAAAGGTTCCTGAGTCATTCTACCAGTTCTAGTAGCCACTCTAACATCATAATCATTTTTCTTACTATTCATTTCATCAAGCACTTCTTCTTGAGCCTTAAGTACTTGTTCTACTTGAGTGGTAACCATAGAAGCATGTTTGCTAACAAGTTTAAGTTCACCTTTAATATTAGTCATATAATCACCCAAGCGTCTAACCATATAAGAATTTTCTTTTAATTGTCTACCAAAATAAGCATTGAGGTTGTCTTGCTTAAACATAAAGTTATCAAACTCATCCAAGAACTGACTAGCAATTCTAGTAGGAGGGACTTCAGCTTTATCATATCTATAGAGAGAATTTACCTCTACTACCTGTGTCGGGATATCGGGATCAGGGGGTTCTTCAGTAAATAAAGAATTGAGATCATATGTTTCTTCAACAGGCGGTATATTAAGACCATGTATTTCTTCAATACGAGGTAAATTCTTAACATCTTCAGCTTTAATACCTTTTTCTTTCATAGATTTCTTTGCCTCTTGCATATCTTCGGGACTGAGGAATAGAACACCTCTCTTCTTCAGAGCTGGTCTAAGAATAGGCTCTGTAATTGGAGCAGGAGTTGGCTCAGGAGGTGCCCAATTATTTTCATTTGTCAACATATTATTTAATAGAATTTCAGCTTCATCCGATGTTCTTTCCCTGAAAAGAGAACCATCACAACTATCCAGGTAATCTCTGGAAGCATCGGTTAGTCCATTATAAAAGATATCAAGTATTTCAGGTTTCTTAAGAGGATGATCAGGCAAAGCATTAAGTAACTTGAAAAGCCTCCCCCAAGCTTGTGGGAGACTCTCTTCTTTAATTTGTACGAAGTTGTATATTTCCCTCAAAGCAGCTTGTTTCTTATGAGCAGGGAAATATTTAGCAGAGAAGTAATAAATCATATCCTGGGGACTACGCACACAACCAGGATCAAGAGAATTAAACCATATCTTAGCATCACCCTTTAATGAGAACGGAAATATTTTGAATATATAAAAGTAACGCGGTCTCTCATCATTAGTAAATAGGGCAGCTATATCATTTAACTTAGTACGATGTGCCACAACAGTTTCAGATTCATAGCCATAGAACGGATCAGATTCAACCAAAGTAATTATATCAGGATCAACAGAGAATTCATAATCCTTATCAGGAACATAGATAGTTGAAGTAGCAAAAGCAGGGTCGGGTTTGATTTTATCTCTAAGTGATTCTTTGTTCCATTTAACTAATAACCTCATGAGCTCATATCTATCTTTGCAAGCTAAAATAGCGGCAGAAGATTCCATATCAACAAGATAGCCCTCAGGAATAACACGCATATTTTCATCATCATTGTCATCATCGTATTCAGATTCAATAATTTCTTTTTCTCTAGCCCTAGCAATTTGTTCATCAAGAAATTCACCAAGGGGCACAGTAGTATCAGGCATAGAAGCAGTTTCATCATAAGTATCATGCATAGTAGAAGTGGCATCATCAATAACATGCAACATATCGAAACAAATAGCAGAAGCAGGTTTAGGTGTCGCTAGCTTACTCATAATAGAAGGTGAATCAAGTGCAGAGCTAGATGGCAGTTCCTTACCTCCCCTCGTAGTTGAGGGGTAAATTGTTGTCTTAGCGTCTTTCAAGTTCTTCATAGTGTCCAGCAGATATAAATCCCAAGTGAGTCAAAGAATAGAGCTATGCTCCCCGGCAACGGCGCCAGAAATTAGTCTTGATAACCCACAAGTATAGGGGATCGCAACAGCTTTCGAGGGTAGAGTATTCAACCCAAATTTATTGGTTCGACACAAGGGGAGCCAAAGAATATTCTCAAGTATTAGCAGCTGAGTTGTCAATTCAACCACACCTGGAAACTTAGTATTTGCAGCAAAGTGTTTAGTAGCAAAGTAATATGATAGTGGTGGTAGCGGCAACAAAAGGAAAGATAGCAAAAGTAATGTTTTTGGTATTTTGTAGTGATTGTAACAGTAGCAGCGGGAAAGTAAATAAGCGTAAACCAGTATATGGAAAACTCGTAGGCACCGGATCAGTGATGGATAATTATGCTGGATGCGGTTCATCATGTATCAGTCATCACATAAGGTGACACATAACTAGCTCCAATTCATCAATGTAATGTAGGCATGTATTCCATATATAGTCATACGTGCTTATGGAAAAGAACTTGCATGACATCTTTTGTCCTACCCTACCGTGGCAGCGGGGTCCTATTGGAAACTAAGGGATATTAAGGCCTCCTTTTAATAGAGAACCGGAACAAAGCATTAGCACATAGTGAATACATGAACTCCTCAAACTATGGTCATCACCGGGAGTGGTCCCGATTATTGTAACTTCGGGGTTGCCGGATCATAACACATAGTAGGTGACTATAGACTTGCAAGATAGGATCAAGAACTCACATATATTCATGAAAACATAATAGGTTCAGATCAGAAATCATGGCACTCGGGCCCTAGTGACAAGCATTAAGCATAGCAAAGTCATAGCAACATCAATCTCAGCACATAGTGGATACTAGGGATCAAACCCTAACAAAACTAACTCGATTACATGATAAATCTCATCCAACCCATCACCGTCCAGCAAGCTTACGATGGAATTACTCACGCACGGCGGTGAGCATCATGAAATTGGTGATGGAGGATGGTTGATGATGACGACGGCGACGAATCCCCCTCTCCGGAGCCCCGATCAGACTCCAGATCAGCCCTCCGGAGAGGTTTTAGGGCTTGGCGGCGGCTCCGTATCATAAAACGCGATGATTTCTTCTCTCTGGATTTTTCTCTCCGAAAGCAAATATATAGAGTTGGAGTTGGCGTCGGAGGGCATCTAGGGGGCCCACGAGGTAGGGGCGCGCCCTAGAGGGGGGGCGCCCCCACCCTCATGGACAGGGTGTGGGCCCCCTGGTCTTCATCTTTGGCGAGGATTTTTTATTATTTTTTCTAAGATGTTCCGTGGAGTTTCAGGTCATTCCGAGAATATTTGTTTTCTGCACATAAAACAACATCATGGCAATTCTGCTGAAAACAGTGTCAGTCCGGGTTAGTTCCATTCAATCATACAAGTTAGAGTCCAAAACAAGGGCAAAAGTGTTTGGAAAAGTAGATACGACGGAGACGTATCACTTTTTATCCAAAAACTAGTGGCCAAGTCGAGCATGTCAATCAGATTCTTAAAGATATGCTCAGGGCTTGCGTCATCTCTTTCGGTTTGAAGTGGGAAAATTGTCTTCCATATGCTGAGTTCTCCTCCAACAACAGCTTCCAAGCGAGTTCGGGCAAGGCCCCATTTGAAATTCTCTATGGCAGGAAGTGTTGTACTCCTCTTAACTGGTCAGAGACTGGTGAACGCCAACTTCTTGGGAATGACTTGATCACAGAGGCAGAAGAGATGTGCAAAGTCATTCGTAATAATCTCAAAGCCGCGCAATCGTGCCAGAAGAGCTACTATGATCAGAGACCATGTCTACCTCCGCGTCTCTCCAATGAAAGGTACTCGTCGCTTCGGTATCAAAGGGAAGCTTGCCCCTAGATACGTCGGCCCTTTCAAGATCGTCAGCAAGAGAGGCGATCTCGCCTATCAACTTGAGCTTCCCTCCAACTTTGCAAACGTGCACGACGTGTTTCACGTGTCTCAACTCCGCAAGTGCTTCAAGACTCCTGACCGCACCGCCAACTTTGAAGACATTGATCTCCAAGAAGACCTTTCTTATTGTGAGCACCCCGTTGCTACTCTCGAAGAAACTGAGCGCAAGACTCGCAACAAGTCTATCAAATTCCTGAAAGTCAAGTGGTCACATCATTCCCGTGAAGCCACCTGGGAACGCGAGGACCACTTCCGTTCCAAGTACCCGGAGTTTTTCCAGTCCTAGATCTCGGGACGAGATCCTTTCATAGTGGTGGAGTGTTGAAACACCCCGGATGTAACTACCTTAATTGTATTCCGACTCTTGCCTTTTCCGGCATTAAGTTATGTCATTTCCTCATTGTTGGGTTTTTGCCTTCGTGTGTTTTTGTCTTTGTCATGCATCTCATATCATGTCATCATGTGCATTGCATTTGCATACGTGTTTGTCTCATGCATCCGAGCATTTCCCCGTTGTCCGTTTTGCATTTCGGCGCTCCTATGTCCTTCGGTGTCCCTTTCTACCTCTTTTCGTGTGCGGGTGTTAAACGTTTTCGGATTGGACCGAGACTTGTCATGCGGCCTTGGTTTACTACCGGTAGACCGCTTGTCAAGTTTCGTGCCATTTGAACTTTGTTTGATACTCCAACGGTTAACCGAGGGACCAAAAAGTCCTCGTGTGTGTTGCAGCCCAACACCCCTCCAAAGTGGCCCAAAACCCACCTAAACCCCTTCCATCATCTAGACCGTTCGATCATGATCGCATGGCCGCAAACCGCACCTCATTTGAAGCTTCCTAGCTCCCTCTACCTCTATATATAGGCCACTCCCCGAAAATTCCGGATCCAAAACCACCCTAACCCTAAAATTCCGCTCGCGCCGCCGCCAGACATGTCCGCCTGCGCGCCGGGCACCGCCCCGATCCAGTGAGCGAGCGACACGTGGCTCCGTCGCCTCCTTCCACCGCGCGGCCCGGCGAGCCCATGGCCGGCCCCCGCGGCCCACGTCGCCCCACCGCCACCTACCTTTGCTTCCGCCACCCAGCCTTCCTCACCGCGCCGCCCGAGAGCTGCCGCGCGCCACCTGCGCCGGCGAGCGACGCGCGCCGCCGCGCCGGCGACCGGCCGGAGCCGCCGCATCTTCGCCCGGCGCCGCGCCACTGCTCGTCGCTCCGGCGACCTCGCCGCACTCCGGCCCCGGCGACCCCTCCTCTCCGGCGTCCTCCTCCGACCGCGTCCCCGTCGCTGGTGAACAGTAACTCCAGCACCGACGAACCTTGTAATCCGCGCCAGATCTGGATCTGAGAAGTTTTGGTTGACTTCCCCCCAAACCCTAGATATTTTGCATACTTTGACGCATCATAACTTCCTCATCGTGGCTCCGTTTCGTGCGTCTAGCATATCAAAATGTTCGTCTCGACGATTACATCGTTTCATCTCATTGCATCATTTTCAGTTGAGCTCATCTTGATGCCCGAAATGCTATTGGAAGAGGGCTATGTGATGATAGTTTCAGATCTGTTTTAACAAATGCACTTTTGTCATTTTTGCCATGATTAATGTGTGCATGCTATGATCGTGAGCTCTACATGTGTTTTGAAGAATGCCATGCCATCTTTACAGGGGTGTATGCCATGTATTTTTGTGATCTTTGTGGTGACTAGCACAAGCATGCAAAGTAGCTTACTCAATGATGCTGATTTCAGGGACTTAAGTCCTTGCTCTGTCATTATTTTTATGTCATATGTTCATGTTGTTTCCTAGTGATATGTGCCTCTTTTGAGCATGATCAGTAAGGATGTTTTGTAGATATTGTGGTGCTCTATCCATCCATGCCTTTGTTTGCATTTATGGAGCACCCTAGCTTGAGTCAATTGAGCTCTTCTTTTGCTATAAAATGTTCATGGCAGATTGCTAACATGTTTAGCACTTTTGCCGAGCTTGTTGTTGTTGATCCGTGCATGCTATGATGTTGTTCTTACCATGTCTAGCTTCTATGCCATGTCTATTTGCTGGGTGTATGCTTAGTTTGTCATGCAATGGCTCGTAGTGACTGCATCGACCTCGTAAACATGCCTACTTGTTATCTGTTTTGCATGCTCCAGTTTTTCACTAAGTCTGAATCTGTTTATGTTTTTGCTATGTTCACATGCTTGCAATTGTATTTTCTGATCCCTTTTGGCTCATGGTCACTAAGGTACTTTTGTTGTATGCTTTGAGTAGCTTCATGCCATGCCTTGATTTTCCATGATATGTTCCTGTAGCATGTAGTTATCATGCTCTAAACATTGCTTCCTGATGATAAATTCCTGATATGCTATTAATTTCACTGCTGAAACCTGTTATCTTTTGAACTTTTGCCATGCTTGTTTGAACCTGTTAACGAGTGAATTAGCTGTAGCTCAGTGTTCATATTTTGTCAATCATCTTGAGTGGATCCCTGCCATGTATTTTGTTGCCATGTTTGAGTGCAGTAGCTTATTTATGTTAATGCATTTAGAAGGCTACTTGCTGTTTATTGCAGACCGGTGCCATATTTGTTTTGCTTGCCATTTCCAAACAGTGCTTGTTGTTCTTGCTTGGGTAGAGCCGGGAGACGAGTACATGATCGAGGAGCCCGTTGAGTACGCTTACGAGGATCAAGTCGACTCTGAGAACTTTGCAGGCAAGATGAACATACCCTCGAAATCACTTCTATCTTTGCTTGCTAGATGCTCGCTCTTTTGCTATGCCTATGCTACAATACCTACCACTTGCTTATCATGCCTCCCAAATTTCTATGTCAAACCTCTAACCCACCTTGTCCTAGCAAACCGTTGTTTGGCTACGTTACTGCTTTGCTCAACCCCTCTTATAGCGTTGCTAGTTGCAGGTGAAGATTGGAGATCGTTCCTTGTTGAACATTTTTATTGTTGGGATATCACCATATTATCTTGTTTATCTTAATGCACCTATATACTTGGTAAAGGGTGGAAGGCTCGGCCTTATGCCTGGTGTTTTGTTCCACTCTTGCCGCCCTAGTTTTCCGTCATCGGTGTTATGTTCCCGGATTTTGCGTTCCTTACACGGTTGGGTTATAATGGGAACCCCTTGACACTTCGCCTTGAATAAAACTCCTCCAGCATGGCCCAACTTTGGTTTTACCATTCGCCACCTAGCCTCTTTTTCCCTTGGGTTCTGCGGACTCAAGGGTCATCTTTATTTAAACCCCCGGGGCCAGTGCTCCTCTGAGTGTTGGTCCAACCTGTCAGCTGCCGGTGGCCACCAGGGGCAACTCTGGGCTGGCCTACCGGAACCTTGGACAATCCGGTATGCCCTGAGAACGAGATATGTGCAGCTCCTATCGGGATTTGTCGGCACATTCGGGTGGCTTTGCTGGTTTAGTTTTACCATTGTCGAGATGTCTTGTAACCGGGATGCCGAGTCTGATCGGATTGTCTTGGGAGAAGGAATATCCTTCGTTGACCATGAGTGCTTGTGATGGGCTAAGTTGGGACTCCCCTGCAGGGATTTGAACTTTCGAAAGTCGTGCCCGCGGTTATGGGCAGATGGGAATTTGTTAATGTCCGGTTGTAGAAAACCTGAAACTTAACTTAATTAAAATGCACCTACCGCGTGTGTAACCATGATGGTCTCTTCTTGGCGGAGTCTGGGAAGCGATCACGGTGTTGGAGTAATGATTGACGTAGGTTGTTCTAGGATCACTTCTTGATCATAGTTGTTCGACCGTGCTTTTGCCTTCTCTTCTCGCTCTCATTTGCGCATGTTAGCCACCATATATGCTAGTCGCTTGCTGCAGCTCCACCTCATACCTTTACCTTACCTATAAGCTTAAATAGTCTTGATCGCGAGGGTGTGAGATTGCTGAGTCCCCATGACTCACAGATTCCTTCCAAAACCAGACGCAGGGACCGATGATACCGCTCCAGGTGATTCAACTGAGCTCAAATGGCTGTTCGATGAGGACTCAGGACGATACTACGTGTGTTTCCCAGATGATCAGTAGTGGTGCCTAGTTGGGGCGATCAGGGACTATGTTGCATTTGGGGTTTATCTTTATTTTGGTTCCGTAGCCGGACCTTGAGTGTATTTGGATGAATGTAATGTTATTTATGCATTGTGTGACGTGGCGAGTGTAAGCCAACTATGTATCTCTTTCCCTTTATGTCTTACATGGGTTGTTTGCAAAGATTACCTCACTTGCGACATTGCTTTCAATGCGGAAATGCCTCTAAGTCGTGCTTCGAAACGTGCAAGATATAGCTGCATCGAGGGCGTTACGTGCCCATCAATAGATATCAATGTGAGTGAGTAGGGATTGCCATGCAACGGATGCACTAAGAGCTATAAGTGTATGGAAGCTCAGACCGAAAACTAAGTGGGTGCGCATCCAACTTGCTTGCTCATGACGACCTCGGGCGTTTGAGGAAGCCCATCATCGGAATATACAAGCCAAGTTCTATAATGAAAATTCCCACTAGTATATGAAAATGATAACTCAAGAGACTCTCTATTGAAGAACATGGTGCTATTTTGAAGCACAAGTGTGGAAAAAGGATAGTATCACTGCCCCTTCTCTCTTTTTCTCTCATTTTTTTGTTTTTTTCGGTGGGCTTCTTTGGCCTCCTTTTTTTATTTGGGCTTCTTTGGACTCTTTTATTTTTTTGAAAAGTCTGGAGTCTCATCCCAACTTATGGGGGAATCATAGTCTCCATCATCCTTTCCTCACTGGGGCAATGCTCTAATAATGATGATCATCACACTTTTATTTTCTTACAACTCAATACTAGAACAAAGATATGACTCTATATGAATGCCTCCAGTGGTGTACCGGGATGTGCAATGATCTAGCGTAGCAATGACATCAAAAAAGGACAAGCCATGAAAACATCATGCTAGCTATCTTACGATGATGCAAAGCAATATGACAATGAATGCTCAAGCCATGTATATGATGATGATGAAAGTTGCATGGCAATATATCTCGGAATGGCTATGGAAATGCCATGATAGGTAGGTATGGTGGCTGTTTTAGTACCGGCGAAAGTTGTGCGATACTAGCGAGGCTAGCAATGATGGAAGGGTGAGAGTGTGTATAATCCATGGACTCAACATTAGTCATAAAGAACTCACATACTTATTGCAAAAGTCTATTAGCTATCAAAACAAAGTACTACGCGCATGCTCCTAGGGGGATAGGTTGGTAGGAAAAGACCATCGCTCGTCCCCGACCGCCACTCATAAGGAAGACAGTCAACAAATAAATCATGCTCCGACTTCATCACATAACGGTTCACCATACGTGCATGCTACGGGAATCACAAACCTCAACACAAGTATTTCTACAATCCACAACTACCCACTAGCATGGCTCTAATATCCCCATCTTTATATCGCAAAACTATTGCAAGGAATCAAACATATCATATTCAGTGATCTACAAGTTTTATGTAGGATTTTATGACTAACCATGTGAATGACCAGTTCCTGTCATCTCTCTAAATAGATATAAGTGAAGCAAGAGAGTTTAATTCTTTCTACAAAAGATGTGCCCACGCTCTAACAAATATAAGTGAAGCAAAAGAGCATTCTACAAATGGCGGTTTCCTATGTAAAGAGAAACAGGCAATCCAAACTTCACATGATATAAGCGAAGCACATGAAGCATTCTATAAAGCCATAATCAAAAGATATAAGTGAAGTGCAAAGAGCATTCTATAAATCAACCAAGGACTATCTCATACCAGCATGGTGCATAAAAGAAAGATGAAAACTAAATGCAAAAGACGCTCCAAGATTGCACATATCGCACGAACGAAACGAATCCGAAAACATACCGATACCTGTTGAAGAAAGAGGGGATGCCTTCCGGGGCATCCCCAAGCTTAGACGCTTGAGTCTCCTTGAATATTTACTTGGGGTGCCTCGGGTATCCCCAAGCTTGAGCTCTTGCCTCTCTTCCTTCTTCTCACATCGAGACCTTCTCGATCATCGAACACTTCATCCACACAAAACTTCAACAGAAAACTCGGTAAGATCCGTTAGTATAATAAAGCAAATCACTAATCTAAGTACTGTTGCAAACCAATTCATATTTTTTTTTCATTTTTTCTACTGTAATATAACTTTTTCATGGCTTAATCCACTAATATAAATTGATAGTTTCATCAAAACAAGCAAACTATGCATCAAAAACAGAATCTGTCTAAAACAGAACAGTCTGTAATAATCTGAACATTCACCATGCTTCTGATACTTGAAAAATTCTACCAAAATTAGTAAAAATAAAAAATTTGTATAGGAAGACAGTGAAAAAAGAATCAGAATCATTTGATGTTCCATATAAAAATGTAAAATCGCGCACTACAGCCAAAGTTTCTGTCCTGCACCGCACAAACCATCAAGCAAATGTAAACATCCTAAAGGCAAACCTTGGCACATTATTTTCATAATACAATGGAATTGTAAAAGGGGATAATTATTTTTATTGAGAAGTTTCTGTCATCAAGATTCACAAAGTTTTCGTGAGCATGAACAAAGTTCAAGGCTAGATCTCACTTCAACAATGCTTGTCTTTCTCACTTTCGCTTTCCTTTTTGAAAAAGTTTTGGGTTCCCCTCTTTATTTTTGTTGTTTTAAAACTATATGAAAGCACTCAACAGAAATAAATGACTCCCTAAAACTTCCGGGTTGTCTCCCTGGCAGCGTTTTCTTTAAAGCCATTAAGCTAGGCATATAGTACTCAAGTAATGAATCCACTCGGATCCCACGGTATATCAAAGCCAATTTTAATTAACAATGATTTATAATTTAGTAGTGAGCACAAAGTAACATATATCATGCAATAACGAAGTCTAACTCTCTTCCTATGCATCGACATGTCATAAAAGAACAATTCATGCACACAAAGTAAAGGCTAATGCATACTATAAACAGTTTCTTGCAATTTTTTCATATTGGAAACATAGAGAGGTGGAGATATAGTTCCTCTCTCATAATAATTGCAAGTAGGAGCAGCAAGCACATGCATATTATATTCATCAAAATCATCATGTGCAACGGTAAAAGGCAACCCATCAATATATTCCTTAATAAGAGCAAACTTCCCCGATATAGTGTAGTTTGGAGAATTCAAAAAGATAATAGGACTATCATGTGTGGGTGCAATAGCAACAATTTCATGTTTAACATAAGGAACTATATCAAGTTCATCTCCATAAGCATAATTCATATTGGCATCTTGGCCACAAGCATAGCAAGCATCATCAAAAAGGGATATTTCAAAAGAATCAACGGGATCATAACAATCATCATAGCAATCATCCTCCGGTAAGCACGAAGGGAAATTAAACAATGTATGAGTTGAAGAGTTACTCTCATTAGAAGGTGGGCACGGGTAGCTAATCCGGTCTTCCTCCTTTTGTTCTTCGCTCTCCTCCTCATCTTTTTCATCCAATGAGCTCACAGTTTCATCAATTTCTTCTTCCATAGACTCCTGCAAAATATTAGTCTCTTCTTGGACAGCGGAGACTTTCTCAATAAGTACATTAATATAGGAATTATATTCATACTTATCATAGCAATATTTTAAGATAGCCAAATTTTCAGGCCTATAAACATCATCATCATAAGCTTCATGCTTTTCAAACAAAGATTCAATTTCATAAGCACCCTTAAGAGCAACAAATTCTTCTATTTGTTCCACATCATAGTAATCATATATACCATTAGCATAAGAAGCTAAGGTTTCATTATCATTAAATTCACATGAAAAGGGAAGGTGTGGAGCCTTCACCTTAGAGCAACAAGTATAATCATATCTCAAGAAAAGTTGCCTAGCATACCAATTAAATATATGAATTTGATCCCATAATAGTTTCCCTTTTTGTGTCAAGCGGTAATCCCTAAAGTATTCACATTGATCCAACGTTACTCCCATTACATAATTGAATGGGTTTTTCTCAGGATTATTAAAGTAGTACATAATATTTTTCACATAACCAGCATCGAGGGTTTTAGGAGGTTCCCCATCTCCATGAGTAGCAAGTACACCTAATTTTTTTGGTATTTCGTGTTCCATATCCATAACTAAAGATGGAGAATAACTAAGAACAATAAATAAAAATTACTTAGTGATAAAGCAAACAAGCACACACGAGAATATTCACCCCACGCTATTGCTCCCCGGCAACGGCGCCAGAAAAAGGTCTTGATAACCCACAAGTATAGGGGATCGCAACAGTTTTCGATAAGTAAGAGTGTCGAACCCAACGAGGAGCTAAAGGTAGAACAAATATTCCCTCAAGTTCTATCGACCACCGATACAACTCTACGCACGCTTGACTTTCGCTTTACCTAGAACAAGTATGAAACTAGAACTACTTTGTAGGTGTTGTTGGATAGGTTTGCAAGATAATAAAGAGTGGGTAAATAAAAAGTAGGGGATGTTTAGATAAAGAAACAATAAAGTAAATATAGCGAGTGTGGAAAAGTGGTGGTAGGAGTTGCAAAATTTCCCCTAAGCAATTGACTACTTTACTAGACCGATAGCAAGTATTATGTGGGAGAGGCCACTGCTAGCATGTCATCCCTTACTTGGAATTCTATGCACTTATGATTGGAACTATTAGAAAGCATCTGCAACTACTAACGTTCATTAAGGTAAACCCAACCATAGCATTAAGATATATTGGTCCCCCTTCAATCCCGTATGCATCAATTTCTATGCTAGGTTGAAGCTTCTGTCACTCTTGCCCTCCAATACATAGTCCTATCAACATACAACTAACCCTAAGGTGTGATCCATGCGCGCAATCATATGATGGGCACCAAAGGACAGCAACATAACCACAAGCAAATTAAATCAATCATAGCAATTCATCAACCACCGATAGGACAACGAAAATCTACTCAGACATCATAGGATGGAAACACATCATTGGATAATAATATGAAGCATAAAGCACCATGTTCAAGTAGAGGGTACATCGGGTTGCGGGAGAGTGAACCGCTGTAGATAGAGGGGGGAAGGTGATGGAGATGTTAGTGAAGATGGCGGAGGTGTTGGTGTAGATCGCGGTGATGATGATGATGGCCACGGCAGCATTCTGGCGCCACCGGAAGAGAAGGGGAGAGGGGGCCCCTTCGTCTTCTTCTTCCTTAACCTCCTCCCTAGATGGGAGAAGGGTTTCCCCTCTGGTCCTTGGCCTCCATGGCATGGGAGGGGCGAGAGCCCCTCCGAGATTGGATCTGTCTCTCTGTCTCTCTCTGTTTCTGCGTTCTCACATTCTTCCCTTTCACCATTTCTTATATTCCCGGAGATCTGTAACTCCTATTGGGCTGAAATTTTAACATGATCTCTATCCGGATATTAGCTTTCCTGCGGAGAAAGAAGGGCATCAACCACCTTACGGGTGGCCCACGAGGGTCAGGGGCGCGCCCCCCTGCCTCGTGGCTACCTCGGGCACCGTCTCGCATGGATTTTTCTTCCAAAAAATCATATATATTCCAAAAACAATCTCTGTTAGTTTTTATCCCGTTTGGACTCCGTTTGATATGGATATTCTGTGAAACAAAAAATATGCAACAAACAGGAACTGGCACTGGGCACTGGATCAATATGTTAGTCCCAAAAATAGTATAAAAAGTTGCCAAAAGTATATGAAAGTTGTAGAATATTGGCATGGAACAATCAAAAATTATAGATGCGACGGAGACGTATCAGCAAGACTTACTAATATCTGTGTAATCAATACACAACCTCCACTTCCCATTCGCCTTGCGCACCACTATTGGATTGGCCAACCACGTCGGGTGTAGCACCCCTCTCACCAAACCTGTCGCTTCCAACTTCCTGATATCCTATGTGATGAACTCCTACCTTTCCAGAGCCTGCTTTCTGACCTTCTGCTTGACGGGCCGCGCGTGGGGACAGACATCTAGGTGGTGCTCAATCACCTCCCTGGGAACACCGGGGATGTTAGATGCTTGCCATGCAAACACGTCGACATTTTCCTGCGGGAAGGTGACGAGCGCGCCTTCCTATTTGCCTTCGAGGGTGGAGCCTCTGATGAAGGCCCCTCCCATGCCATCCTCCCCGACGGGCACCTTCTTGGTCTGTGGCGGCTCGGCTTTGGATCTCTTGCTCTTGTCGGTAGAGCTCTCTGGCACGTCCTCAACGGTAGCACAACACTCTGAGGAGGTGCACTTGCCGGAGTGGGTGCGAGAGGTCTTGCCGGGCTCCTTTTTCCCTCCCGGGCCGTCAGCGGCAGGAGCAGGTGCCTTGATGGTAGCTGCTGGAACTGCCTCCCGGTAGAGCTGGTCGGCACAGATCAACGTGTCCTTCTTGTCGGAGGGGACGGAGATGATGGTCAACGGCCCGGGCATCTTTAGCATGTTGTAGGCGTAGTGTGACGCCGCCATGAACTTGGCCAATGCCGGGCGGCCGAGGATCCCGTTGTAGGGTAAGGGGATCTCGGCCACGTCGAAGACGATCTTCTCCGTCCTATAGTTCAATTCTCCATCAAATGTCACGGGCAGTGTGAACTTTCCCTTCGGCTGGCTCCTCCCCGGATTGACCCCTTGAAACGTGCCCGTTTCCTTGAGGTCTCCATCAGGGATTTGCAACCTTTTGATCACGACGGGCGAGATCAGGTTCAGGCCGGCCCCGCCATCAACCAACATCTTGTTCACCCTGAGGTTGCATATTGTTGGGGAGACCAACAATGGAAAACACCCGACCGCGGTAATGCGGTCAGGCTGGTCCTCGGCGTCAAAGATGAGGGGCGTGCTGGACCACTTCAGCGGCTTCTGAGCATCGAACGACGGCTCTGCTGCTGTAATCTCTCACGCCCACTGCTTGAGCTGGCGGCGAGAGGTATGCAGCGAGGCGCCGCCATCGACGCACATGGCCTCCGTGGCCTTCTGGAACCCTTGCTCACCAGACTCATCGTCCTCGTCGTGGTCGTCATCTTCTTGTTTCGTGTTGCAGCCCCGGGCGGGCTTTTCTTGCTGGTTGTCCTTGCCGGGGCGGCCTCCTTGGCCGCCACGCTTCTTGCCGGATCTCTCAGCACTGTCCTGGTCCTTCTCCTTGTCCCGCCTTTTGTACTCAGCCTTTTGATTCTCAGCAAGCAGCTCGACTTGTCGGCAGTTCTGGAGGTCGTGGCCCTTGGTGCGGTGGATCTTGCAGTATTGCTTGCCCGAGCTTCCTGGCTTGTCGGTGCCGCCAGGGCCTGGCAGGCGACGCACCCAGCAATCTCCTTGTCGGGGGCGTCTACCTTGACCTTCTTGCCGGCACCGGTGTCGTCAGATCCCTCAACGGCAAGCATGGCCTTGCCTTTGCGTTTCCTGTTGCGATGCCGGCTCTTCTTCATCGGAGTGGCGGCGTCTTCATCAGTAGAGTCGGTTTCCACACCGGCGTCTTCGTCGGGGTACTTCCTTTCCTCTTCAGCCCGGGCGCACCTATCGGCCAGAACGTAGAGCTCGGCCACATCCTTAACCTTGGTCATCGCCAGCTCCTCGCGCATCTTGCGATTGCGTACGTTCTGGTGGAACGCGCTAATAACAGTGGCAGGATGAATGTCGGGGATGTTGTATTGCACCCGTCTGAATCTCCGGATGTACTTGCGCAGGGTCTCCCCTTCCTTCTAGGGAATGATATGCAGATCACTGGCCTGGCCATGAGCTTGGTGGCCCCCTATGAAGGCGCCAATGAACTCATGGCACAGATCTGACTAGGAAGAAATGGAATCCACCGGCAAGTGCATCAACCAAGATATCACATTGGGCTTGAGCGCCAGCGGGAAATAGTTGGCAAGCACCTTGTCGTTGCGAGCCCCAGCGGCCTGCATCACGATGGTGTAGATGCTGAGGAACTCGGATGGATGGGTCTTGTCGGTGTACTTCTCGCCGACGTCGGGCTTGAACGTGCGGTGGGACGGCCACTGGAACTGCCTCAGCTCACGGGTAAAAGCCGGGTAGCCCACCTCGTAAGGTAGGCCGCCGGGGACCCCGGTGCCGGGTGGTCCATAGCGGGTCCCGCCCGCTTGTCCGACTGGCGGTGCATTTCGCGACAGCGCTCGACGGTGGTTCGAGCGTCTTCGTGAGCTCGCTCCCGAAGGACCTGGCGCTGGTCGCGGAGGGTCCGCGGGTCGGATGATGCTACGGAGATGTTATCACAAGAGTCGTCGCGACGGGCCGACGTCCGCGGCGGCTGGCGAGGAGAAGGAGAGTGCGCGGTGGCCGCAGCTCCCCCGGTCCTCCCAGCACCAGCATGTGGTGGCTCGGTGGAGCATCGGCCCGAGGGCCCCGTCGGTCGCGGATCGTCTTTGTTTGCGACGGTGATGAGGCTCCGCATGGTGGCCCTCCACTCGTCGAGCTTCTCCGCAGCAAGAGGGAAGTCGAGGAGCAGCTGTGCGCGTGCCAAAGCTTCCGCTGGCGTGGGCGACGGTGACAGCTGCGTGGATCGCGGCGCGCTTCGACTTCTAACTACGTTAGAAGGAGCTCCGTCACGACCCGACGGCTGCGTGCCATTTTCGCCAGCGCTTCGGCGAGCGTGCTGACCCTCCTTATTTTGTCGATGACACACAAGGCTCTTCCCACGGCGGTGCCCAGGGTCACCATTGTGGTGACGCTGCTCGGCGCGCACACCATTGGAAGAACGCGCGATGGTCGCCGGTGTAGGCGTCCTAGAGGTCGCCGCGCCACCTGGAGTCAGCACAACGACGCCCCTGGAGGGCCCCACACCGCCTGCGGGGGGCCTAGCTCCGTCCTTGGATCCGGCGATGTGTAGCTAGTCGTCTGGCGCGCGAACGACGCCGCTCGCCAGGCTTCGACTACCTGGGTGAAGCTGGTGCTCGCGGGCCGCGGCCCGGGTCCTATCTGCGACCGGTCCGCTGCTCGTCCACACCGGCATGGGTCGCTTGGCTCCCAACGAATCGACTGTCGTGGCCGTCTTCTTCTTAGGGGCCATGGCGACGAAGAACTGCTAGGCTAACTACTAGACCAGATTCTCACAATTGCGCCCCTTGCTTGGCGCGCCAAAAGATGTCGGTGTGGAACGACACCTATGGGATCACAAGAATCCCAACTACGGTTGCCGGGGTGCAGGGTTGCGAGGAGAGCAGGGCTAGTAGACAGCACGATGATCGTTTACCCAGGTTCAGGCCGCAAGGATGCGTAAAACCCTAGTCCTATTTTGGTGGGTGTATTTCTGAGAGTTCTTGAGCTCTCGAACTAGCTGTGGTCAACGTGTGGTTTCAAAGAGCCGAATCCCTCTCCTTGTCGCCTCAGGCCTCCTTTTATAGGAAAAAGGGGTCGCCACAGTGGCACACGGGAGGTGGAAAGGTCTACAGTGGCACGAGGTTATCCCTCGTATTACAGGACAAGGTACAATTAATGCACCGCTTAGGTGTCCTCTTACTTTATCGGGGATGGGGGTGAGGCCCGTCCCGTCCATCACCGCTTCTCCTCGCTTCGACAGGCGCCTCGGCCAGGGTGTTGGGGATCGTAGCAGAAATTTAAAATTTTCTACGCGTCACCAAGATCAATCTATGGAGTAATCTAGCAACGAGGGGAAGGAGAGTGCATCTACATACCCTTGTAGATCGCTAAGCGGAAGCGTTGCAAGAATGCGGATGAAGGAGTCGTACTCGTAGCGATTCAGATCGCGGTTGATTCCGATCTAAGCGCCGAACAATGGCGCCTCCGCGTTCAACACACGTGCAGCCCGGTGACGTGTCCTACGCCTTGATCCAGCAAGGGGAGAAGGAGAGGTTGGGGAAGACTCCGTCCAGCAGCAGCACGATGGCGTGGTGGTGGTGGAGGAGCGCGGGACTCCAGCAGGGCTTCGCCAAGCACTACGAGAGACGAGGAGGGAGAGGGGTAGGGCTGCGCCAAGAGAGAGATCGAATCGTGTGTTGGGCAGCCCCCATACCTCAAGTATATATAGGGGAGGGGAGGGGGACTGCGGCCCCTCTAGGGTTCCCACCCCAAGGGGTGCGGCAGCCCCTGATCCCATCTAGGGT
The DNA here is from genome assembly GCF_018294505.1 of Triticum aestivum. Classification (NCBI taxonomy): domain Eukaryota; kingdom Viridiplantae; phylum Streptophyta; class Magnoliopsida; order Poales; family Poaceae; genus Triticum; species Triticum aestivum. The sequence goes on from NC_057812.1 coordinate 45,552,395, forward strand.
GGCGGCCACAAGGGGGAGAGGAGGAGGCGCACCTGGGGTGGGCCTTAGGGCCCATCTGCCCTAGGGTTTGCCCCCTCCCCTCTTGGAGGCGCCTTGGGCTTTGGTGGAAGGCGGCCCAGCCCACCTAGGGGCTTGTCCCTTCCCACTATTGGCCCATGTAGGCCTCCGGGGCCGGTGGCCCCTCCCGGTGGACCCCCGGACCTCTCCGGTGGTCCCGGTACACTACTGGTGATGCCTGGAACACTTCCGGTGGCCAAAACCATACTTCCTATGTATCAATCTTTACCTCCGGACCATTCCAGAACTCCTCGTGACGTCCGAGATCTCATCCGGGACTCCGAACAACATTCGGTAACCGCGTACATACTTTCCCTATAACCCTAGCGTCATCGAACCTTAAGTGTGTAGACCCTACGGGTTCGGGAGTCATGCAGACATGGCCAAGACAACTCTCCGGTCAATAACCAACAGCGGGATCTGGATACCCATGCTGGCTCCCACATGCTCCACGATGATCTCATCGGATGAACCACGATGTCAAGGATTCAATCAATCCCGTATACAATTCCCTTTGTCTATCAGTACGATACTTGCCCTAGATTCGATCGTCGGTATCCCGATACCTTGTTCAATCTCGTTACCAGCTAGTCTCTTTACTCGTTCCGTAACACATCATCCCGTGATCAGCTCCTTGGTCACATTGTGCACATTATGATGATGTCCTACCGAGTGGGCCCAGAGATACCTCTCCGTTACACGGAGTGACAAATCCCAGTCTCGATTCGTGCCAACCCAACAGACACTTTCGGAGATACCCGTAGTTCACCTTTATAGCAACCCAGTTATGTTGTGACGTTTGGCACACCCAAAGCACTCCTACAGTATCCGGGAGTTGCACAATCTCATGGTCTAAGGAAATGATACTTGACATTAGAAAAGCTTTAGCATACGAACTACACGATCTTGTGCTAGGCTTAGGATTTGGTCTTGTCCATCACATCATTCTCCTAATGATGTGATCCTATTATCAACGACATCCAATGTCCATGGTTAGGAAACCGTAACCATCTATTGATCAACGAGCTAGTCAACTAGAGGCTTACTAGGGACATGGTGTTGTCTATGTATCCACACATGTATCTGACTTTCCTATCAATACAATTCTAGCATGGATAATAAACGATTATCATGAACAATGAAATATAATATAATAATAACTAATTTATTATTTCCTCTAGGGCATATTTCCAACAGTCTCCCACTTGCACTAGAGTCAATAATCTAGTTCACATCGCCATGTGATTAACACTCACAGGTCACATCCCCATGTGACCAACATCCAAAGAGTTTACTAGTCTCAATAATCTAGTTCACATCACTATGTGATTAACACTCAATGAGTTCTGGGTTTGATCATGTTATGCTTGTGAGAGAGGTTGTAGTCAACGGGTCTGCAATATTCAGATCCCTGTGTATTTCGCAAAACTTTATGTCATATCATAGATGCTGCTACCACATTCCACTTGGAGCTATTCCAAATTGTTGCTCCATTATACATATCTGGTATCTCTACTCGGAGCTATCCGGATAGGTGTTAAGCTTGCATCGACGTAACTCTTTACGTCGAACTCTTTATCACCTCCATAACCGCGAAACATTTCCTTATTCCTCTAAGGATAATTTTGACCGCTATCTGGTGATCTACTCCTAGATCACCTTTGTAACCTCTTGCCAGACATGAGGCAAGGCACACATCAGGTGCGGTACTCAGCATGGCATACCGTATAGAGCCTATGAAAAAAACATAGGGGACGACTTCGTCCTTCCTCTTTCTTCTGCCGTCGTCAATCTTTGAGTCTTACTCAACTTCACACCCTACAACTCAGGTAAGAACCCCTTCTTTGACTGATCTATTTTGAACTCCTTCAAAAACATGTCAAGGTGTGCGTTCTTTGAAAGTATCATCAGGCGTCTTGATCTATCTCTATAGATCTTGATACCCAATATGTAATCAGTTTTATCCAGGTCTTCCTTTGAAAATCACTCTTCAAACAACCGTTTATACTTCCCAGAAATTCTACATTATTTCAAATCAACAATATGTCATCCACATATACTTATCAGAAATGCTGTAGTGCTCCCACTCACTTTCTTCTAAATACAAGTTTCTAGCAAACATTGTATATACCTAAAAGCTTTGATCACTCCATCAAAGCATGTATTTTGACTCCGAGATGCTTGCTCTAGTCCATAGAAGGATTGCTGGAGCTAGCATACCTTCTAGCATCCTTAGGATCGACAAAACTTTTTATTGTATCACATACAACATTTTCTTACGAAAACTGGTAGAAAACTTGTTTTGACATCCATCTGTCAGATTTCATAATCGAAAAATACAGCTAATGCTAACATGATTCCGACGGACTTAAGCATCGCTACGGGTGAGAAATTCTCATCGTAGTCAACTCCTTGAACTTGTGAAAAGACTCTTTTCCACAAGTCGAGCTTCATAGACGGTAACATTACCGCCCACGTCCGTCTTCTTCTTAAAGATCCATTTATCTCAATGGCTTGCCGATCATCGGGCAAGTCCACCAAAGTCCATACTTTGTTCTGATACATGGATGCTATCTCGGATTTCATGGCTTCTAACCATTTGTCGGAATACGGGCCCACCATCGCTTCTCCATAGCTCGTAGGTTCATTGTTGTCTAACAACATGATATCTAAGACAGGATTACCGTACCACTCAGGCGTAGTACATATCCTTGTCGATCTACGAGGTTCGATAACAACTTGATCCGAAGCTTCATGATCACTATCATTAACTTCCTATTCAATAGATGTAGGCGCCACAGAAAACATATTTCTGTGTTGCATCACTTTTTGGTTGAAGTAAATGTTCGACAACCTCATCAAGTTCTATCTTCCTCCCACTCAATTCTTTCGAGAGAAACTCCTTCTCGAGAAAGGACCCGTTCTTAGCGACAAACAATTTGCCCTCTAATCTGAGATAGAAGGTATACCCAACTGTCACCTTTGGGTATCCTATGAAGATGTGTTTGTCCGCTTTTTGGGTTCGAGCTTCTCCGGCTAAAGCCTTAACCATCGCAGCCCCAAACATTAAGAAACGACAACTTTGGTTTCTTGCCAAACCATATTCATACGACGTCGTCTCAACGGACTTAGATGGTGTCCTATCTAAAGTGAATGCAGCTGTCTCTAACGCATATCCTCAAAATGAAAACCGTAGATCGGTAAGAGACATCATAGATCGCACCATATCTCATAAGGTTCGATTACGACGTCCGGACACACCATTACTCGGTGGTGTTCCAGGTGGATTCAACTGTGAAACAATTCCACAATGTCTTAAGTGATTGCCAAACTCATAACTCAGAAATTCTCATCGATCAGATCGTAGGAATTTGATCTTCTTGTTATGATGGTTCTTAACTTCACTCTGAAATCGCTTGAACTTTTCAAATGTTTCAGACTTGTGCTTCATTAAGTAAATATACCTATATCTACTCAAATCGTCAGTGAAGATGAGAAAATAGCGATATCCACCGCACGCTTCAATTCTCATTGGATCACACGCATCAGCATGTATGATTTCCAACAAGTCACTTGCCCGTTTCATTGTACCTGAAAACGGGGTCTTAGTCATCCTGCCATTGAGGGATGGCTCGCATGTGTTAAGCGATTCAAAATCAAGTGACTCCAAACATCCATCGACATGGAGTTTCTTCATGCATCTTACGCCAATATGACCTAAGTGGCAGTGCCACAAGAAAGTGGTACTATCTACATCTTTTGGCGTGAACATGTGTATTACCACGACCGAGATTCACTAAACCATTCACATAGGGTGCATGACCATGAAAGGTATTATTCATGTAAACAGAATAACCATTATTCTCTAACTTAAATGAATAACCGTATTGCAATGAACATGATCTAATCATATTCATGCTCAACGTAGACACCTGATAACATTTATCTAGGTCCAATACTAATCCCGAAGGCAGATGGAGCGTGCGATGGTGATCTCATCAACTTTGGAAACACTTCCAACACACATCGTCACCTCGCCCTTAGCCAGTCTCTGTTTAGTCCGTAGCTTTTGCTTCAAGTCACCAATAATAGCAACTGAACCGGTATCCAATACCCAGGTGCTACCAGGAGTACTAGTGAGGTACACATTAATAACACGTATATACTTTGTTGAAGTTGCCAGCCTTCTTATCTACCATGCATTTGGGGTAATTCCGCTACCAGTGACCGTTCCCCTTACAATAGAAGCACTTAGTCTTGGGTTTGGGTTCAACCTTGGGTTCCTTCACTGGAGCGGCAACTGGTTTGCCATCCATGAAGTTTCCCTTCTAGCCCTTGCCCTTCTTGAAACCAGTGGTCTTGTTAAACCATCAACACTTGATGCTCCTTCTTGATTTCTACCTTTTGCGGTCTTAAGCACTGCGAACAGCTCCGGGATCAACTCCATCCCTTGCATGTCATAGTTCATCACGAAGATCTAGTAGCTTAGTGATAGTGGCTATAGAACTCTATGAATCACTATCTTATCTGGAAGTTTAACTCCCACTTGGTTTAAGTGATTGTAGCACCCACACAGTCTGAGCACATGCTCACTAGCTGAGCTATTCTCCTCCATCTTGTTGGCAAAAGAACTTGTCAGAGGTCTCATACCTCTCAACACGGGCATGAGCCTGGAATCCCAATTTAAGCTCTTGGAACATCTCATATGTCTTATGGCGTTCAAAACGTCATTGGAATCCCGATTCTAAGCCGTAAAGTATGGTGCACTAAAATATCAAGTAGTCATCAGGATGTGTCTGTCAGGTGTTCACAACATCCACAGACGACGTTGTAGGGGTTTGCACATCGAGCGGTGCATCAAAGACGTAAGCCTTCTGTGTAGCAGTGAGGACACTCCTCGGACTACGGACCCAGTCCGCATCATTGCTTACAATATCTTTCAACTTGGTCTTTCTCTAGGAACGTATTGAAATAGGGAGCTACAACGTGAGCTATTTATCTACAACATATTTGCAAAGACAATTTAGACTATGTTCATGATAATTAAGTTCATCTAATCAAATTATTTAATGAACTCCCACTCAGATAGACATCCCTCTAGTCATCTAAGTGAAGCATGACCCGAGTCAACTAGGCCGTGTCCGATCATCACGTGAGACGGACTAGTCAACATCGGTGAACATCTTCATGTTGATCGTATCTTCTATACGACTCATGCTCGACCTTTCGGTCTTCCGTGTTTTGAGGCCATGTCTGTACATGCTAGGCTCGTCAAGTCAACCTAAGTGTATTGCATGTGTAAATCTGGCTTACACCCATTGTATTCGAATGTTAGAATCTATCACACCCGATCATCATGTGGTGCTTGGAAACAACGAACCTCCGCAACGGTGCACAGTTAGGGGGAACACTTTCTTGAAATTATTGCGAGGGATCATCTTATTTAAGCTACCGTCGTTCTAAGCAAATAAGATGTAAAACATGACAAACATCACATGCAATCAAATAGTGACATGATATGGCCAATATCATTTTCCTCCTTATGATCTCCATCTTTGGGGCTCCATGATCATCGTTGTCACCGGCATGACACCATGATCTCCATCATCATGATCTCCATCATCGTGTCTTCTCGAAGTTGTCTTGTCATCTATTACTTCTACTACTATGGCTAACGCTTTAGCAATAAAGTAAAGTAATTACATGACGTTTAAGTTGACACGCAGGTCATAAATAAATTAAGACAACTCCTATGGCTCCTGCCGGTTGTCATACTCATCAACATGCAAGTCGTGATTCCTATTACAAGAACATGATCAATCTCATACATCACATATATCATTCATCACATCCTTTTGTCCATATCACATCACATGGCACATGCTGCAAAAACAAGTTAGACGTCCTCTAATTGTTGTTGCAAATTTTTACGTGGCTGCTATAGGTTTCTAGCAAGAACGTTTCTTACCTACGCCAAAACCACAACGTGATATGCCAATTTCTATTTACCCTTCATAAGGACCTTTTTCATCGAATCCGATCCGACTAAAGTGGGAGAGACAGACACCCGCTAGCCACCTTATGCAACTAGTGCATGTCAGTCGGTGGAACCAGTCTCACGTAAGCGTACGTGTAAGGTCGGCCCGGGCCGCTTCATCCCACGATGCCGCCGAATCAAGATAAGACTAGTAACGGGAAGTAAATTGACAATATTGACGCCCACAACTGCTTTGTGTTCTACTTGTGCATAGAAACTACGCATAGACCTAGCTCATGATGCCACTGTTGGGGATCGTGGCAGAAATTTAAAATTTTCTACGCATCACCAAGATCAATCTATGGAGTAATCTAGAAATGAGGGGAAGGAGAGTGCATCTACATACCCTTGTAGATCGCTAAGCGGAAGCGTTGCAAGAACGCGGATGAAGGAGTCGTACTCGTAGCGATTCAGATCGCGGTTGATTCCGATCTAGGCGCCGACAAACGGCGCCTCCGCGTTCAACACACGTGCAGCCCGGTGACGTCTCCTACGCCTTGATCCAGCAAGGGGAGAAGGAGAGACTGGGGAAGACTCCGTCCAGCAGCGGCACGACGGCATGGTGGTGGTGGAGGAGCGCGGGACTCCAGCACGGCTTCGCCAAGCACTACGAGAGACGAGGAGGGAGAGGGGTAGGGCAGCGCCAAGAGAGAGATCGAATCGTGTGTTGGGCAGCCCCCATACCTCAAGTATATATAGGGGAGGGGAGGGGGCTGCGCCCCCTCTAGGGTTCCCACCCCAAGGGGTGCGGCAGCCCCTGATCCCATCTAGGGTGGAGGCCACAAGGGGGAGAGGGGGAGGCGCACCTGGGGTGGGCCTTAGGGCCCATCTGCCCTAGGGTTTGCCCCCCTCCCCTCTTGGAGGCGCCTTGGGCTTTGGTGGGAGGCGCCCCAGCCCACCTAGGGGCTGGTCCCTTCCCACTATTAGCCCATGTAGGCCTCCGGGGCCGGTGGCCCCTCCCAGTGGACCCCCGGACCCCTCCGGTGGTCCCGGTACACTACCGGTGATGCCCGGAACACTTCCGTTGGCCAAAACCATACTTCCTATATATCAATCTTTACCTCCGGACCATTCCGGAACTCCTCGTGACGTCCGAGATCTCATCCGGGAATCCGAACAACATTCGGTAACTGCGTACATACTCTCCCTATAACACTAGCGTCATCGAACCTTAAGTGTGTAGACCCTACGGGTTCGGGAGTCATGCAGACATGGCCGAGACAACTCTCCGGTCAATAACCAACAGCGGGATCTGGATACCCATGTTGGCTCCCACATGCTCCACGATGATCTTATCGGATGAACCACGATGTCAAGGATTCAATCAATCCCGTATACAATTCCCTTTGTCTATCGATACGATACTTGCCCTAGATTCGATCATCGGTATCCCGATACCTTGTTCAATCTTGTTACCGGCAAGTCTCTTTACTCGTTCTGTAACACATCATCCCGTGATCAGCTCCTTGGTCACATTGTGCACATTATGATGATGTCCTACCGAGTGGGCCCAAAGATACCTCTCTGTTACACAGAGTGACAAATCCCAGTCTCGATTCGTGCCAACCCAACAGACACTTTCGGAGATACCCGTAGTGCACCTTTATAGCCACCCAGTTACGTTGTGACGTTTGGCACACCCAGAGAACTCCTACGGTATCCGGGAGTTGCACAATCTCATGGTCTAAGGAAATGATACTTGACATTAGAAAAGCTTTAGCATACGAACTACACGATCTTGTGCTAGGCTTAGGATTGGGTCTTGTCCATCACATCATTCTCCTAATGATGTGATCCCGTTATCAACGACATCCAATGTCCATGGTCAGGAAACCGTAACCATCTATTGATCAACGAGCTAGTCAACTAGAGGCTTACTAGGGACATGGTGTTGTCTATGTATCCACACATGTATCTGAGTTTCCTATCAATACAATTCTAGCATGGATAATAAACGATTATCAAGAACAATGAAATATAATATAATAATAACTAATTTATTATTGCCTCTAGGGCATATTTCCAACACAGGGATGCGTGCAGTGCCATGTAGGCAGGCAGGCAGCTAAGTTGGCGTGGTGGTGGAGCCTTCACGAAGATCTACATGTCGCCACACAGGCACTTGAAGAGTTGGCCTGGGAGCAGCATGTTGCCACGCAGGTGCCCGCCCAGCTGGTTGGGCTGGCAGCTGCATGTGAACGGCGGTGGGAGCTTGGTTGATGTGGGCTTGGTGGTGGCCTTGCCGGCGTCTTTGGCGAGGGCCTTGCCGGGTGGCCCGGCAAGGGTCTCGCCATGGCATGTTGTCGTCCCCGACAAGGATCTTGCCGGGGGTCTGGTGGCCTTCCTTGGAAGGGATCTTGCCGAGGATCGTCGTCTTCTAATATGATCTTGAATATGTCTTCACAAAGATCTGTATGCCACCACAGGGATGCCTTCCCGAGCCCTGGCCCTATGCTAATGATGGTACTGGGGGCCGTGGGCTCAAGGGTGGCTCGCTCTGTTGGCGTGGGGCGAGCTGTCCCGGCAAGAGTCTTGCCGGGGCCGCTGAGGCCACCCGGCAAGGGTCTTGCCGGGGGAACCTGCTTCGTCCCTCTGCTCTTTGTGGTCTTGGCCTTGGCGTTGCTTTGATTGTCTTGGGCTCCGTTTTTTACCTTGGCTCACCTCCCTCGTTCTGCTTGGTGTGGCTGTGGGCGCGGCTCTTACTGCCTGTGCACAGGAAAAGGGGTACAAAGATGTGCCCCTATTTTTGTACACCAACAGCCTATCATTGCTGATTACTCCCTCCGTTCCTAAATGTAAGTCTTTTTGAACATTTCAAATGGACTAAAATATATGGATGTATGTAGACATATTTTAGAGTATAGATTCACTCATTTTGCTCCGTATGTAGTCACTTATTGAAATGTCTAAAAGACTTATATTTAGGAACGGAGGAAGTAGTTGCCTAACTTTTCAAATTAGTTGTCTACAAATATTGTGACGTTTGTTATCATTATTTTTCTAATTCGCCTACAAACACTCTGAAGTTGCTTAACGATGATGCTTAGTTGCTTGCCATTACTGTTTCAGTTGCCTACAATACATTGGAAAGTTGTCCATAAGTGTTGCTAAGTTGCATATCTATGAAACCGAGTTGCTTACCATACCGAAAAGCATTTTATGAAACTAAAAAATGATGTTAAGTTGCTCCCTAGTCATGCAGGCAACTTAGGATAAATTTTAGCCTACCTCGAAAACTAAGTTGCCTACAATACTATCAACTCGGAGGCGAAACTAAACTACTTATGGTAGGACACTTAGATATGAAGCTAGTTAACTTGGTAATCATGGTAGATAACTTCGAAGGGATCTTCGGTGATAGACAGTCATCCTACGCAGACTAACAGTAAGTTGCTTCCGTTTCACCCAAAGTTGCTCATACAAAAAGTTAGTCAAAACATACTCATATGATCGGTTCAAAAGTTATGGCTTTTTGAAATTTTAAAAATGCAAATTAAATGCAGACAAGGTGGGATCTTGCTAGGAAATCACAGGATGGGCATGAAACACGGTGGACCAGCTGGTTCTCATGTGCATTAATTCCTTTCTGTCGTGTAGCGCGTGCGCCAGCCACAACAAAATCGTGCAGCTGCACGATCTAGCATTTAGTTTTTTTACAGTAGAACCAAACTAACGAAATGAAGGAATGAATAAGGGTGCTAATCGGCTCGGCCGACGAATGCATCGCCCAACCCTCTTTGGGTCGGTGGCCTACATTGTTGGGCAAGCCCAACTAGCGTTGTGTCAGAACTTCGTCTGTTGACCGGCCTACCATAGTACGAACGTGATTTCTCACGCAATGTAACGACGCTCTCGTCTGTCAGACCTGCGGGTTGCGGCGGCACAGGAGGCGATGACGGCATGCCGGTGGCCGTGGCAGCGACTTGCGTCTCCAAGTCCTTCTTCGGATATATGGCGCCTTCTCCGTCAGATCTCCGATGCACTCCCCCTCCTGTTCTCCGTCGGTACAAGCGAACAAACAGGCGGTGGCGATGACAAAACCTCCTCAGTCGCCTCCTTGAGTTCTCTGGCGCCTCTTCCGGGTCTCCTTGCTCGGCATCATGGGTAGTAGCTCGACTTGCATCGCTGACGGGTATTCATATCTTGTTAGCCACAGATGGTTGCCGTATGGGGATTTTTGCATATGTTATGCAGCATCGAAATTGAAGAATGTCGTGCAAAGAAAGGAGGTAGAACTAACCTGCAGTTTCCCATATTCCGTATCAGTTATCTTGTATGCGGCGAGCACAGCCTTGACAGCATCGTACGTCCACGCAGAGACAGCAAACTTATGTGGAGGTGCCGGCCTCATATCCCAGTAAAGTCAACGGTGGACATATCAAGACGATCCACGTCCATGAGCTGGTGTACACAATTTGAAAGAAAAATATGTCAGTTGTCATCATCCTATGTTGAAAAAAGTAGCTAATGTATATTCCTTTAGTCATCTAGTTGAAGGAGATGAAAGAAAGAAAGAGTTGCCATCTATCTGTGTTATTCGCCACATGCTGTGCTGGCAGTTGCCATCTTGTTATAATGATAGTTGCCACAAGGTCAACATCATAGCTGCCATGCATATTTTATAAACAGAGAGTGGATGTATGAAATAAACATTTGTGTGTGTGTGTGTGCTGTTGAAAAATGTTATTGCCTTGAAGGCAGCAACCACGAATGCCATGGATTAAATAAAAGTCGCCTTCACACATAAACAAAATCACATAAAACAAAATGAAAAACAAACGGGTTGCCATGCATGATCTTGTACGGTTCACACTAATCAACAGCTGACATGATTGTCCAACAAGAAATGTGGCAACTAAACACATTGGCTTCATTTAAAAATGTACAGATCATAAGGCACTTAAACAATGTTCAAGTTGCCATGTTAGCACAAAGTCAATACAAAGAAAGGCACACATCTTCCACTGCACAAACATATAATGTGACAACTCACACCCTGTCCTCATATAAAAATGAGTTGACATATGTTCACGGGCAAATGTACTAGGTTGAAATTGCCATATTAAAATGCAAGACAGTTCAAAAAAATGCTGAAAACATTTACTAAACAACCTGTAATGTGGCAATTCACACCCTGGCCTCATATTAAAAATGAGTTGCCATGTAATACAGCCAAATATGTTCAGATATCACAAGTCAGCATGGCAAAACGCAAAAATGAGTCTATAGTACAGTGAATTTGCCCATTATCCTGCCTACAGCATGGCAACAGCCATAGTGTGTTCACAAAATTAGTTCCCACACGGAAAGCATATTTGTGGCAACTGGCACAGTTGATCAGAAAATTTGTTCCATTCAGTGCAGATAGTTGTTGAAACTGCCATGGCTGCCTTTACACTACACTTTGAAATACAACTACCTAGATCTAGGGTTCATTGGCAACTATCATACCCTGAAATTCAACAACGAAAAACTTCCTGCACCTATGTCAATAGCATTTCGAGGCAATACATAACTAACAACTAGAAAAACGCCGGCTCAATCGCAAGGCAAAACCCAGATGTGGCTGCGGACAGGCCGAGCCACACCGGCATGGCTGCCACCGCGGCGGCGACGAAACTGTGCAATGCCACCCTAAATGGCAAGCACGGGACTCCGTCGCCGACGGGAACGCCGGAGCACCGCGAATCCGTCGAAATCTCGATGAATTTCGAGCGGAAAATTGACTATATAGGGGAGGCGGGAATGCAGGCAAGGAATGTGAGCATCGGAAGGAGCATTAGCTTCAATTTGCGGGCACTCCGGCGAAGACGCTCCGGTCCGGCGAGCCCCACCGATGGCCGCGAATTTCGTCGACTCTTCCGCCTCCACCGCCGCCTTCTCCTCTCGGCTTCTCCTCCAATCGACTGAACTACTATGGATGGTGGGTTGGGTGAGTAATGAAGTGGAGCGAGTAAATGAAACCGTGAGGGGGGGCGAAGTGCGAGACGTGGTTGACGGCAACCGCAATCGGGTGTGCACGTGCGGGCGCCACAGCAGTTCCACCGCACGCTCCCGACTGGCAACCGTTGACCACGGAGAGGAAACCGGCCTGCGGGCGAACTCTCTCACACGCCACACACACGATTTGTCCTATGTGGCACACAAAGTCACCCATTTCATGCCAAGATTCGTGCAGAAGTGACTGGACGGCGATGAAGGCGTGTGGGTGAGTTGACTAAGGCCCACACGTATGGGTGTTACTGTTTCCGCTTCAACAAACATCATGTGAGTGAGTGTGTGTGTGTGTGTGTGTGTGTGTGTGTGTGTGAGGGGTGGTGTTTGTGCGCGTCTGTGTTGTACTCAATGTTTCTGAAAAGAAATAAATAATCAGGTAACGTATTATGTACTCCATAGCCTGAAGGCTGTGTAACAATGTGGAGGTCTAATGACACCCATCATCGGCCGCGATGGAGGTGTCTAAACGGTGGATTGTGCACCGCTAGCCACTGATCGCCATGGAAGAAGAATTAAGAGTATATATAGGAGGCCGAGAGGAACTCACTGTAAGGAGAGGGGCGTGGGAAAAAGGAGGTTTTGCCTGTAACGTGCGTGACATCTTTCATGATTTTTTGCCGGGGTGCGTGGAAAATTGCCTACGCATACGGATGTTGAGTACTACTCTAGTTAAACCAGGAACCTTGGGTACGTAGGGGTGGTGGAGCAGGTAGTAGGTACTCCCTTCGTCTAGAAATACTTGTCATCAAAATGAATAAAATCTTGATATATTAGAATAAAAGAGGATGTATTTAGATAAATTTTAGTTCTAATACATCGGGTTTTTATCCATTTTGATGAAGTATTTTCGGACGGAGATACTAATAGCTAGTCAAGGACACATTAGCAGAAAACGGTGTTTGACAATGGTTGACCGCATTAATACAAAGGACCAAATCTAACAAGTTGCAAAAAACAAAAGGAGTTGAGATAAAAGCTACTACCTCAGTTTCAGTTTACAAGTTCTACGCGTATACCTAGGTTGCTAATTTTATCACCTTAATATAAACTATATAACATAAAAATTATACTGTTTGAAAATAGAACATCTGAAGTTTATATTGATATTATATTTTTTGTAATATATGACTTGTATTAGATTGGTCGAATTGATGACCTAAGGACACGCGCACGCCCTGTAAACTGAGAGAGAGATAGTACTACATCTGGCAATGGATGAATTAAGGTGGAAAATTGTCTAGCTCTAACTAAAAAGCAACTACTTGTAGTCTGTTAAACCAGGAACCTTGGGTACGTAGGGGCGATGGAGCAGCTAGTCGAGATCGGTTTGGAAAGCTTCAGCCATGCTCTCTAAGTAATCGTGGGTCTGCTTGGTGAGCTTGGCGAGCCTGTCAAAGTAGGACGAGACGCCGCCGTCGGCAGCGTAGTAGTTTTCGTCGGCGGTGCGCTCGGCCTCGGCCATCTTGTGGAGGCGCTCCAGCGAGTCCTCGGCCTCGCCCTGGAGGCACTCGAGGAGGTTGAGCTTGTCCCTGTCGGCGAAGTAGCCGTACGCGTAGGTCCACCTCAGCATCCGCCGGCCCTCGAGGATCTGCCGGTAGGCGTCGATGAGGAAGCCGAGCTGCCTCTGCGCCTCGTCGGCGGCAGCGCCCTCGAGGTAGCCCTCCCTGGCGCTCTCCAGCTCGAACATGTCCTCGCTGGCCCTCACCCGCGAGTGCTCGTGCGTCACCCAGCGCTCGTAGTAGTGCATGTACCGGTCGAGGGAGGCCCTGGCGTAGGCCTGCCGGGCGTCGATCTCGTCGACCTCGTAGCGGTTGCAGGTGTGGCCAACGCGGTAGTCGGCGAGGCAGATCCAGCAGAACTCGTGGCGGCAGGGGTCCCGGCAGGTCATGTGGTTGCAGCCCGTGTTCTTCTCGATGGGGCGCCGGCACTTGGGGCACAGCTTGGTGTTGGCCATCACCCAGTTGGTGCTCTCCGACTCGGAGCTGTTCTTGGCCGCCCAGTCGCGCACCGTGCGGCACGGCACCGGCCGGTGCGACTCCTCGGCGCAGACGATGCAGAAGCCGTGGCCGCAGTCGCACACCACGTCCAGCTGCTCGCTGAGGGTTTCCCCGCCGAGATACTCCATGGCGAGGCCGCACCCGGGAGCGGAGCACCACACCTCATGGTCTTGCTCTCCTCCACGTACGACCGGAGCGCGAACCCCGCGTACCGCTGCTTGTCCTCCTCGTCGGCGACGTCGTCCACCAGGTCCCGGAGCACGGCCGCCGAGCAGGACGGATCCGGGCACCGCAGCGACAGGCACCGGGCGCCGTCCTCCACCGCCGCGCGGACGTACCCGCGCCAGCACACGCGGCAGTAGAGATGGCCGCACCCCGCCGACCTCATCTGGCCTGGAGGGTGATTGTCGAAGCAAAGGTCGCAGGTGAGCTTCTTATCCTTGCGCTTGCGCTTGGGCTCCGCCACGGCGTCGCCGTCGCTCGGCGGTAGCAAGCCGACGGCGGCGCGGAGGCCCTGCTCGTCGGAGAACCACTTGTCCTGGACCACGAGGGTGCTCCAGTGGCAGTGGCGCAGGACGATGGCCGCGATCGCCGGCGGGACCTGGATGAGGTCGGCGACCCCGGCGATGCAGTCGTCCTGGAGCGCGCGCACGGCACCCTCGGTGAGGACCTTGTACTTCTGCCTCCTCGCGGTCAGCAGCGCCGCCATGTCGTCGTCCGACTCGAGCTCGATCGGGTCCTCCTCCTCGTCGAAATCGCTGTAGCCCTGGTCGTCGTTGTCGCTCGATGCCATGGCTGGATCTTGGACCTACGTACGAGCGTGTGACCGGGAGATAGATAGATAGATACGATTCAATCCGATCTCGTCGACGACGCCGTTGCCGCTCTTATATACTGGCGTCGCTCCGCCCAAGACTCTAGGGTTCAATCCAATCTCCTCGCGTGATAAGCTTCCTAGTTTAAACCGCAGTCCTTTCCTCTTCCAAGGA
The DNA here is from genome assembly GCF_018294505.1 of Triticum aestivum. Lineage (NCBI taxonomy): Eukaryota > Viridiplantae > Streptophyta > Magnoliopsida > Poales > Poaceae > Triticum > Triticum aestivum. Next base: position 45,567,472 of record NC_057812.1, read on the forward strand.
GATCTTAACGATCTCAATCTCTCGTCTTCCATAACAAGTTTTTTTTTTTTGCACCGGTCTTCCATAACAAGTTAACAAACTAGAGTACGTCGCACATTGGAACGGTTTCGATTCCTACTCGTATACGGAATCTTTTTCTTTTTTGCGCGGAACTCGATCGTATACCCAATCGATCTCTATTGCTTTTTTTTTCGGGGTAACTCAGTTCTTATTTTAAAAGTACAAAATTCTCTATTTTTATTTTTTAATGGAAAACGTTTTATTTTAAAAAAGAGGATAACTTCCTGCCTTTGCATAAGGACGATGCATGCAACCATAAATTATTAAAAATACAAAATCGAGCAGCCGAACACCATCTACATGGAAATAAAATGGTAAACAAACCCTGAGGCCGTATACCTCGCGACAGTACCTCCCCCGGATAGCCACTAATCCATATAATACAAGACACAACATAAACGAAAATACACAACTCCTAGGCTATGCCTTCAAGAAGGAATCGCAGCATGTGCGGCGATGATGGCGAGTTCATCATAAGGTTGAACTCCGGATTCTCATCCTCAAAGCCAAGCTTCACTCCACCAACACGACACAGCGCGCAACGCCATAGTCCGATCAGAGATCTTGTGTTTCCATCGAAGTGTATAAAGTCATCACTCAAGCTGTATGTACCATCCGCTCTTATCCGTCTACTGACACCTCGAGAGCCGGATATCTCTGGAGGAGACAACAGAAGACAAAGACATCTCATACCACCTGTCTCCCGCTACTGTCGCACCACCTTCGATCTGACAACAACAAGCTAAACATGACACCTCCGCTAGAGCCACCGTGCATCACTTGCCGATAGCAGGCATGACTTGATGTCTCCATATAAGATGATGTGCGTAGCATCCGCCGGTAGCGCATCCACCGGTGGCTTCACCTGGCGGCGACAGGCACCGCCTGGCAACTCCGAACGAGGCACATGTGTCACCTGTCGAGCCGCATCGAACCCGATCTATTGATGGAAGGGGTGTTCCATACCGTCACCAACCTTAGAAAGGCCATCACCACCTCGAGATCCAGACTCCGAATCGTCCACACGATCCCGGAGTCCGCGGCAGTTGATGAAGAGGGGTCGTCGCCCTGATTTCGGGCGCTACATGGAGCACCCACCGTCGCGCCAGCCATTGTCGTCATCGCCCATACAACAGCAACCGCCGCCGCGATCCCGCATCACGCGCCATCCACGTCGGAGGAAGCTCCATCCGCCACACGCGTCCTGCGACGTCCCCAGGGCGGGATCGCAAGATCCGCCGCCACCGGCGCCGCCACGAGGACCCACCATCTGGCCCATCATCCCCGGCGGAGGGGACACCGCCACCGCCATGTTCAGATCCGGGCCGGAGACGCCGCCGCGTCCGCCAAGACCGGATCCGGGCCGGACGCCGCCACCGGCCACACCCAGCCCACCTCCATCCTCCGGCCATCTCACCCCGCATCACCACAAACGCCTCCAGCAGGAGCCACCGCGCCGCCATGGATCGACGAAGAGGACACACCTCCGTGGATCTGGCGCCCTCACCGCCGTATAGTTTGGGAGAGAGGAGCAGCCCTCTGCCGCTGCCGTCGAACGCACGGGCTCTGCCCGGCGCTGTCCCCCTGCAGCGGTGGAGGGGAAGGAGGGATGGGATCGAGGCGGACGGGGGCTAGGTTTGCCCCCCCCCCCCCCATCGCCCTTGAGGGGCGAGCAATGAGGGGGTACGAGGGGGTCTCCTCTCTGTTACGAGGGGGTACGAGGAGGCCGGCCCCTAAAATTTGGGGAGGAATTTCACTTCCCCAGCCTCTAATTAATGGAAAACGTGTTTCTCTCTATCCTTTTAACTATCACTACGTACCAGAGGGACACGTGGTCATCTCAAAAAAAAGAGGCACAAGTGGTCGCATAGTATTTTTTTTAGGGTTAATATTGTTGCCGCTTTATTTAGACACCAAAATTTGGAATTTCATCTGAGATTACATCAAAGGACATGTCCATTGCTAGACGCTTATAAAGAGGTAAAATACAAAAGAATAAACACTCAAAAATTAAAACACGAATCAAAGCACTCCCGGGTCCAACTCAAGGCGCTAATAGAGCATGCTAAATACCAGCGCCCCGAATCCCCCGATTTGCATGCCGGAAGCCAAAAAAGGAACAAGTGTTGGCAGAATCCCGGGAGGATTTTTGGCTTGCGCCTCACTATAAGAGCTGAAGGAAATATGTCCTAGAGGTAACAATAAAGTTGTTATTTATATTTTCTTATATCATGATAAATGTTTATTATTCATACTAGAATTGTATTAACCGGAAACTTAGTACATATGTGAATACATAGACAAACAGAGTGTCCCTACTATGCCTCTACTTGCCTAGCTCGTTAATCAAAGATGGTTAAGTTTCCTAACTATAGACATGTGCTGTCATTTGATGAACGGGATCACATCATTAGAGAATGATATGATGAACAAGACCCATCCGTTAGCTTAGCATAATGATAGTTTAGTTTTATTGTTATTGCTTTCTTCATGACTTATACATATTTCTCTGACTATGAGATTATGCAACTCCCGAATACCGGAGGAACACTTTGTATGCTATCAAACGTCACAACGTAACTGGGTGATTATAAAGATGCTCTATAGGTGTCTCCGAAGATGTTTGTTGAGTTGGCATATATCAAGATTATGATTTGTCACTCCGTGTATCAGAGAGGTATCTCTGGGCCCTCTCGGTAATGCTCATCACTATAAGCCTTGCAAGCAATGTGACTAATGAGTTAGTTGCGGAATGATGCATTACGGAGCAGATAAAGAGACTTGCCGGTAACGAATTGAACTAGGTATGATGATACCGACGATCAAATCTCGGGCAAGTAACATACCGATGACAAAGGGAACAACGTATGTTGTTATGCGGTTTGACCGATAAAGATCTTCGTAGAATATGTAGGAGCCAATATGAGCATCCAGGTTCCGCTATTGTTTATTGACCGGAGATGTGTCACGGTCATGTCTACATAGTTCTCGAACCCGTAGGGTCCGCACGCTTAACGTTCGATGACAATTTGTATTATGAGTTATGTGATTTGATGACCGAAGTTTGTTCGGAGTCCCGGATGAGATCGCGGACATGACGAGGAGTCTCGAAATGGTCGAGAGGTAAAGATTGATATATTGGAAGGTTATACACGGACATCAGAATGGTTCCGATAAGGTTCGAAGATTTATCGGATTATCGAGAGGTTATCGGAACCCCCCGGGAAAGTTATTGGGCCTAATGGGCCATAGTGGAGGAGAGGAGGTAGGCCACAGGAGGTGGGGCGCGCCCCCTTGCCCCAATGCGAATTGGACAAGGGGAGGGGAGCGGGCCCCCTCTTTCCTTCTCCCTCTCCTTCCTTTCCCATTTCCCCCTCTCTGTTGGAAGGAAAGGGGGGTGGCGAATCCTACTAGGTTTCGAGTCCTAGTAGGACCCCCCCCCTTGGCGCGCCTCCCCCTTGGTCGGCCTCCTCCTCCCCCCTCCTTTATATATGTGGGCAGGGGGGCACCCCAAAGGACAACCGACAATATCTTAGCCGTGTGCGGTGTCCCCCTCGACAGTTTAACACCTCAGTCATATCGTCGTAGTGCTTAGGCGAAGCCCTGTGCTGGTAACTGCATCACCATCGTCGCCACGCCATCGTGCTGACGGAACTCTCCCTCGTCCCTCTACTGGATCAAGTGCTAGAGGGACGTCATCGTGCTGAACGTGTGCTAAACACGGAGGTGTCGTATGTTCGGTAGTTGGATCGGTTGGATCGTGAAGATGTTCGACTACATCAACCGTGTTACTAAACGCTTCTGCTTTCGGTCTACGAGGGTACATGGACACACTCTCCCGTCTCGTGGCTATGCTTCTCCAAGATAGATCTTGCGTGATCGTAGGAAAGTTTTTTAATTACTATGTTCCCCATTAGTAGCATCCGAGCCAGGTCTATGCGTAGATGTTATATGCATGAGTAGGACACAAAGAGTTGTGGGCGATAAATAGTCATACTGCTTACCACCAACGTCTTACTTTGATTCGGCCGTATTGTTGGATGAAGCAGACCGGGCCGACATTACACGATTGCGTTAATGAGACTAGTTCTACCGACGTGCTTCGCTCACAGGTGGCTGGCGGGTGTCTGTTTCTCCAACTTTAGTTGAATCAGATTTGACTACGGCCGGTCCTTGTTGAAGGTTAAAAGAGCACTGTCGGTGTCAAAATCGGCGGATCTCGGATAGGGGGTCCCGAACTGTGCGTCTAAGGCGGATGATAACAGGAGGCAAGGAACACGATGCTTTACCCAGGTTCAGGCCCTCTTGATGGAGGTAAAACCCTACGTCCTGCTTGATTAATATTGATGATATGGGTAGTACAAGAGTAGATCTACCACAAGATCAGAGAGGCTAAACCCTAGAAGCTAGCCTATGGTATGATTGTCTGTTGTAGTTGTTGTGTCCTACGGACTAAAACCCTCCGGTTTATATAGACATCGGAGAGGGTTAGGGTTACACAAGGTCGGTTACAAAGGAGGAGATATCCATATCCGTATTGCCTAGCTTGCCTTCCACGCCAAGTAGAGTCCCATCCGGACACGAGAGGAAGTCTTCAATCTTGTATCTTCATAGTCCAACAGTCCGGCCAAAGGATATAGTCCGGCTGTCCGGAGATCCCCTAATCCAGGACTCCCTCAGTAGCCCCTGAACTAGGCTTTCAACGACGATGAGTCCGACGCGCAGTATTGTCTTCGGCATTGCAAGGCGGGTTCCTCCTCCGAATATACCACGGAAGAATTTGAATATAAGGATAGTGTCCGACCCTGCAAAATAAGTTCCACATACCACCGTAGAGATAATAATATTTCCACAAATCCAATTTGCTGACTTGTTTTGGCAACACGACATTATGTCACGGCCCGGTGATTATTCGAACCATTTCCTTTAACTAGCCCCGCACATAGCACGAGGCAGTTTTTTGACACGTCTTGTCGAAGCAGAGATCGTGTCCCCTTATCACGGGATTCTCATCAATACGGGCGTGGGTAACTCAACCGCGCCATCGATTACGGCGCTTGGGGGATAAGTGAGTTTTACCAGGCTAGTGGGGACACTTAGTTTCGTCCGCCCATATAAAGGGATAAGGATTCACCTTTTCATCCACGCCTTCTTCCTCCTTTGCTCATCCGTTTTCGCACACTCGAGTTCTAGCGCCCAAGTCTGCATTTCCCACCTCAACCTTCCCCAACCATGTCCGGAGCGGGAGGCAGGTGGATGGTCTCCTCCATCACGGAGGGAGACATCAAGAAGCTAAGGAGAGCCGGATACCTGCCCGACGACATCGTGCACCGGCTCCCAGATGAGGGGCAGCTCATCCCCACCCCCGGGCCCCATGAGAGGGTAGTGTTCCTTACCCATTTCCTCCGTGGACTGGGATTCCCTCTCCACCCATTCGTCCGGGGGCTCATGTTCTACTACGGCCTGGATTTCCACGATCTGGCCCAGAACTTCATCCCCAACATCTCGGCGTTTATCGTCATGTGCGAGGCCTTCCTCCACATCAAGCCCCACTTCGGCTTATGGCTGAAGACATTCAATGTCAAGCCGAAGGTTGTGGGCGGCCGCCAGGCGGAGTGCGGAGGCGCCATGGTGGGCAAGATGCCCAACGTTACATGGCTCGAGGGCTCCTTTGTGGAAACCATAAAGGGGTGGCAATCGGGGTGGTTCTACATCACCGAGCCGTGTGACCCTGCATGGGCAGCGGCCCCGAGTTCCGATCTGGCATCCCCACGCGGCTCACCTCCTGGAAAGAGAAGGGCCTGTCCTAGGGTAGTTCGGGAGAGCTGACTGGACTCCAAACATGTATTCAAAACATGGTGAACAAGAAGCTCAAACTCGTCAACATAGTCCAGGTCATGCTCCACCGCCGGATCCTCCCGTGCCAACAACGGGACTTCAACTTGTGGGAGTTCGACCCGGCGCAGCACCGAACTCTGAACAGGCTCTTCGAGACAACTCACGAATATGCCTGGAGGGTGTTGTTCAAAAGCGCCGAGGTCCCCCCTCCCATTACTGAGGATCGCAGATTCAGCGCGAAGCGCCAAGCCAGTGCGGTAAGCTGCTTACCTTTCACAGGATACTTATTTTTTTATAGATTGACTCCATGCAGGATCTAAACTCCCGTACCTTTGACAGGACTGGCAGGAGACGGCCGGACAGATCGATTGTCCGGCTCCTTTGCCCGAAGGCCCAGCAGACGCTCTTCTGGCGAAGATGTTGGCTCTGGCTCCTTATACGGTGCCGGAGAAGACCAAGAAGGCCAAGGGAACCCGAAAGAGTTCCCGATGCCAGGCGTCGTCGGACTCACCGTCCGAGGACTCTACAGCGCAATCCTCCCCCGAAGACGAGGAGGCAAAAGAGGATGCTCCCCCTCCAGACGGGGGAGATAAGAAAAGGAAGGCCGCCCCAACTGGGGAGGCCGAAGGGTCCAAGAAGGGGAGAACTCTCCTTCCGGACTACTCTACCACCGCCGCCGACGGCGAAGACGAGTGGTTGCCCAGGGCCAAGCCCCTGGGGAAGTCGTAAGTATTCGGATACCAGAGTAAGTCATAGTATTCCTTTGCCGCACTACTTCACCTAACGCCGAAATATGATTATGCAGGCCGCCCCGAGCCCATATCGATGTGTCATCGGACGGCTCCCTAGGTTCGTCGGACATGGATAGCGATCCAGTCCCGGCCGCCACCTCCTCCTATCCTGCGGACGACGCCGAGGTGCTGTCTCATGAGGCACCGGGTCGAGGGGAGACAATCCTGGAGGCGCCTCAAGGCGGCCTCCCGGACTCCGGGAGCCGGGGAGACAAGGCCCCTGAGAGCTCCGAGTTCGGCCCTCAGCCAAACACCGCGTCGGAACCTCCAGTGGTTCCAGGTTCGGGCAGGCGACCTCCTTCTAAGAGGGGCAAGACGCCTGTGCCGGTGACCTCTGTCCATCCAGAGGCGCTGGACGATCTGCTGGAAGCGCTTCGCAGCGCTTCCATCGACGAGGAGCACCGTACTATTATGAGTGCGGTGGTCCAGAAGGTTCAGTCTGCCAAGAGCGGATTGACTGAAGCCTGTGCCAGCCTTCTAACAGGCTTTGAGGTAAGTGTTTTAAAATATAGGAAAAATATTACCGCATAGACAGTAGCCCCTAATGCTTTGTTCGGTGTTCACAAAGAAAAGCCGAATAGAGGATCAAATAATATCGCAGGAGTCTAATATAAGTATGTCAATATGCGTATACAGGCCTCGCTACTGGCGTCCGCCGCATTGACTGCGGAGGTCGCCGTACTGAAGCAGGACCTCGAGGGGTCCAAGAAAGAGCTCGGCCTTGCCGAGAGGTAGCTCGAGGAGAACAAGGGTAAGTAATGCCCTGTCTGTAAATATGTATATATAAAAGAAGACGTGATTGCAAAATGACAGGATCATCGTATATTTGCCAGGGGCCATGACCGAGGTGGCGACCCTGAAGCAAGCGCTAACCAAGGCCGAAGATAAAGCGGACAAGGAGCTCACCGAGCGGGAAAAAAAGAGGCTCGTGTGGGCGAGGTGCAGCAAGAGCTCCAGGCTCTCGTGACGAAGCACAAGGTGTTGGAGCTTGACTCGAAGACGCGAGAGTCTGAGCTTGCCGCGGCCCTCGAGAGCGCAAAGAGTGCCAAGGCCGAGGCCCAAAAGGCCCTCCAGGAGATTGACGTGATGAAGAAAATAGCGGCGGGTAAGGCATTCTATATGCAAACCAAGCATGTGAAAGTAAATTACCGATTACTTACCCGAATTCGGAGCTCTCCAGGAGCATTCACAGATTTGCCCCGCAGCATGTCGGATGCCGCACAATTTTACCAGGCCGAGGAGGGAAGCTCGACGGAGAAGCTGTTCTGGTCTCAGTATACTAAGACCAAACACCCGATGCCTCTGAGCGACCAGCTAAAGCAGCTGGTCGAGCTGCACAAGGCGGCCGAACAGGCCATGAAGGGCCTTATAGTCCGGCTGTGGCCTGGCGACGCCCTTCCGAACAGCTACTTCAGCCTGGTGAGGCGGCTTGTGGATGTCTGCCCACGGCTGGAGGTCGTCAAGCGGTCCGTCTGCATCGAAGGTGCACGCCGGGCTTTCGCCCGTGTGAAGGTGCAGTGGGCCAAGCTAGACGCTGTGAAGCTGATCAAGGAAGGGCCGCCGCAGGGCAAGGAGCATCGCACCCTCGAGATTTATTATGAGGGTGTCCTGAAGGGTGCCCGTCTTGTAGCGGACGGATGTTCAAAGGATGTAATATTTGAGTAAACTTGCTTGTGTGATCCTGTATGATGAAAACTTGTTTCTTATGCGCTATGCAACGCTTGTGTGAATTTAAAATATTACCTTCTGTTTGGCCGTTTATCCAATCTGAGAGATGGCTAGTCCTCGGCTTCTGCCCCCATGCCACGAGTGCTGGGGTGTTCGGGATAAACCTAAGCACTCTTGTTCTCATGTTTGGGTCCTTCGAGGGAGGTGCTCAGCACAACGAACAAGGCAACCAGACTAATAATGCTTTATCACTCTCACTTAGCCATAGAATTCTATAATTTTAAATTTTGGCGAAGCCCCTGGTATTCGAAAGGCCTTTTAGCTTTCTCTACTGAGGTGCTAAGCCCGGCAGAACAGGGGCACAATCGCAGTAGTTCTCCTAGCGCTACCTTAGCCGATAGAGCGGAATGTAGGGTACCAAAACATAGGAGCCGGGCAAACCCAACATTTGACCAAAGACATGATTCGGAGCTGATGCATATAATGCTATAAGTTCGGGGTGCCGCACTTGTGAAAGTGTTCGGACTTTTCACACCATATTGTGGGGTACGTAAGCCCCTGGTGTATTGGCCGTACCAAAGTGTACGGTTGCAAGGCGTCGTTAATGAACACACACATATATATATAACAAGAATGCAATAATAGTCGTGATGTTATGCATTGTTTATTCAAAAAGGTGCGTTAAAGCCGAATGATACAGATAGTGCGATAAGCAAAGAGTAGGACTATGTCCCTTCCAAGGGCAAGCTGAGGACCAGTATTAAATCAAATATTTCGCTCGTTATTGTAATCCACCTAAGAATTCCGTGGTGTGACGTAGCTTTCTGCCTCCTTGGTTGCTGCATCATGTGTTCGGCGATAGTGCTGCCGGACAGGGTTTCCAGAGATTAAGGTCCTGAAAAAGAGAAAAATAACCAAACGGGAAGCCCCTTGTGTGGTTTAAGCACGTCTTGGGGCGTGCCGCAGTGTGTCCCCCCTCCCCACATGTGCCCATGGTATTTTTAATGCGTAATTATGTACGCGTGGCACGAGTTTCGCCGTTCGGCTGGGACTGGGGTGGGGGCCGCATTGCTATGCGAGCTCAGGTCGCGCCAGGCGGTCTAGTTGCCGATTGCTCCGAGCGCGCTTGAAGGTGTCCGGGTCTTGAAACGCCGAACTGGTGGATTGCCTTGAGAGGTTGCTTTGCGCTTCTGCTGCGAGGGCCGCAGTGTGCTCCTCCGTTCAGAGAGAGCGCTGTGTGTTTCCATTGACTGTAATAACCCCGCGAGGTCCTGGCATCTTGAGCTTGAGGTATGCATAATGCGGGATCTTGAAAGTGCAACTATCCCTAGGTGGTTTTGGTAATTCATAACAACATATAGCTCATTGAGCTAATGCTATTCCAAGATGATTATTTCAGGAAAGCTCAATGATTGACATGGCATGGATGTGAAAGTGGAACCCTCAAAATGCTAAGGACAAAGGATTGGCTCAAGCTCAAAAGCTCAAGACTCTTCATTTTATATTTTAGTGATCCAAGATCACATTGAGTCTTTAGGAAAAGCCAATACTATCAAGGAGGGATGAGGTGTTGCTTAATGAGCCTCTTGCTTCATGTGCTTAGTGATATGCTCCAAAACCCTCAACTACTTTCCCATATCCACATATGACCTAAACCCTAAAGCCAAACTCGGTCCTACCGATTCTTTATATCCGGCGCCACCGAGTTTCACTTGTTATAAGCCACTGCCAAACCCTAGCAATTCGGTTCTACCGATAGGGATCTCGGTCTCACCGAGATGGGATTGCAAACTCTCTGTTTCCCTTTCGTAACTTTTCGGTCTCACCGAAAGAGCGGATCGGTCCCACCGAGATTGCAATGTAAATTCAGTGTTTCCTTTTTGTAACTTTTCAGTCTCACCGAAAGAGCAAATCGGTCCCACCGAGTTTGCCTGACCAACTCTCTGGTTAGCTAATTACCAAATTCGGTCTCACTGAGTTTGTGTAATCGGTCTCACCGAGATTATGTTATGCCCAAACCCTAACCATATCGGTCCTACCGAGTTGCATGTCAGTCCCAGCGAAAATCTCTAACGGTCACTAGGTTTACCTTTTCGGTCTGACCGAGTTTGTTGATTCGGTCCCACCGAGATTGGAAAACTGTGTGTAACGGTTGGATTTTGTGTGGAGGCTATATATACCCCTCCACCTCCTCTTCATTCGTGGAGACAGCCATTAGAACACATACACAATTCCAACTCATATGTTCTGAGAGAGAACCACCTACTCATGTGTTGAGACCAAGATATTCCATTCCTACCATATGAATCTTGATCTCTAGCCTTCCCCAAATTGCTTTCCACTCAAATCTTCTTTCCACAAAATCCAAATCCTATGAGAGAGAGTTGAGTGTTGGGGAGACTATCATTTGAAGCACAAGAGCAAGGAGTTCATTACCTACACACCATTTGTTACTTCTTGTAGAGTGGTGTCTCCTAGATTGGCTAGGTGTCACTTGGGAGCCTCCGACAAGATTGTGGAGTTGAACCAAGGAGTTTGTAAGGGAAAGGAGATCGCCTACTTCATGAAGATCTACCGCTAGTGAGGCAAGTCCTGTGTGGGCGATGGCCATGGTGGGATAGACAAGGTTGCTTCTTCATGGACCCTTTGTGGGTGGTTGCTTCTTCGTGGACCCTTTGTGGGTGGAGCCCTTCGTGGACTCGCGCAACCGTTACCCTTTGTGGGTGGAGCCCTCCGTGGACTCGCGCAACCGTTACCCTTTGTGGGTTGAAGTCTCCATCAACGTGGATGTAGGATAGCACCACCTATCCGAACCACGGGAAAAACATCCGTGTCTCCAATTGCGTTTGAATTCTCCAAACCCTTCCCTTTACATTCTTGCAAGTTGCATGCTTTACTTTCCGCTGCCAATATACTCTTTGCATGCTTGCTTGAATTGTGTGATGATTGCTTGACTTGTCCTACAATAGCCAAAATATGCCAAGAACTAAAATTGGGAAAAGGTTAAGTTTTTATTTGGTCAAGTAGTCTAATCACCCCCCCCCCCTCTAGACATACTTTTGATCCTACAGATCTATACCCATTTTGCGCACTGTGTCCTGATAAAGCAGGTTCAGGCTGCTGCCGCCATCCATAAGGACTCGAGTGAGGTGAAATCCATCAATGATTGAGTCCAGAACCAGTGCGGCGAATCCGCCATGACGGATACTAGTGGGATGGTCCCTGCGATCGAAAGTGATCGGATAGGAGGACCATGGGTTGAACTTTGGGGCGAGTGGCTCCAACACATATACGTCCATGAGCGCACGCTTCCGCTCCCTCTTGGGGATGTGGGTTGCGTATATCATGTTCACCATCCGCACTTGTGGTGGAAACCTCTTTTGTCCTCCGGTGTGTGGCTGCCGGGGCTCCTCCTCGTCATCGCTATGTGGCCCCTTGTCCTTGTTTTCGGCAATTAACTTGCCGGCCTGCTTGAACACCTAACAATCCCTGTTGGTGTGATTGGCTGGCTTTTCTGGGGTGCCGTGTATTTGACATGAGCAATCGAGTATACGGTCCAAGCTGGACGGACCCGGCGTACTTTGTTTCAATGGCTTTTTCCACTGACCGGGTTTAGAGCCTTTGAATCCGGCATTGACTGTCGTATCCTCGTTATTATCGCTGTTAATGTGGCGCTTATGTTTGTTGCGACATGACCTGCTATTGTCGTCCTTGATATCCAAAGTACCATGGTTCTTTGATATGTTATTACTGCGAGCCAGCCAGCTGTCTTCTCCCACACAAAAGCGGGTCATGAGTGTCATGAGGGCTGCCATAGATTTCGGCTTTTCCTGACCAAGGTGCCGGGCTAGCCATTCGTCACGGATGTTGTGTTTGAAAGCCGCTAGGGCCTCTGCCTCCGGACAGTCGACGATTTGATTTTTCTTTGTTAGGAACCGACTCCAGAATTGCCTGGCCGATTCTTCTGGCTGCTGAATTATGTGGCTCAAGTCATCGGCATCTGGTGTCCGCACATAAGTTCCCTGAAAGTTGTTGAGGAATGCGGCTTCCAGATCTTCCCAACAGCTGATGGACTCTGCTGGCAAGCTATTAAGCCAATGTCGTGCTGGTCCCTTGAGCTTTAGTGGGAGGTATTTGATGGCGTGTAAGTCATCACCGCGGGCCATGTGGATGTGGAGGAGGAAATACTCGATCCATACTGCGGGATCTGTTGTGCCGTCATATGATTCAATATTCACAGGTTTGAAACCTTCTGGGATTTGATGATCCATTACTTCGTCTGTGAAGCATAAGGGGTGTGCGGCGCCTCTGTATTGGGCTATATCGCGACGCAGCTCGAATGGGTCTTGCCCGCTGTGTTCGGCCTGGCCGGATTTACTTTTACTGTATCCGGCGTGATGTTTATCATCTCGCATAGTGGCGTGCCCTCGTGATCCGTAGATCGATCTTGCATGTTTTGCTTTGTCCTCCAATATGTCTCGCAGGTCTGGCGTATCTCCCCATGCCTTTTTATTTGAATGGCGTCGGGGTGCAGGCTGAGTTTTTGGCTGGAATGCCTCTCTATCGCGGCCACGAGGTGGCCGATCAGCCGCATCATACGCTTCTCCTCCAGTCAGGGTAGCAACCTGTACTATGGGTAACTCTTGGAGGAACGCTCGAGTTTATATTCCTCGGCCGCGAGGACTTCAGTCCATCTGTCATCTAGCAGATCCTGATCAGCTTGAAGTTGCTGCTACTTTTTCTTAAGGCTATTTGTCGTGGCTATAAGCCGGCGTTTGAAGCGCTCTTATTCGACGGGATCCTCTGGCACAGCAAATTCGTCGTCGCCGAGGCTTGCCTCGTCTTCGGAGGGGGGCATGTAATTATCATCCTCCTCCTCTCCATCTGCCGCTCTCTCAGGAGGGCTGGCTCCTCCATCCTCCTGCTCTAAATCTTGCTAGAGGGGATTGTTGTTGTCGTCGGCACTATCCGGAGTGTTATTATCTCCTGTGCCGGTATCACCACTTTTGCTTTGGCGAGACTTAGAGCGGCGCCGCTGACGTCGGCGCTTGGGTTGCTTTTGGAGGGGTCATCCTCCGCTATCTTGTCGCCATTGCCTTCTTTGGGTGTATCCACCATGTATATATCGTATGATGAGGTGGCTGTCTAGTGCCCTGTGGGCAGTGGATCCTCTTCGTCTCCCGCATCGTCGTCCATACCGTTGATGTCTTTGGAGTCAAAGTCGAGCATGTCGGTTAAGTCATCGACAGTGGCTACTAAGTGGGTGGTGGGTGGGCGGCGAATTTCTTCGTCGTCCGCATCCCAGTCCTGCCGGACATAGTTCGGCCAGGACTCTCCTGACAAGGAGGGAGACCTTAATGAGTTCATATGTCGCCAAAGGGCGAGTGCTGAAAAATATCCGCGGAGGTAAACTCCATGATCGGCGCCCAATCGGATTCGATGGGAACGGGCGCAGGCGGTTCGGAGTCCGTGGCTGGAGAAGGATCCAGCAATTTAACAACACGGCTCTTGTGCAAGGTAAGGTCGATGTTTGGCTCGATCGCCGCTGAGGGTAAGGCCTCCGTGGCGGGGTCCATCCACCCGTCCATGGACGGCGCAACTGGCTCCGAATTGAGGGTCGGAGCGGCTGCCTGTGCGATCTCCTGGACACTGTCCGATGGTAGAGCTAAATCATACTCATTGTGACCGCGTGACGCACAAGCCAGAGGCTCGAATCCGTCGAAGATTAAGTCTCCACGGATATCGGCCGTGTAGTTTAAGCTTCCAAACCTGACCTGGTGGCCAGGGGCGTAACTTTCAATCTGCTCCAGATGGCCAAGCGAATTGGCCCGCAGTGCAAAGCCGCCGAAGACGAAGATCTATCCCGGGAGAAAAGTCTCACCCTAGACTGCATCGCTATCGATGATAGTAGGAGCCATCAAGCCTAACGGCGACGACACAGAGGAACTCTCAATGAAAGCACCAATGTCGGTGTCAAAACCGGCGGATCTCGGGTAGGGGGTCCCGAACTGTGTGTCTAAGGCGGATGATAACAGGAGGCAAGGAACACGATGTTTTACCCAGGTTCGGGCCCTCTTGATGGAGGTAAAACCCTATGTCCTGCTTGATTAATATTGATGATATGGGTAGTCCAAGAGTAGATCTACCACGAGATCAGAGAGGCTAAACCCTAGAAGCTAGCCTATGGTATGATTGTCTATTGTAGTTGTTGTGTCCTACGGACTAAAACCCTCCGGTTTATATAGACACCGGAGAGGGTTAGGGTTACACAAGGTCGGTTACAAAGGAGGAGATATCCATATCCGTATTGCCTAGCTTGCCTTCCACGCCAAGTAGAGTCCCATCCGGACACGAGACGAAGTCTTCAATCTTGTATCTTCATAGTCCAACAGTTCGGCCAAAGGATATAGTCCGGCTGTCCGGAGACCCCCTAATCTAGGACTCCCTCAAGCACACTTGACAAAAAAATCGTCGTGGTTTTGATGCATAGGTAAGAATGGTTCTTGCTAGAAGTCCATAGCAGCCACATAAAACTTGCAACAACAAAGTAGAGGACGTCTAACTTGTTTTTGCAGAGCATGTTGTGATGTGATATGGCCAAGACGTGATGAGATATAAATTGTTGTATGAGATGATCATGTTTTGTAAAAGTTATCGGCAACTGGAAGGAGCCTTATGGTTGTCGCTTTATTGTATGAAATGCAATCGCCATGTAATTGCTTTACTTTATTACTAAGCGGTGGCGATAGTCATAGAAGCTATAGTTGGCGAGACGAGAACGATGCTACGATGGAGACCAAGGCGTCAAGCCGGTGACGATGGAGATCATGACGGTGCTTTGGAGATGGAGATCAAAGGCACAAGATGATGATGGCCATATCATGTCACATATTTTGATTGCATGTGATGTTTATCCTTTATGCATCTTATTTTGCTTAGTACGGCGGTAGCATTATAAGATGACCCCTCACTAAATTTCAAGGTATAAGTGTCCTCCCTGAGTATGCACCATTGCTACAGTTCGTCGTGCCGAGAAACCACGTGATGATCGGGTGTGATAAGCTCTGCGTTCATATACAACGGGTGCAAGCCAATTTTGCACATGCAGAATACTCAGGTTAAACTTGATGGGCCTAATATATGCAGATATGGCCTCGGAACACTGAGACTGAAAGATCGCACGTGAATCATATAGTAGATATGATCAACATAGAGATGTTCAGCATTGAAAACTACTCCATCTCACGTGATGATCGGACATGGTTTAGTTGATATGGATCACGTGATCATTTAGATGACTAGAGGGATGTCTATCTAAGTGGGAGTTCTTAAGTAATATGATTAATTGAACTTTAATTTATCATGAACTTAGTACCTGGTAGTTTTTGCGTGTCTATGTTGTTATAGATCAATGGCCCGTGCTACCGTTCCCTTGAATTTTAATGCGTTCCTAGAGAAAGCTAAGTTGAAAGATGATGGTAGCAACTACACGGACTAGGTCCGTAACTTGAGGATTATCCATACCGCTTAGCCGATGTTGTTGAGTACAGCCATGCGACAAACCGGAATCCATCGCCAGGGAGCCTCCGCGGAGCATGCCTCAAGCCACGCTGCTACCTCTTGAGCACTGCGTTGGTTTTCCCTTGAAGAGGAAAGGGTGGTGCAGTAAAGCAGCATAAGTATTTCCCTTAGTTTTTGAGAACCAAGATATCAATCCAGTAGGAGACCACGCGCGAGTCACCTTGTACCTACACAAACAAATAAGAACCTCGCAACCAACGCGATAAAGGGGTTGTCAATCCCTTCACGACCACTTGCAAGAGTGAGATCTGATAGAGATGATAATAATAAGATAAATATTTTTGGTATTTTTATGATATAGATTGAAAGTAAAAGATAGCAAAATAAAGTAGATTGGAAACTTGTATGATGGAGAATAGACCCGGGGGCCATAGGTTTCACTAGTGGCTTCTCTCAAGATAGCATAAGTATTATAGTGGGTGAACAAATTACTGTCGAGCAATTGATAGAAAAGCGAATAATTATGAGAATATCTAGGCATGATCATGTATATAGGCATCACGTCCGAGACAAGTAGACCAAAACGATTCTGCATCTACTACTATTACTCCACACATCGACCGATATCCAGCATGCATCTATAGTATTAAGTTCATAAGAACAGAGTAACGCCTTAAGCAAGATGACATGATGTAGAGGGATAAAATCATGCAATATGATATAAACCCCATCTTTTTATCCTCGATGGCAACAATACAATACGTGTCGTTTCCCTTTCTGTCACTGGGATCGAGCACCGCAAGATTGAACCTAAAGGTAAGCACTTCTCCCATTGCAAGAAAGATCAATCTAGTAGGCCAAACCAAACTGATAATTCGAAGAGACTTCCAAAGATAAACCAATCATACATAAAAGAATTCAGACAAGATTCAAATATTGTTCATAGATAAACTTGATCATAAACCCACAATTCATTGGATCTCGACAAACACACCGCAAAAGAAGATTACATCAAATAGATCTCCAAGAGAGTCGAGGAGAACTTTGTATTGAGATCCAAAGAGAAAGAAGAAGCCATCTAGCTACTAGCTATGGACCCAAACACTACTAGGGAAAACCTTATACACAGAACATTAGCAGTAGCGCGGGCTAAAAACGCACGTTGGTGCTAATTAGTAGCAGCGCGGTGTTTTAAACCGCGCTACAGCTAAAGTTATAGATGTAGCGCGCCCGAGTACAAAAGCGCTACTACTAAAATTCCCACGGCTTAGTCGATAGGCTACACATAGTAGTAGCGATCTACGTAGAACCGCGCTACCGCTACTTGTTTTGTAGCAGCGCGTTTATGAACAAAGGCGCTACTGCTAACGAAAATAAAATTAAATGGCAAGCAAATAAAAAGAGAAGGAATAGCAGTAGCGCTTGTTATGAAATGCGCTATAGCTACCGTAGCAGCAGCGCACTTCCTGGAAGCGCTACTGCTACTTTTAACTTAACTGTGCGGTTCGTTCTTCCCCCACGGCCACTTCCCCCAAATCCCTACTCCTCCGCTGTCGCCGCCCTGCATAGCCGTCGGCCGCCGCGCGCGAACCGTTGCTCTCCGCACACCCTCGACGCCGCCCCCGCTCCCGACCGCGACCTCGACGCCGCGCCCGACCCCGACCTTGACGCCCCCCCTACATCGCCGCCCTCCGCCGTGCGCCCGCCGCCCCGACCCCGACCCCGTCCCCGACCTCAATGCCGCGTGCCCCTCTCCCTAACTCCGTCGGCGCCAGAGGTGAGCACGCCCTCCTCCTCCTCCCCTACCTCTGCCTAGCTAGGGTTCTCAGGGTTAAATTTCAGAGTTCATCTAATTAGTTAGGGTTCATCAAATTAGGTGCTAATTATGGTAGTAGTTGTTAAATAGAATTAGTTTTAGAGTTCATCGAATTAGTTAGGGTTAAATTTTAGAGTTCATCAAATTAGTTAGGGTTAAATTTTAGACTTCATCAAATTAGTTAGGGTTCATTAAATTTTAGAGTTCATCAAATTAGTTAGGGTTAAATTTTAGAGTTTATCAAATTAGTTAGGGTTCATTAAATTTTAGAGTTCATCAGTTAGGGTTAAATTTTAGAGTTCATCTAACTATTTTTAGTAAGTGTTTAATAGAATTAGTAAGAAAATTAATATAACTAGTTGAACTAGTTTATTTTTAGTAAAAACTAGTTTATTTTTATTCATAGTAAGTGCTTAAATGAACTAGTTGAGTTAATACAACTATTTTATTTTTAGTACAAAAATTAATAGAACTAGTTTACTTCTTTAGTTAAAGCAATTATTCTTGCATCGACGTTGACGATGCCTATCCCGCATCCTCGTCGTTGAGTCGGCGGAGGACACCTGCATCACCAGATGGGTCATGTTCGGGACTGGGCTCCGCCGGGGTAGTACTGGGAGGCGCTACCTACCGGGGGGCGCAGGTTGGTGAGGAGTCAGCCCATCGTTGACCCGAACCTTCTTTGGTGGCGGTCGCGTGGGCCAGTGACAGTCCAGAGGCTCGAGGACCCCGCGGAGGTGGTGCGTCACCGTGTCAGTGAGGAGGACGCGCACGTCCGTCGCTACTTGTTTGCGTTGGAGCATAGGTTCTACAATACCTGGCAGGTTCTCCATGGATCTCACTGGAGCTATGATCCTGTGATGGTTCCTTCTCTGTGGGTGTCCACCGCCCACGCCGATACCCGTCGTGCGCTAGAGTTTTAGTTGTATTAGTGATGTTATATGTATGATACTATTTGGGATGTATTAGTGATAATATTCGATGATGTATGGACGCATGAGATGATTTACTTTTGCTTATTGAATGCATGCTAATTTGAATACTTACTTATTTTACGATTTGGTTTTGCTTATTGAATGCTCATGTCAATATGAGTCCTATAAGATATTTTGAAGTGTATATCTTGTGTTGCTCAAATAGGATATGTGTTTGCCCAAGTGGCCAGTCATGTTTGCAGGTTACACCTCCGAGTGGCCTATGTTTTGCTGGAGTGTTGATTCATTTCCATCCGGCAAATTTCAGGCCCTCGATATGTCCTATTTTAGCAAAGGTCATGCCGGATTTTTCCGTGAATTTTGGCATGACTTGTGCCAGAATATGTAGGAAATATCGAGTGTCCCGGATTTGTGTGTTGAGTATCCTGGTAGTTGTCTTCGATCGATTTTCAATTAATGTTTCAACTATGAACATAGGAAATGTCTGACGACAAAAAGGATTTCGGTATTTGCAAGTACTGCAAAGACGAGTGCGGCCTGTGCGACGGAATCTTCCTAGATGATGATAGGCACTTCAGCATCAAGCTGGACGAGAACTTCGAAGTGGATACAGTAAGTCACAACGGCAAGTCTTTTTTCGTAATTAAGCATGACATCTCCTTCATTTGCTTAAACTTATAATTTAATTTTTTACTATTCTACTAGCATATCCCCTGCCATGCAAGAGTTTTTGTCTTGGATAAGATAGGTTTCAGTCGTACTATGGAGGTAAAGAAAGTTTACTTGAAGACCGAGCATGGTTATATTTTCCATGCAAAATTATACAACGAAGATGACTACACCTATTTTGGATGCAAAACTTGGCGAGCACTATGCAAGACTTATGCATTTGAGCCTGATATGGTTATCACCTTTGATATTCGTCCGAAAGATGATATTGAAGGTAATACCGACATCTGGGTCGATGTGCAGACGCCTCCAGTTATACCATTATGTGAGTTTCTTAACCATATTTATGTCTTTGATATTGTTTATTCAAAAATAGTTGACAACTAATTTCTACTAGTCGTCAACCCGTGCAACTGCACGGGCTAGTTATTTAGGAAATAGATTAGGGAATTGTGAAAACATCGGTTATACGTGGAGAAATGGAATTAATTACAAATCCAGATACTTTTTATTAAGCTCTTGAAAGTTTAATATTTAAAGGATGACAATTTTTCGGGTAACCATACATGTGATATATCAAAGACTTCTTCCATTTTTGAACCCCCCCCCCCCCAAGTATATATTTAAAATATCGATACAATTGGGGGAACACCAAATATTCCAAATCAAACCAATAAACAAAAATGCTATGTACTTTCTTAAATTTTGATCATATGTATTTGAATGTTATAGAGATTATTATGGTCTATATAATCATGCCATTATGCCAAACTACTAAAATATGAACCCATTGTACGTTGAAAATCACATGATTTCTTCCTGCATACTCACCCTATATTAACCAAGTGGAATTGTTGGAAGATAGCATGTCAGTGTTTTCATCCAAATAAATTTACTCATGTACACTATTGCACCTTCAAAAGCTGTAACTATGAAAAAAAAATAAGGATCACAAAACGGATACAATATTCTCCGCAACTGAACTCATTTATCAAAAGATTTAGTACAAAATAAAAATATACACAAACTTTGAAGACAGTTGTCCACATGCATCACCTATTCTCTCAATCCACCGGGCAACTAAAATATTAGTATAAACTCAGTGATCAAGTGGTGCAAAGTTTTTTTTCGAAAACATCAATAATGAATTGAAAATGTAATAGTAATTTGAGAAACAATTTTTTTCGTTTCAACATCCACTCAGACGCATGTAACATTTACTCAGAGGAGGAAACAAAAATTCTTGAATGTACCAAATTTGTCTGAGTAAGGATAAATGTGACCTTCCTTTGTAATTTCAAGATATATAGCAGTATAAATACACAAAAATAAAAGCGTACCAAGCAACTCCTCAGGGGATAAAACTTGTCAGAGCAATAACTTGTGTCGACTTGCCGCTTTTCTGGGTTTGTGGTGCGATGTTGATGATTCCTGCCAACCAAGGTAATTCGTAGTTGTGAAGTAATTACTGAGAGTGAAAAAGGTAATTTGTACTTAGTGGCTAGGTAGACAGTACCATCGTGCTGACCTGATTTCATGTAGATTTCATGCCTTTCCTGATTCATGATTGACCCGGAATGCATGGGGAAATCTGCTTAGCGTCATATAATACCTTCGCTTGCTAGCTCCACGCCTCAACCTGACGTTGTCTCATGGGGCATGGACCATGCTATTTGCCTTCTGCTGGCCAGGAATGTTATGCACTACATCACTGACACTCTTATCCAGGCGACCATGGCAACTAACGTCGCCTTCACAGAGTACTACGTCTCCCACCATGTACGTGCAGCCATGCATCATGTTGTATGTGTTGGCATCTGCTGCTCCTGTCCAGAGTACCATGGCAACAAAGACTCCTGCACGGATTACTACTTCTCCCACTATGTACGTGCAGCCATACATTATCATGTTTTTGTTCACATATGCCTCAAAGGAGAGCGAGCAGGTTTCAGAAAGAGAAGAACACGTCTGTAGCCACGATCGAGCTAGTCCATCTCCTCGTCATAGCTCTACCGTACCATCCTGAGCATCAGGAAGGAGTCCATCATATCGGCGGCATGGGCTGACGGTGGGCAGCGGCGTGGGATTGCGGCGGCATCATGGGATGGCGGCCGCGATGGCGCAGCGTGGGATAGCTGCGGCGATGGCCTATAGGCCGAGGAAGCCAACTGTGACTTCCTTTTTCTCTATCAGATCGTGACCTAATGCTCCTGTTTCTTTGGGAGAACGATCATTTATCTCGTGGCAAAACAGGCTACTATATAAATATTAAACTATCTTTCAGAGAAGGATATTCTGCCTTTTTTTAATGAGAGAGGTGGTCGATTGGAATCGTGCTGCATGTGGCTTCTGTACGGCATGAGTATATCCTACGGCTTTACCATGATTCGGCAATTCCTGTGAGGAAAAGGAAGAGGAAATTAAGGGAGATGTGGGTCTGCTAGAGGAAAGTATGCACTGCAATGGATGGACTCATCAACTACTTCTTAGTTTGCCGGTACGATTCACTTCCACCATTGAACGGGCCATTGCGCTCTATTCCTTGCAAGCACTAGCAGCAATGCCATTGTTTCTCGCAGCGCCTCAGCTGGCTTATTCCTTTTGCCATATGTTGGCGGGCTGGTGTGCGAACTGCTGCTGCCTCTGGTCCTAGCTGGACTGTTTACCTAATAGCTAAAAATTTCAGACAAACAAATCGTTTGAACTGTGGTGCATAAGAAAATTATTGTCGGATTAATATATCCAAAGTCCAAACAAATTGAGGGAATCAGGTCCCAAAGCTAAGATAGTATTTTTCTTACCTACATAGGCTAGCCATCGGCTGATTCTTCATCATCTCGAGGGAAGAAGGGAGGTATGCGACCTATCATTGAATCGCAGTGGAGGGAGATCGATAGATGGGGTGCTGTTGATAGAAGAAACAATTCAGCAGGAAAAGCCGATGGCGAGACAAACATGGCTGCTGGATGGGAGATGAATTCTGCAGGAAACATCAAGGGCGAGATGAACATGGCCGCTGAATCGGAGCTGAGAACGTGCGGGTCGAGAGCATAGGTTGGCGACGTTTGGAGGAAGCGCTGAGTATTTCCTGCGAAAACTGCTTCGGGATAGATGGAACATGCTGCATTCAGTTTTTTTTTTGAAAGAGATAAAGATTGCTTTCTTTTTTAACTGAAGATTTGTTTTCATTAGTGAGAATTAGATGGATCGATCTACACTGTAATAATTTGGTCCCACCAGATTAACGGCTGCTAATTACTGATTAACGTGGGAATTTCTAGGAAGTGACTAATTAGTATAGATATAGATAGATAGATAGATTGTCAGCTTATTTCCGTTCAAGCAAACATGACCAGCGATTGGTAGATAGGACCTACTACTGTCCCGGGGCTGAACTAAACTGCGAGGAGCTAAGTCATTATGTTTCATGGCTTCAGGATCTTGATACTATCAAGACAAATTTTCTTCCTGCACTTAGAAATGTTAGTACCGAAAACATGCGACCAATAGTGTTTGTACTGAACTACGGTCACATCTATTTAGGAAAGATGGTAAGATTTTTACTATTTGTTCTCAGTTCATCTTTTGCATACATTATTTTTAAGCTAAACTCCATTGCTAAGTATGTTACTATACGATGTTCTTCAACAGGGACTCCCGATGAATGTTGTGCCTGATTGGATCGAGACTAAAGGTACCATGAATATTGTTAGCTTACGGCCAAGATATCCTACAATGCACTTTAGTGCATTCAGGATTTCTAATAGCGAGGAATGCTTAATAGTGAAAGACTGAAGCAAAATTGTGAATGATCGCAGAGAAGTACTAGGGGGCAGCAATCAAAAGCGCAGCCCACGATTAGGAGACAGGTTCATCTGCATGCTCCAACTTGATGAAGGAGGAGTGCTATACATGTTTTATGTTATTTTACCTGAGAGAGAGCAGCAGGAGTGATTAGCTAGCTAGAAATGAGTTTGAAGATGATGATGTGCTACACTATGACTATGATGATTAAATAGCTAGTGTTCGTGGTAATGACTATGATAATTATTATTAGCTAGTGTTGGTGGTGATTAGATAGCTATCGCAGCTAGTGTTCGTGGTGATTAGCTAGTTAGAATGAGTTTGAAGATGATGATGTGCTACACTATGACTATGGTGATTAAATAAATACTGTTGGTGGTAATGACTATGATGATGATTAAATGGCTTGTGCTGGCGGATTAGATTCAAGTGGAGGCAACATGTCGTGCACAGCGAAAGTACTACTAGTCCAAACTAGATCAAGTTTGGATTAGTAGTATACTTTTGACATGCACCACATATTGCCTCCACTTGAACCTAATCCACCTTCATTTGACACACTGTTATGGACATAATGATATAAACCTCATAATTGGTATTGTACCAAAATTTGTATAACGTTGTATAAATACACACAAAAATGAAAAAAGAGAGTACTAGTAGCAATGGATAAGAAACACACTACAACTAGCTAGATTAGCAGCAGCGCGGGATAGAACAAGCGCAGCGCTGCCGCTATGTGTCTTACAAGTAGCGCTTGTCGCACGCGCTACTGCTAAGTAATAGTTGTAGCGCCTTATTGGTAGTGCGGCTGCCCGCACTACTAGTGGGATTTAAACCCGCGCTACTACTAGGGTTTTCCCTAGTAGTGGAAGGCCTTAAGTAAACTACTCACACATCATCGGAGGGGCCATGGAGTTGATGTAGAGGCCCTCCGTGATCAATGCCCCCTCCGGCGGAGCTCCGAGAAAGTCCCCAAGATGGGATCTCTTAGGTACAGAAGGTTGCAACGGTGGAATTAGGTTTTCATGGTGCTCCTGGATGTTTGCGGGGTAGATGGATATATATAGGAGGAAGAAGTAGGCCGGTGGAGCAACAAGGGGCCCATGAGGGTGGAGGGTGCGCCCCCCTGCCTCGTGGTCTCCTTGATTGATTCTTGACATCCACTCCAAGTCTCATGGATCACGTTTGTTCCAAAAATAACGCTCCTGAAGGTTTCATTCCATTTGGCCTCCGTTTGATATTCCTTTTCGGCGAAACTCTAAAATAGGCAAAACAACAACAACTTGGGTTGGGCCTCCGGTTAATAGGTTAGTCCCAAAAATAATATAAAAGTGTAAAAATAAGCCCATTAACATCCAAAATAGATAATATAATAGCATGGAACAATCAAAAATTATAGATACGTTGGAGACGTATCAAGCATCCCCAAGCTTAATTCCTGCTCGTCCTCGAGTAGGTAAATGATAAAAACAGAATTTTTGATTTGGAATGCTTCCTAACATATTTCTCAATGTAATTTTTCTTTATTGTGGCATGAATGTTCAGATCCGAAAGATTCAAGATAAAAGTTTAATATTGACATAAAAATAATAATACTTCAAGTATGCTAACTAAGCAATCATGTCTTCTCAAAATAACATGGCCAAAGAAAGTTATCCCTACAAAATTATATAGTCTGGCTATGCTCTATCTTCATCACACAAAGTATTAAATCATGCA
Organism: Triticum aestivum; assembly: GCF_018294505.1. Taxonomy (NCBI): domain Eukaryota; kingdom Viridiplantae; phylum Streptophyta; class Magnoliopsida; order Poales; family Poaceae; genus Triticum; species Triticum aestivum. Next base: position 45,592,296 of record NC_057812.1, read on the forward strand.
CAACCCCGATGACAAGCCAAGCAATTGTTTCATACTTTTGATGTTCTCAAACTTTTTCAATCTTCACGCAATATATGAGCGTGAGAATAGAATGGTGGTTGTGGAGAAGACAAAAAAAGAGAGAAGATAGTCTCACATCAACTAGGCGTATCAACAGGCTATGGAGATGCCCATTAATAGATATCAATGTGAGTGAGTAGAGATTGCCATGCAACGGATGCACTAGAGCTATATGTGTATGAAAGCTCAACAAAACAAACTAAGTGGGTGTGCATCCAACTTGCTTTCTCACGAAGACCTAGGGCAATTTGAGGAAGCCCATCATTGGAATATACAAGCCAAGTTCTATAATGTAAAATTCTCACTAGTTTATGAGAGTGACAACATAAGAGACTCTCTATCATGAAGATCATGGTGCTACTTTGAAGCACAAGTGTGGAAAAAGGATAGTAACATTGTCCCTTCTCTCTTTTTCTCTCATTTCATTTTTTTTAGTTGGGCCTTCTTTTTTTTTTGTCCTCTTTTTTTCTTTTTCTTTTCTTTTCTTTTTCTTCCGGAGTCTCATCCCGACTTGTGGGGGAATCATAGTCTCCATCATCCTTTCCTCACTGGGACAATGCTCTAATAATGATGATCGTCACACTTCTTTTTTACTTACAACTCAAGAATTACAACTCAATACTTAGAACAAAATATGACTCTATGTGAATGCCTCCGGCGGTGTACCGGGATATGCAATGAATCAAGAGTGACATGTATGAAAAAATTATGAACGGTGGCTTTGCCACAAATACGATGTCAACTACATGATCATGCAAAGCAATATGACAATGATGAAGCGTGTCATAGCAAACGGAACGGTGGAAAGTTGCATGGCAATATATCTCGGAATGGCTATGGAAATGCCATAATAGGTAGGTATGGTGGCTGTTTTGAGGAAGGTATATGGTGGGTTTTATGGTACCGGTGAAAGTTGCGTTGTACTAGAGAGGCTAGCAATTATGGAAGGGTGAGAGTGTGTATAATCCATGGACTCAACATTAGTCATAAAGAACTCACATACTTATTGCAAAAATCAATTAGTTATCAAAACAAAGTACTACGCGCATGCTCCTAGGGGGATAGATTGGTAGGAAAAGACCATCGCTCGTCCCCGACTGCCACTCATAAGGAAGGCAATCAATAAATAAATCATGCTCCGACTTCATCACATAACGGTTCACCATATGTGCATGCTACGGGAATCACAAATTCAACACAAGTATTCCTCAAATTCACAACTACTCAACTAGCATGACTCTAATATCATCATCTCCATATCTCAAAATAATCATCAAGTATCAAACTTCTCTTAGTATTCAATGCACTTATATGAAAGTTTTTATTATGCCTAAAAGCAAATTGCCATGTTGTTCTAAAGGACTCTCAAAATAATATAAGTGAAGCATGAGAGATCAATTATTTCTATAAAATAAAACCACCGCCGTGCTCTAAAAGATATAAGTGAAGCACTAGAGCAAAAACTATATAGCTCAAAAGATATAAGTGAAGCACATAGAGTATTCTAATAAATTCTAATTCATGTGTGTGTCTCTCGAAAGGTGTGTACAGCAAGGATGATTGTGGTAAACTGAAAAGTAAAGACTGAAATCATACAAGACACTCCAAGCAAAACACATATCATGTGGCGAATAAAAATATAGCTGCAAGTAAAGTTACCGATGAACAAAGACAAAAGAAGGGATGCCTTCCGGGGCATCCCCAAGCTTAGGCTTTTTGGTGTCCTTGTATTTTACCTTGGGGTGCCATGGTCATCCCCAAGCTTAGGCTCCTGCCACTCCTTGTTCCATAATCCATCAAATCTTTACCCAAAACTTGAAAACTTCAACACACAAAACTTAACAAGAAAATCTCGTGAGCTCCGTTAGCGAAAGAAAAGAAAACACCACTTCATGGTACTGTAATGAACTCATTATCTATTTATATTGGTGTTAAACCTACTGTGTTCCAACTTCTCTATGGTTTATAAACTCTTTTACTAGCCATAGATTCATTAAAATAAGCAAACAACACACGAAAAAAAGAATTTGTCAAAAACAGAACAGTCTGTAGTAATCTGTAACTAACGCAAACTTCTGCAACCCCAAAAATTCTAAAATAATTTTTGGACGTGAGGAATTTATCTATTAATCATCTGCAAAAACAATTAACTAAATAGCACTCTCCAATAAAAATGGCAGCAATTCTCATGAGCGCTAAAGTTTCTGTTTTTTACAGCAAGATCAAAAAGACTTTCCCCAAGTCTTCCCAACGGCTCTACTTGGCACAAACACTAATTAAACACAAAAAAACACAACCAAAACAGAGGCTAGATAAATTTTTCATTACTAAACAGGAGCAAAAAGAAAGAAATAAAAATAAAATTCGGTTGCCTCCCAACAAGCGCTATCGTTAAACGTCCTTAGCTAGGCATAAAAGCAAGGATAGATCTAGGTATTGCCATCTTTGGTAGGCAATCCATAAATGGATCTCATAATAGATTCATATGGTAATTTAACTTTCTTTCTAGGGAAGTGTTCCATGCCTTTCCTTAATGGAAATTGGAATTTAATATTCCCTTCCTTCATATCAATAATTGCACCAATCGTTCTAAGGAAAGGTCTACCAAGAATAATAGGACACGAAGGATTGCAATCTATATCAAGAACAATGAAATCTACGGGCACATAATTCCTATTTTCAACAATAAGAACATCATTAATCTTTCCCATAGGTTTCTTAATAGTGGAATCCGCAAGGTGCAAGTTTAGAGACAATCATCAAATTCACGGAAACCTAGCAAATCACACAAAGTTTTTGGAATCGTGGAAACACTAGCACCCAAATCACACAAAGCATAGCATTCATGATCTTAACTGTAGGTTCCCACTCATCATAAAGTTTTCTAGGGATAGAAGCTTCCAACTCAAGTTTTTCTTCATAAGATTGCATCATAGCATCAACGATATGTTTAGTAAAAGCTTTATTTTGACTATAAGCATGAGGAGAATTTAGCATGGATTGCAACAAGGAAATACAATCTAGCAAAGAGCAATTGTCATAATTAAATTCCTTTAAATCCAAGATAGTGGGTTCATTGCTATTTAAAGTTTTGACCTCTTCAATCCCACTTTTAACAATTTTTGCATCAAGATCTAAAAACTTTGAATTTTTGGGACGCCTTCTAACTAAAGTTGACTCATCTCCAGTCCCACCATTATCAAGATTCGTATTGCAAAATAAAGATTTAATAGGGATACATCAATAACTTTTAGATCTTCATCTTTATTATCATGAAAACTAGAAGAACACGCTTTCACAAAGCAATCTCTTTTAGCACGCATCCTAGCGGTTCTTTCTTTGCACTCATCAATGGAAATTCTCATAGCTTTGAGAGACTCATTGATATCATGATTAGGTGGAATAGATCTAAGTTTCAAAGAATCAACATCAAGAGAAACTCTATCCACGTTCCTAGCCAACTCATCAATCTTAAGCAATTTTTCTTCAATCAAAGCATTGAAACTCTTTTGCGAACTAATAAATTATTTAATATTAGATTCAAAATCAGAGGGCATATTATTATAATTTCCATAAGAATTCTTGTAGGAATTACCATAATTATTAGAGGAATTACTAGGAAACGGCCTAGAATTAAAATTACCTCTATACGCGTTGTTACCTAAATTGTTCCTACCAACAAAATTCACATCCATAGATTCATTATTATTCTTAATCAAAGTAGACAAAGGCATATCATATGAGCAGTAGGAGCACTCTTATTAGCAAACAATTTCATAAGTTCATCCATCTTTCCACTCAAAACATTAATCTCTTCAATTGCATGCACATTTTTACTAGTAGATCTTTCAGTGTGCCATTGAGAATAATTAACCATAATATTATCTAGAAGTTTGGTAGCTTCTCCTAAAGCGATTTCCATAAAAGCACCTCTCGCGGCCGAATCTAAAATATTTCTAGAAGAAAAATTCAATTCGGCATAAAAAATTGTATAATCATCCATAAATTGAATCCATGTGTAGGGCAATTATGTATCATTAATTTCATCCTCTCCCAAGCTTGTGCAACATGTTCATGATCAAGTTGCTTAAAATTCATAATATCGTTTCTAAGAGAGATGATCTTAGCGGGAGGAAAATACTTAGATATAAAAGCATCTTTGCACTTATTCCATGAATCAATACTATTTTTAGGCAAAGACGAAAACTAAGCTTTAACACGTTCTCTAAGTGAAAACAGAAATAGCTTAAGTTTAATAATATCACTATCCACATCTTTCTTCTTTTGCATATCACACAAATCAACAAAGTTGTTTAGATGAGAAGCGGCATCTTCACTAGGAAGGCCAGAAAACGGATCTTTCATGACAAGATTCAGCAAAGCAGTATTAATTTCACAAGATTCAGCATCGGTAAGAGGAGCAATTGGAGTACTAAAAAAATCATTATTGTTGGTATTGGCAAAGTCACACAATTTAGTATTATCTTGAGCCATCATGACAAGCAAGCAATCCCACACACAAGCAAACAAGAAACAGGCAAAAGAGGCAAATTGAAAAAGAGAAGGGGAACGGAAAAAGAGGGCGAATAAAACGGCAAGGGTGAAGTGGGGGAGAGGAAAACGAGAGGCAAATGGCAAATAATATAATGCGATGGATAAGAGTTGTGATGGGTACTTGGTATGTCTTGACTTGGCGTAGATCTCCCCGGCAACGGCGCCAGAAATCGCACGTTGGCGGGAGATCAAATCTTGACTTGACTTTGCGTAAGCCTCCCCGGCAACGGCGCCAGAATCCTTCTTGCTACCTCTTGAGCACTGCGTTGGCTTTCCCTTGAAGAGGAAAGAGTGGTGCAGTAAAGCAGCGTAAGTATTTCCCTCAGTTTTTGAGAACCAAGGTATCAATCCAGTAGGAGACCAAGAGCGAGTCACCTCGTACCTACAAAAACAAATAAGAACCTCGCAACCAACGCGATAAAGGGGTTGTCAATCCCTTCACAGCCACTTGCAAGAGTGAGATCTGATAGAGATGACAATAATAAGATAAATATTTTTGGTATTTTTATGATATAGATTTAAAGTAAAAGATAGCAAAATAAAGTAGATTGGAAACTTGTACAATGGAGAATAGACCCAGGGGCCATAGGTTTCACTAGTGGCTTCTCTCAAGATAGTATAAGTATTACGGTGGGTGAACAAATTACTGTCGAGCAATTGATAGAAAAGCGAATAATTATGAGAATATCTAGGCATGATTATGTATATAGGCATCACCTTCGAGACAAGTAGACCGAAACGATTCTGCATCTACTACTATTACTCTACACATCGACCGCTATCCAGCATGCATCTAGAGTATTAAGTTCATAAGAACAGAGTAACGCCTTAAGCAAGATGACATGATGTAGAAGGATAAACGCATGCAATATGATATAAACCCCATCTTTTTATCCTCGATGGCAACAATACAATACGTGTCGTTTCCCTTTCTGTCACTGGGATCGAGCACCGCAAGATTGAACCCAAAGGTAAGCACTTCTCCCATTGCAAGAAAGATCAATCTAGTAGGCCAAACCAAACTGATAATTCAAAGAGACTTGCAAAGATAAACCAATCATACATAAAAGAATTCAGACAAGATTCAAATATTGTTCATAGATAAATTTGATCATAAACCCACAATTCATCGGATCTCGACAAATACACCGCAAAAGAAGATTACATCGAATAGATCTCCAAGAGAATCGGGGAGAACTTTGTATTGAGATCCAAAGAGAGAGAAGAAGTCATCTAGCTACTAGCTATGGACCCGAATGTCTGAAGTAAACTACTCACACATTATCGGAGGGGCCATGGAGTTGTTGTAGAGGCTCTCCTTGATCAGTGCCCCCTCCGGCGGAGCTCCGGAAAAGGCCCCTAGATGAGATCTCTTGGGTACAGAAGGTTGCGGCGGTGGAATTAGGTTTTCGTGGTGCTCCTGGATGTTTGCGGGGTACATGGATATATATAGGAGGAAGAAGTAGGTCGGTGGAGCAATGAGGGGCCCACGAGGGTGGAGGGCGCGCCCAGGGGGGTGGGCGCACCCCCCTGCCTCGTGGCCTCCTCAATTGATTCTTGACGTCCATTCTAAGTCTCCTAGATCACGTTTGTTCCAAAAATAACGCTCCCGAAGGTTTCATTCCGTTTGGACTCCGTTTGATATCCCTTTTCGACGAAACTCTAAAATAGGAAGAAAAAAAACAGCTATGTTTAAAAGTTTCAAAGATTATCATTTTTTTACAAATGCAAACACATGTTCTTCAAGTATGTGTAAAGTTTCATTAAAAAATTTAGTCGTGTGATACAAGTTGTAGGCATTGACCAGACGCACAGCACACACATTCTTCACAAAAAAAAGAGACTACACCACACACCACTATACACCCGCTATGCACCTATCAATATCTACAACCTATACACGCGTGACACGTCTTGAGAAACTTTTGAAAGCTTTGGACTCCGTGAATAGCGGATACATCATCATCTGTGGCACGTAGACGTGTGAGGTATCTGCAAGGGAAAAATACCCTGGGTGAGGAGAGCTCCTAAGACGTCTGTAGGCATCATACAAGGGAGCTTTCGGTGAAGGGCAGTGCAAATGGGCAGCTCACTTGTTTCGTGACAGATTTTCTATTTTTTTTCCTTTGGTTTTTAGTCAGTTTTCACCCAAAAAAGGCTTTGAATTCCATTTTTTTTGAGTTGTGAACAAATTTTGAAAAACATGATTTTTTAAAAAACATGATCATTTTTTAAAAATTGCAAACAAATTTCGAATTTTGAACAATTTTTTGAATTGTGAACAAATTTTAAGAAGTGACAAAATTTGAAAAACGCCAATTTTTTTGAAATATGAACATTTTTTTTCAAAGGTGTGAGCATTTTTTGGAACCAACAAAAAAATAGAATTCTGAAGTAACTTATTGAATTGTGAACAAATTTTATAAATGTGATTTTTTGAAAAACTGAACAATATTGAAAATCTGAACAGTTTTTGAATTACGAAAAAAATTTGAAACCCGCGAATATTATTTTTGGAATCGTGAACAAATTTTGGAACTTTGAGCATTTTCTGAAAATGTGATAAAAACAAATAAAAAGATAAAAAAATAAAATAAAATAGATAGATACATAAAAAGAGAAGAAACACTGAAATCGGACCATGGGCCAGCGCAAACTGAGGCATCGGGGTGGGTGCCTTCAGCGAAGCCACTTCTTTTTGTTGCTCTTGGGTGGCAAATAGGAATGGCCCCGGGTGACATTCTCCTAGCTAGGTGGGCTCTCACCATGTTGGTTCCCGCCTGATGGGTTAGGCTGAGGACCCCATTGTCGGCTCCATCCTAGGCCACTTTGGATGTCACTTTGGATGGCCCATGGCAATCTACAAGGAAAATCAAGAAGCCTTGTCGTTCAAGACAAGGGCTCAGTATTCGTGGAGGACTCCTCTCCACTGACATAATCGACTAGGACTCTTGTAATCCTATGCCTCTGGTAACTTATATAAACCAAGGGTAGGATGGTCGATAGATCATGACAATTTAGATCATCAAATCTACACACAATGATCTCGAGATAAATCACATGTACTTTGTACTCCACCCTAAATTAATACAACAAAAGCAGAACTTAGGGTTTTATCCCTTAGGACAGCCCAAACCTGGATAAAAATTTGTGTCTCTGTTACCATCGTCCCAAGGCTACTAGCTCGGGACTCCCTACCAGAGATCTGCGGTAATCGACTGCCATTGGTGGCCTATTCAGGTCCCGCTACATAGTCACAGAGAGATCAAGATCGGCGAGCAGATCGGGACCAGCATGACCTTCGTACCGGGCCAGATCTTCGTCTTCAGCGGGATCCCGTTCGTCGCCTACTCTACTGGTCGCCTCGGCCAGGTCGAGGACCATGCCCCATGCCAGATTGTCAGATATCTATGGGTGTCATACTCAAACATCAACTTCGATTTCAACCGAGATCATGGAAAATTTTTCCCATGAAGCTCGGGGGCTCAACGTCAACTTTGCCCTTGCTCGATCGTGCAGAATTTTTTGGACAACAGATTAGTTTTGGTCGTCCCCGCCTCCTCGAGCCTTGAGCGTTGTTTTGACGGTTCCTTTTGTGGGATTGTGCATAATTGAGTGTACTCCCTCCGGTCCTTTTTACTCTGCATATTAGGTTTGTCTGAAGTCAATCTCATCCAACTTTGACCAAGTTTATATAAAAAATTATTGACATTTACATAACAACACCAACATCATTAGATTCATCTCGGAATATATTTTCATATTATATTTATTAGATATTATAGATGCTAATAATTTCTAATATAAATTTGGTCAAACTTAGCTAGTTTGACTTTCGGCAAATCCAATGTGCAGAGTAAAAAGGACCGGAGGGAGTACAACGACTCTGTAAAATGTCATGACATTTTTCTACAGTCTCCAATATCCTGAAACTCTGTTGGATCTGGATGAAATAATGGTGGCGTTGATTGAAACTAGTGCGCCACCAATAAAGTGGTGTCTAAGCATTTTTCTGCTAGTGGTACTTCATGAGTGTGTTTCTCGGTCATGCTAGAGGTTTCACTTCATTTGAGGATTTGAGAAGTGTAAATGTAAGGCTTTGCTCGACCTTCAGAGAAGCCTGTGAGATGATGGGCCTAATATAGGCAGACAAATCCCTTGATGGCGGAGACTTAGCAACAGCACCAAATAGGAAGCTGGTTGCAGAGAGTATCTGATGTGGAGAGGGTGTCAAACTTATCTCATGGAGTCAACTACTTCGGATCATGAACTTTGAAATAATCAATGAAAGGCTGTGTGTGTTACTCGATGCAGAGGCCGAAGGTGTTTCCTTCTTTTAAAAAATAAAACCTCTCCTAATAGACCCTCATGCGATGATGTATCAACTAGTAGAGGATGTTGAAGGTGCTCTTATAAGTGCAAATGGTCCAAGCTACTAGTAAAAAAAATCAAAGAATTGCGATTTTCCAGATCTGCGGGAGCATAAAACAAACTCATATATCGTAGAAAATACAGATCCAACACTTCCATTCATGATTAGATACTTGACAGCGATAGACATACTAAACAAATACCATAAAAAACATTTTTGACAAAACATAATAAATTGCACATGCCTCTTAATAAATTATATAATGTTTGCGTGGGACAGCAGCTTGACGTTTACATGGGAACTTTCCCAACAAGCTGGCCTAGAACATCAAGTTGACCAGCAAGGAACCAATATGGCTTGGGTACATGCCACCTGACATTCAATATAATCTTTTCAATATATGTCCATTGTCGAATAAACAGTATGCTATCACAAACAAGTGGCATTGAGAAATAGAAAGCTTTACCGGTTCCTCTTTGTAGCATTACTCCTCTTTGTGTCCAGCATAATGGGAGGGAGCAATTTTCTGTCGTCCAACATATATTTGTCAATGAAAGTTTGTGGGATACACATGTCTGCCAATCAGCATCAAGAGAAAAAAGTTTACCCTTGTGACAGAAGACTACGCCCTCTCTTTAAAACTTTTAGAATACTGCTCCTTGGCAGGTAAGGAGTTGTTCCACTTTCATCATAGAAGTTCATGCCAACAAAACTCCCATCATCAAGACAAATAAGGGGCCCTCCAATCCCAACCTAATGCAAAAATTGTTAGAATTGTGTCGAATATTATTGTACAAGGTAGGTTACAGTTGGACTTCGTTTTGGACTGTGTGTAGACAGAATAGGAGTTGTGTCCTAATAGGACACTTGTATCCTAAGTCTCTCATATATATCGGGGGTAGACACACGATGTAACCTATGCCAACATAATAGCACGGGCACGCGGGGGAGCCGGCGGCGTGTGCCGGCGCCCGGGCGGCCGGAGTGCGGTATTGTAGCGGTGTCATGGGGAGGAGCGCCCCTAGTCATGCCCCGGGGATGTAGCCATATCGGTGAACCTCGTTAAAAAATATCGGTGTCATGCTCGTATGATTGCTTGATCCTCGGATGATCGACGGTATGCCTCGGATTTATTCTAACAAAGTGGTATCAGAGCAAGGTTCGATGAGGCGGGAATTGTTGATTTAGAGGAGGCCGAGCCGTATGCTGGTTTTTGTTCGTCGCGAGGCGATCGAGGGCATCGGCGGGATCGGTAGCGGTGGAATAGCAATCGGAAGCAGCAGACAATCGCAGCAACAGTTCTTGGCAAGATCGATCGAAGTCGCGGCAGGACAGCCGCGCGTGGCGGCGTGAGGCAGCGGCGGATTGATCGGGCGTGAGAAGCACATAGATGCGTCAGCGTGGAACTCGTAGGATTTCGATCGGACTGGAGGCTCGAGTAGCGTGTACATGGGAATGGCGTCTTCGTGAGCGATGGGATTGATCTGTTCATGATGGTGGCGGCAGGGTTACGTTCATGATGGTGGCGGCAGGGTTACGCTGGGAGCCCAGGATGCAACCAGGCGTGGCGCACGGCAGTGGCACAGGCCGTCCAGCAGCCAGCAGGTAGGGCCAGCGGGGCCTAAGGCGTGGCCCAAGCGGGGCGGCCGGGGCGGCGCTGGCTGCCAAGGCCCAGTAAGAAAGGCTGAGGCGGAGCCGGCTAATGGCAAGTGCTACGAGCTGCGTGAGCGAGCGGGTTGCGTACGGAAGCAGATCGTGAGTTTGACTCGTGGCTGCCTGAGATTTGTTAAAGGAAAATAAGGGCGTCAGGTATCGTGTGTGTAGCTATTCATCGGGAGCAAGCCAAAGAGCAGGATGGAGAAGGTTTGGGGCTGCACGTGAGCAAGGGTAATTGAACTTTTGATTTTGTGCACAGGAAGGCTACTAGAGGAATTCTTCGATGGGCTATCTTTGCTTGGTACATGTACATGTATGTACAGGATGGCAGTGGTGCACGCTACGGAAAAATAAGGCGCGGTCGCAAGTCCATGAAAGATTTGATAGGATGCAAGTCGATGAAGATGGACATGTGCGGCGATGGTGGCGTGCATACACGGCTTGGGCAGAGTCTGGAGCACGTCGTGGCAGTATCATGCATACACAGGGCGTCAAGCAATGCACGGATTTGCGGGCGGACACGACGCAGGATGGAGCATGGTTGCAGTCGGATAATTTCGGCTGGGTCGGACTGGACTGTCTGATGGATCGACGGGGATGTCGGTCAAACCAGAAGACGGCGATGATTTTAGCAACAACGACATAGGAGCGTGATGTTGATGGTGGCCGACTTCTGGGGCGTGGAAACACGTGGTGCAGGCCCGAGGGCCTGTGCGGCTTCGACAAGACTATGGCGCGGGGTTGATTCAAGGAAGTGTACACATGAGAGCTTGAAATCGACAGGGCGCGGGGTAGCACGGCCAGCTACATGGAGTCATGTTGAAGGTGGAGCTGGAGTCTAACGGAAGACTTCACTCTGTGCTGATGGAGGGGCTACGGTGTAAGATATCGGAGAATCGAAGCCTATTTCAGCGGGATAGCGAGAGACACGTGGATTGGACTGGGTACCAGTGGTCTGAAGGAGACGTGATACTCGGCATCGGTCGGTGATGATCGATGGTTCTCTTGAGTGAGGGTTGAGGCAGTGGGGGCTAGCTACCCGGGAGACTCAGCCAGGACAGCAGAGGCTCGACGCAGTGATAGCGGCGAGGCGTGCGGTATGCACGGGACACAGCGACAGGCCAGGGCACCGGTGGTCTGATATGTTGTTAGACAAAGTGTGCAGGGGTGCTGAAGCAGTATTGACGAGTACCGGATTCAAGTTGGTGACTGGGTCTATCGGTGCTAGTTGATGGACAGGAGTTGACCATGGAGAATCTGTGAAAGTGACGGAAAGTCTGAAATTGTCAAAAGCGAAGAGAGTACATGGCCGTATATTCTGTGGTGTTCGGTGCACATGGCAAAGTGCGGGTGACAAGTACAGAAGGAGGTGGAGTGCTATAGCTGCGGGACATGCCAGAGACTATCCGGGGAAAAGGGTGAGACAACTGTGAATTTGACTCAGAGTGACACAAGGCGATGGTGAAATTCCTTCAAGTTTTAGATAGACGGTCAAGAAAGAGCGGTGGCATTGAGTTCAGATAACTCTTATATGTGGCGTCCAATATGTGAGTTGTTCATTTTCACGCGGACAGTGATCGGTATGTGATGGTGTTGAACGGATTCTCCGGAAGTTGAAAGCACAAAGTAGAGTAATGAGGAACTTAATTTTGCTCGAGGGTTGACTATGAAGAAGACGAGAAGGGACTACAGTTGCAGGTGGAGTTACATGGAGTCTGGAAGTAGCAGCGATGCTCATGGCGTATCTCAAGTCCAATGTATATGGAGGTTCGACACATGAATGAATTCAAGGTGGTGGAGAATATTTGCCAAGGTGGAGTTTGTTAGAATTGTGTCGAATATTATTGTATAAGGTAGGTTACAGTTAGACTTGGTTTTAGACTGTGTGTAGACAGAATAGGAGTTGTGTCCTAATAGGACACTTGTATCCTAAGCCTCTCATATATATCGGGGGTAGACACACGATGTAACCTATGCCAACATAATAGCACGGGCACGCGGGGGAGCCAGCGGCGTGTGCCGGCGCCCGGGCGGCCGGAGTACGGTATTGTAGCGGTGTCATAGGGAGGAGCGGCCGTAGTCATGCCCCGAGGATGTAGCCATATCGATGAACCTTGTTAACAAATCTCGGTGTCGTGCTCGTATGATTGCCTGGTCCTCGGATGATCGACGGTATGCCTCGGATTTATTCTAACAAAAATAAGGCCCATAAAGTTACAAGGAGAAGCTGCAGTGGTAAATCTAGCTAGCACCTCATTATTATTAATAAACTGAAGATACAACTCAAATAGATTAACTATCTACACAGGTTCCACGTAAAGGATGCCAGGAAAAAAATCACTGTACCTTCTTGATTTGACAAGTTGACAGTTTGAGATCTTTGCAATCAAGTTTTGAACCCAAATCCCTGTTTCTTGTACTTATACATTTCGTGTTACCCTTTGAGGCCATCAATAACCCATCATTTTCTCTAGTTGTACGCCCAATAGCTACCACATCAGATTTAGATGACTTTGTGACTCCGAAGATATCTTTTGGACAAACATCAGTGAGATTATCCACGATACCGACAACGGCAATGTTGTAATCTTGATGGTAAAATTCTAGTTTCCCCACCACTGATTGTTCTGGCGGGAGAAACACGTTAATCTGCAAAAAATAGAGTTTATAAAGCTCAACTAATTAACCATCATCAAACTTAAAAGGCGAAGAAAACTGAGTAGGATCAACAACTCACCATCAAGTCCGGATCAATGTTGTCTTCAGCATCACCAGTTCTGACCAAACTGGCCGAAGTAAGGACAAACATGCGATCCTCAATAGTTATAAGCAAACCTGTGCAAGCAAAACACCTCGTGTGGTTACCATTGAATGAAGCAACTGAGACAGCACTTCTACATACACGTTCAACAACTTTTTTTCCAAGTTGCTTCCAGAGAGGCTTCTCATAGTTGGCGTAGATGTCGAAACAATACCCTTTCCAGCAGTGAACTTCACCAAACCTTTCTTCGAACGTACCAACTAATCGCCCATTACCTAGTTAATTAGGAAACAAGTACATAAATTGGAAATAAATAAGCACAAGGGAGAAGAAAGCAATATAAGACTACAACTTACACTCAAACACAAGCGGTGGTGGTAGGGAGTAGCCCAAAGAATCTAGCATCTTAGATCTGACCTTAAATCCTGATGCAATAAGATGATTGATAAGAGTGTTAGATTATACTAATTAAGATAGCATTCACATAGTCAATTAATGGCCCACATGTAACATTTAGAATGATGACTTGCATGATAATTCAAACCTGAAGGGACAACGCAGGATGCACCCTGAGGCAAGGAATATTCACGGAACTGGGTAGTATTACTGCAATTAAACATGTTTACTACAAGCAAATGAAGTAGATATACACCAAACTGTATGAAAGGAAACATGTATAAAAAAGACTTGAACATCAACTTATAAATAATCAGCAAAAAACGAGGATTGAGATAGCAAAAAATGAGTGGCATTGTTCTTGACTCCCACCTGAACGGAAATGCTCATGCTCTTCTTCATTTAGGCAAATGCCCAAGCTTCAACATTGAAGCAAGAACATTAAATTCAAGCGGAACAAGAGGGGTATTTGGAACTTCTATAGATAAGCAAATCATGGACACGTATAAAGGTTGGAGTTGGTGGCGAGTTCACATGTGGGACGAACAACATTCATAAATAAACAAATGCACTCCTATCCACATGTGGACTAGTAACTTCTCAAAAGAGGTAAATCAACAAATGTACTTTTACTTCGTGTGAGATCAGAACTCTTGTAAAAGGCACAAATGGAAAATGCAGAAATGAGACTACCTCAAAATTATGCTCTTGGTTCAAATTTCTCTCCCAAACAATTCTTCCAATATATTCCATCCATTCACAAATATAGCATGTATTGGATACTTCAATATGGATTATATACGAATTGAAATGAGTGAACAAACACACTAGAACATGTCTATACATATCCTATTCTGAAAAAAAGTTAGAACATCTTATATTTGTGAAGAGAGAGAGAGAGGAGAGAGAGAGAGAGAGAGAGAAAATTGTAACTCCAGAGCAACAATAGGCCTGTTTTCAAAATTTGAAATGCTACCTTCAAGATAAACCTAAATCTATCCAACGTTGTCTGAGATTATGTGGGCTACACAACGCATGCTTGCAGAAGCACCGGCGCATAGAGGACGCTTAAAGCGAGCTAATAATGTCAATAGAGGTCCGGTGGATCAAACTTAACATGAGAGGAGTCCATATAAAGAGATATGAAGGACTGGAATATCCCAAAGAACTAGCAATGGACAGCGGTACGTGGAAGTTGGCTATCCATGTGCCAGAACCATGACTCTAGCATACCCCAAGATTTTGTTGTTGTTGTTGCTGCTGCTTCACTTAAATTCTTGGAAAGGACCTACAATGATCCCTTAAGATTCTCTAACGCCTGCCACAACATCTCTAATTGTATCTCATTCTCCTTTAAATGTCATATACCAACGTCTTTCGACAATCTATTAAGCCAGTGACCTAACTACTAATCTGTTTATGGCTTCGTAGCAACATATGGACATTACGCTAGTGACTCATAAATACTTAGAGCAACTCCAACGGGCCGACCCAAACGGACGGCGATTTCGTCCGCTTTTTGTCCGTTTGGGCCGGCCGCCCGCCCGGCGTCCGCCCTGTTTTTCATATGGGTCGGCAGCGCGCCCAATGCGCCAACCCATATGTGCAGGTGTGGCCGGCTGGCCACCCAATTTTGCATTGCATTCTCACATATGGTGAAATGAAAATTTAACAAGCAAAATAGTCCGCCCAAATAAATAGTATAGTTTACAGGCCAAATAAAAATAAAAATGTTTCACATAGTTTTGCAAAACGAATAAAAAAGATACATCTATTGGTTGCCAACATGAGTCCACATATGCTCAACCAAATCATTTTGCAGTTGCACGTGAGTTTCTCAATCACGCATGTCTTCATAAAACTGAGTGAACTGCTCAAATGTTGCCGCTACTCCATGCTCAGGCACAATATTCTCACCCTGAAACTGAAAGCCTTGATCATACAGACGTTCCGGGCGCTCGTCTTCTACGATCATGTTGTGCATGATCACACAAGCAGTCATCACCTCCCATAGTTTCTGCGTGCTCCAAGTATTAGCAGGATACCGAACGATGCCCCATCGAGATTGCAAAACACCAAAGGCACGCTCGACATCCTTTCTAGCACTCTCTTGCTCTTGGGCAAATCTTTTTCTTTTCTCTCCGACAAGGTTGGGTATTGTCTTGACAATAGTGGTCCACTGAGGATAGATACCGTCACCCAGATAATACCCTTTGTCGTAGGTGTGGCTGTTGACAGTAAAGTTCACCGGTGGGCTGTTGCCTTCGGCAAGCCTAGCAAACACCGGCGAGCGCTGAAGCACGTTGATATCATTGTGTGATCCAGCCATGCGAAAGAAAGAGTGCCATATCCAGAGATCTTGAGACGCCACGGCCTCTAGTATGACAGTGCAAGCCCTGACATGTCCCTTATACTTCCCTTGCCAAGCAGAAGGGCAGTTCTTCCACTCCCAGTGCATGCAGTCTATGCTGCCAAGCATCCCCGGGAAGTCCCTGCTAGCATTCATCGCCAACAAACGGGTTGTATCTTCAGCTGTCGGCTCTCTCAAGTACTCAGGGCCAAACACAGCAATCACAGCCTTGCAGAACTTATACAGGGACTCTAGGCATGTAGACTCGCTCATACGGACGTACTCGTCAATGAGATCACCGGGCACTCCGTATGCAAACATTCGGATGGCGGCAGTGCATTTCTGATAAGAGGAGAAACCAATCTTGCTGACGGCATCCTCTTTGCACTCGAAGTAGTCATCATAGCCGACCACTCCCTCTCTAATACGGTTGAAAACATGCCTACTCATACCGAACCGGCGGCGGAATTTGTGATGTTTGAACAACGGGTTTGTTGTATCAAAGTAGTCCTTCCAAAGAAGGAAATGCCCGCTCTCCCGGTTACGATTCAACGCCGGAAGGTGGCCCGGAATGGAGCCACGGAACAACGACCGCTGGTTGTTGAGGTGGTGATGGACCAACACAGCAGCCAATATCTCCTCCTCGTCGTCGGACGAATCGTCGGAGTCGCAAAGGAAATTGTGGAAAAAGAACTCGTCGGCGGAGTCCATTTTCGTACCTTGGCAAACTGTCGAACAGCTTGCGGGCGTCGAAGAAGGAGACGGCCGGCGAGGGGAGACGCGGCGCCCACAGACCAGCTGCCCGGCCGGCGTCCGACGAGGGTGACGGCGTCCGACGAGCGTGTCGGTCGTCTGTGGCTGGGGCGGCGAGGCGTCTTCTTGGTCGTGGGGCGGCTGGGCGTGGGGGAAATAGCGGCGGGGAACCAGCTTGCTCCCCGGCGGCAAAACGGCGGCGGCGGGCGACTGGGGGCAGCGGCGGCGTTGCTGGGCGGATGTGGAGGCGGCGGCAGCTGGAAGAGTCGCCAGCAAAATGGGCGGCGGCGGCGGTGACGGAGGAGGCGGGGCGGGGGTTGCTTGTTGGCTGGGGGGAGGGAAGGCCAATGTGCCACAGACGAGCGGGCCCGGAGACAGGAGTAGGCGAGCAAGCGCACGTCCGTCGCGTGTCCGCGTCGACGCAAATCAGGCTCAAAAATGGGCCGGGAATGGGTCGCCCGCGGACAAAAAACGGACGCGCGTCCGTTTGAGTCGGCGCGTTGGGCCGCCTTTTCTGTCCGCGCCGACCCAAACGGACGGCCGCGGACGAAATGGGTCGCCCCATTGGAATTGCTCTTACTAGCCAGAAGATAATACCTGGGTATCTCAAATTGCTGCAACCGTTCATGAAGTAGCTCCATTGGTATGAACAAGAAACCGCCTTGACACAACTTATAGTTATCACGCCAGCAATGCGCCCTTCACCGCCATTAAATAGTATAACTGGCCCTCCAAGTCCAGCCTAGTAAAAGAGACAGGGACTGCAAAGGAAACATTCACAGATAACATGCAAAACTGCCAGACAAAAATCAAGGCTATACCTCTGTGATACCACATTCACAAAACCCAATGCCATCTTTGAAATGAGGATCACTGCATTTTATGCTCATCAAAGTGCCGTCGAAGTCACGACCAGCTGCAGATAGATTAAGCTTATGTGTGTCGTCTCGGTGCAGATCCAGAGGGCCACATGTATCCACAAGGTAGAGATGTCGGGTGTTGAAGGCCGTGACGATAGCAATTTCCATTTTTTTTCATCCCATAACCCCAACAACCCATGGATTGTTGTACCATCAGGACGACGGATTTGAACCTGCAGTGAGGAAAGCCTCAGTACAACATTACTACAGAATGATGATGAATCATCGATCATTTCATAGCAGAGGAAAACAATAAGTTGCACTAACCACAAAATCATCATCTCTGGTTCTGTTATTCTCAAATTCCACCACCAAACGTGAGCTAGTCACAAATACTGTATGGGGTGCTTGTATTTTTTTTTTTTTTGAGGGAAACAGCAGGACTCTGCTGCGTATTTTTATTGATTTTAAAAAAAAATAGTACAAAGAATAAGGTCTGAAGAAAAGAAAACAAACTATACATCGAAGATACAAATATGGGGTGCTTGTATTATATTGTTCCAGTGTCGTACGGCTGTTCCGGAGCATGCAAATACTATCTTTTCGCCCGTACAAATTAAGATCACGACTAAAATCAGTAAGATGAATGAATATGAATTTGGAGAGAATAAGCAGAATAATCACCCTGGAGCAGAGCAATTGAGACAACACTGTGGCTGAAACGCGAATCTGAAATTTCCTGGACGCAGCCACCAAATTTTGTGGGTTTGAATGGAGTAACATGTCGGTCAGGTTCCTTTTCCCTGGAGAACTGTTCCTTAGCTCGAGCCTGCTCTATGATAGCTTTCCGAACTAATTAAAGAACGTGCATGATAAACCACTAGATCATCAGTACTCTAGCAAGCAACTAACATAGTAACATTTAGAAGAAATCGGTGAAAAAATCAGCAGCAAGAAAGCTCATATATCGGTCAATGACTTACCTTTCCACTTCTTCATCGCAGCTTCGGTTGCCCTCACCCCAGACCACTTGCCACTGTTGCTGCCTTCCTACTGGTTTTTGCAGTCCTGAAACACAGCACATACATATATCTGAGATAATATGCTTGCCAAAATCAGAGTATTTAACAAAAAACTATCACATTTCGTGAAACCGTGGCTACAAACTACCACTTTACAAATTTGTGCCGAAACTACAACTTTTTGACTAATTTTTCCAAAAACACTAATTTCTGCCTCATGGCAGTTTGCTGAAATTAAATATGATTATGACAGGGCTGGCCCACACGTAGGCGCTGACATGGCACAGTGGTCAACTCCCAGGCTGTGCCGCGCGGGAGATGCACGCGAGCCACGCACCGTGCCCGCCCCCACTGCCGGCCAGCAAGCAACGCTACCTGCGCCATCCATCGGTCGAAGCCAGCGCCGTGTGCTAGCTAGCCGGCCAATGGAGCGTTGCGGGCGTGCTAGCATGCAGCCGTAGCCTCGCGTGCACTGTGCTGGCTTTTGCATGCTAGCTTGTGTGCGTGCGCAGCCGTGCGCGTAGCCGCCGTCCTCCGCGAGCGTGTGCGCCATCCGCCGCTCGCGCCACCCGCCGCTCCGCCCAGCCCGCGTCACCCGCCGCTCTGCCCCGTCGGCCGGCGAGCCCCGCCACCTGCGCCGCCTTCCCTCCTAGCCGAGCCGCCTGCTCGCCTCGGCCATGGCGGCCGCCATCGTGCCAAGGCCTGGCCACCCCCCGCTCGGCCCTGCCGACCGACGCCCCCGCCTTTGCACCTCGTGTACGCCATCGACTGGGAGGCTAGCGCCGGAGAGGTGCTTCACCGGGGCGTCGCAATGGAGAAGAGCGCGGAATGCATATGTGGTGTTCGAGGAAATGCCAGAGAGAGAGAGAGGAGGAGGAGGAAGAAGATTGATGCTGACAGGTGGGCCCATCTTGTCAGAAAGGCATTCATAAGAGGTGAATCGGTCGCTTTCCCGACATGGCAGTTTTTAGTCAAAGATTAGTCAAAAATGGTAGCTTTCAGCATAAATTTATAAAGTGGTAGTTTATAGGCGCAGTTCCGCGAAATGTGGTAGTTTTTTGTTAATACTCCCAAAATCACAGTGTTGCATAGGTCGAAAACCAAATCTGAGATAATATGATTGCAAAAATCACAGTGTTGCATACATCGAGAATCAAAGAGTTATTTAAAAGGTAACTTAGAAATCCAAATCCAAACAGCTGGTATATCAACTTAATTGTTGCTGTGATTAGAGGGGGGTGGACTGCGAATCTGCGATTGACAGATAAAAACAGTATACGTAGAAGGGAAGGGAAGAGACTGGTCATGAGGAAATAGAAGACACTCACGTCGCGCAAACTATCCTAGCTGATTCCGTGCGTCGAGCTTAGCCGGGAAGGAACATCGGCAGTTCGCCCGTCTGCAGTGGATTGCGGATAATGCCCTCCCGGTCCCGGCTAGGGTTACGCGCTTGGGGAAAAGGTTGGCTGCTCTCTTTATATATACACGTACGTATCTCTTTGGGGCGGTTTACGCAATCAGACCACAATTTTTTTTTTTAGACAAACGCAATCAGACCACATATTGGTTAGGGTTTGTCAATTGTCATCATGGATCCTATGGAGGGATGCCGGCGGCCCGAAACTGCACAATGCGGGTCGATGGAGAGCGGTCCTGTTTTCCGTGACCAACGCGCTCCAGACCGGCAAGTGGTGACGGCGAGCGGCGGCAGGAGGCCATGACCACGAGCCTCTCTGTTCAGTTTTTTTTTTTTTTGAGGGGTTCCTCTATGTTCAGTTTGGCCAGAGAAATCAGTGACAACTAATTGTCGCAGATTTAATACAAATTATACTAAATCTGTGACAACTAATATTGATCGGAGGGAGTAGTACATTTGAAAGAAAAATGTTCATCATCTTTAGTTTTGTTTACACATTTAAAAAAACATTCATGATATTTTTTTAAATGTTTGTGCATTGTTAAAAAAATGGCCCTACCATAAAAAGAAAATATTGACCCATTTCAAAATATGGTGGTGCTATTTTAAAATATGATTATATAATGTAAAAAATGTTTGCATGATTTTAAAAAATAATGCTTTGTACCATTCGAAAATTGTTCATGTCATCTAAAACAAGCTTACACATTTCAAATATGTTCGTGAGTTTTTATAAAATATTTTAAAATGTAAAAAATATTCATGTGTTGTTTAAAAAATGATCCATACCATTTATTAAAAAAAGGTCAGATTGAAACATGATCTTATCTGGGCAAGTAAAAAGCTTCAGGCAGTAAAAAGGATGCATGTAGGCGGCCCAGTGGCGGAGACAGGGGAACATCATGTATTTGCTGCATATTGTGGGGACCTTTTCTGGCTCAGGTACTTTGGCTTAGCCCGAACGCTGCGAACAGTGATGTGTGTTTTGGCGTTGCCTCATCTTTTATATCTAAAAAACTAGTCCCACTAACTATTTATCTTAACATGCAAGCATGCCACATCATCGCACAATATGCATGAGAAAAGACTCATCCTCACTATCATATATCTCTCAACATGCAAGCATGCCACTTTATCATGACATGCATGAAAAACAGACGCATCTCAACATGCAAATATACATGAATATTTCCATTCTATTATGCTATGTATATTTAATAAAATATTTACAACTACATAGTAATCAAACATAAATAAATTATATGTATTTTTAGTTTTAGCTTTTTATATTATTACTTTAAATATTCATGTTTCATACAATGAATCACATAGAAATATATTGCAAAATAGTCCCGCAACAATGTGTGAGAATATCATCTAGTTTCATAAAACGGGGTTGGCCTAAAATAATAACAAAATAAGGCGGGAAACCCCATCTCTTAAAACAAAAGTGCTTAAGCATGAAGAAAGAGAGACTAATATGGATGCTCACAATACTGCCAGGAATTGGCCGCCGCTTGTTCTAGGTTGACATGTTTGGCTTTGGGAGCCCTCGCTGGTGTGTCCGGCTCATATGTACACAATATATTACTCTTTGTTTATTTCTTACTTTTCAGAAACTTTTTTTTAACATTAGTACAGACACAAGCGCTCATATACACACGCATACACTCACCTCTATGAATGCACACACGCACACCCTACCTCTATGAGCACCTCCGAAAGACTGAGCCGGCATATCATCTTTAAATTTACGAAGTCGCCGTAGGCGCCTCGTCGTCGACGGAAACGTCTCCTCCCACTAAATGTGCATCGTCGGAAATCCTGAAATAAATCCAGGAATAAATACGAGCATCAGGATTTGAACCCTGGTGGGCTGGCGATACCACAGTCCCTCTAACCATCCAACCACAGGTTGGTTCGCTACTTTTCAGAAACATTGGTTACAACGCAGACACATCTCATCCCACCACACTTCACATACTCACAGAACACCTATGAAAGATGAGTCAAAGTTGCCGAGCTTGAAGATTGACCAAGTCATCACGCGCATCATGGCATCGACAAAAACGTGGATGGCATCGACAAAAACGTGGTCTTCAATTGAATGGATAATCCACATTAATGAGATACCAAAGTATTATAGTTGGAGCTTAATCTTTGATTGGCTGAGAGTATCACTGGCCACCTAACCATTCGAGCGCTTTAGAGGGTGTTTGTTTTCTGGGAATTAAAGTCTCTATAAGTCCCATCTAAATCAAACAGGAGGGATTTATAGTGATTTAAAGTGGGCATTTGTGACTTATGAAATAAGACTCTCAAGGAGGGACTTATAGGGACTTATAGTTGTAATATGGTCATTTAGTCCATGTTAAGTCCCAGGAACCAAATAGATAGGAACTTTTTAGGGATTTGGGACTAAAAAAGTCTAGGACTTATGAATCAAACAGGGCCTTAGTTCTCTTATGTATATAACAGGTATATACATCCAGACGCGTCGTCGCAGAAGCTAGATTAGAACGAGATGAAAGAATTGGCCATGTCGTACTTCATCTTCTCCAGGTTGGGCGTGATGGCGAACTTGATCATGGGCGGCGGCCCGCAAGCAAGCGCGAAGGTGTCGTCGCCGCCCTCCGGCACGTGCGCGCGTAGAATGTCCTCCCTCACATGCCCGACGCTGAACTTCCAGCCTTCCTCCGGCCGTTTCACCTGGTCTACCACGTACCACACCTTGAGCTTGTCCGGGTGCTCCGCCGCCCACCGGTCCAGCTCGTCGCGCAGCAGGATGTCGTCCTCCGTCCGGTTCGCGTACACAAGGTGCATCTCCGTCTTGTCCTCCGGCTGGTCGCGGAGCACGGCCTGGATCACCTGGTACATGGGCGTGATCCCGCTCCCGCCGCAGATCATTGCCAGGCGTCGCGCTCGCCGCTGCTTGCCGCCGATCATGAAGCTGCCGCGGCCGGTGTACTCCACTTGGCCGAGAGGCCCCTTGACCTCGATGTGGGAGCTGCCTACCTGAAGCGATTCCAGGTACTGTGTCATGAGCCCACCGTCGGAGAACTTGGGGTGCTCGTTCTTGAAGTACACCTTGACCAGGAGCTCGAACTGGCCGACCTCGTCGACCATGCTCGTTGGCGTGTACGGGCGCATGCACAGCTTCCCCCCGATGTTGGCGCACACGAAGATGTGCTTGCCGACTGGTAGGCCGAGCACCTGGTCGGAGGACGGCAGCGCGAAGCGGAACAGTCGGACGTCACGGGAGAGCTCCTTCTTGTCGACGAGGCGGCAGCGGATCTTCTCACGCGGGCTTGAGAGCGCGATGGGTGCGGCGGCGGCCTTGGTAGCCTCGCGGATAGGGGCGAGAGAGGAGCCTCCATGGACGGAGTTGTCAGAGTTATAGCCAGCGCCAGTGGTGATGAGTTGGCCAATGCGGTGCGTGTCGAGGAGCGACTTTGCCTTGTCGGAGTGGATGGCGTCGAACTCCTCGGTGCAGTCCGTGCCGGCGTTGATGAGGATGCTGTCGGCACCGCCCGGATGGTCCTTGAGGAAGGCGGTGCAGTCGTAGACGTGTCCGTGGACGACGATCCATGCCGAGTCCTGCGACCCGTGCTTGCGCACCTCGGACATGGTGAACTGCTTGTCGTCGGTGGTGTGAATGAAGGGCGTGGACGTGCTCCGCTTGAGCCCCGGTGCAGCGGTCTCCATGTGCTTCTGCCGCGCCATCCACCCGCCCGTCTGGTTGGCTGGCTGCGTCGGGTGCTCGAACACCAGACCGATCTCCCTCTTGTGCGGCCGGCACACGTTCACCTTCACCTTGAACCAGCAGTTGTTCATCATCCCCTGCAATCATGTCATGTGTACAAAAACATTAGGATTAGTAAAGTCACACCCTCGAATCAATCGCATTTGCAAAGGCCACGATGCCATGGATGGACACATGTGAATGCAGGGTACATTACATACCATGAGGTTCCATATGAGCTTCTCGGGCTGGGTGTTCTGCGCCTGGTCCCAGGCGCGCACCGCCACCTCCTTGGCGCCGAGGAGATCGAGGACCTCGACATCGACGGACCAGAAGCACCAGCACCAGTACCTGCCATATTTGTTGGGTTTCTCCGGGATGTCGAGCGTGCACAACATCCATGTCTCGCCCCCGTCCAGCGTCACCTCCACTCTTATGATCTTCTTGCCACCACCTTTAAGACGCAACAACAAGAAAAAGAGTTGTGAGAAATATGATTAATTACACTCACAAGAAATTAAGACTACTTAACAACACACCTGGTTCTTAATACGTAGTAGTATGACTTGCTATATTCGATTATGTGTAGTTGTAGCAATTTTTATTGAATATAAGTAGAATAATAATTAAAAAAAATCTCATGCGTGGTTGAAAGCATGATTGCATGTTGAGGTGAGACTTATCTCATTCATAATTGGATGGTGAGGTAGCATGTTTGTATGTTGAGATCAATATATTAGTGAGGATGAATAGATTGGATGGATGCTAATGAAGGTTCATTTAGTTCGAAAATATAAGGTTTATCAATTTTATTATACTTCATTAGTTTAAAATTATTTGAACTTTCATATTTATCCTAAGTTGAACTTTTTGAAGTTTGACCAAGTCTACGGAAAAGTATCGACAACACCAAACTGGTTTCATTAGATTCATCATAAAATCTATTTTCATACTATATATATGGAAAGTCATGGATATCGATAAATTTTGCTATAAGCCTGGTCAAACCCAAAAGATGTTTGACTTGGGATAAAGCTATAGAACTTCAAATATTATGGAACAACTGGGTATCTTCTATATAGAGTATACGATTCTCCGCGTGTTGCAGCAGGAATTTGACATTTTATTTTTAAATATTGTTACTAATTCTGTCCTTACGATTTAAATAATATGAGAAAATTCTGCATAAGAAAAATAAATCTTAACATGAAAAGCTGTGATTATCACAATTAAATGCATTGTGATTTAAAACTTGCTTAGAATACACAATTGCATGTTGCATGGTATATGATTCTCATGCATAGATTAGATGGATGAGAGTGGATCAAACTAATAAATCTAACAACTATCGTAGTTTTCATGACTTGAAAGTACACGTGTTGAGCTAATTAGTAGTGGGATCACTCTCTTAGGTAAATAGAATATCTTATGCCAGCTCAATATGGTTGAAGAATTTCAAGAAGATAGCTAGTCAATCTCACTTACAGGTATACAAGTATTATGATTATCTAATCTCAACAATATGCATAATATTCTCATTCTCGAATTGGAACTGAAAAGTCAAACATCTCTAACAAGTTTATAGAGAGAAATATCAATATCTAAGATGTCAAATCAGTGTCATTAGATTGATTACTAAATTTATTTTTATATTTTGTTTATTTGGTATTGTATGCTAATAACTTGGTATATTTTGCTCTAAACTTAGTCAAACATAAAAACATTTGACTTTAATTTTTAATCTATACACCTTATATACTCTTAGATTAGATTCCCTTATTTAGAAACTAGATTCCCTTCCCGGTCCGTGATAAATTTTGCTACAAACTTGGTCAAACCCAGAAGATGTTTGATTTAGGACAAAGTTAGAACTTCAAATGTTTTGGAATGATGGAGTATCATCTATATAGACTATACGATTCCACGCGTGTTGCAGCGGAATTGGATATATAATTTCTAAATAGTGTGTACTAATTTGGTCCTTATGATTTAAAAAAATATGAGAAATTTCCGCATAAGAAAAATAAATCTTAACATGAAAAGTTGTGTTTGTCACAATTAAATACAGTGTGATTTAAGCCTTCTTACAATACTAATGCATGTTGCATGGTATATGATTCCCATGTATAGATTGGACAGATGTTAGTGGATCAAACTAGTAAATGTAACGACTATCATAGTTTTGATGACGTGGAAGTACACCGCGTTGAGATAATTGGTGGGATCACTCTTTTAGATAGATAGGATGTCCTATATGCCAGCTCAATATGGATGAAGAATTTCAAGAAGATAGTCAATCTCACTAGCTAACAGGTATAAAGGTATTATGATTATCTAATCTTCAAGAATATGTGTAATATCCCCATTCTCGAATTGGAACTGAAAAGTCAAACATCTCAAACAAGTTTATAGAAAGAAATATCAATATCTAATAAGATGTCAAAGGCATGAATGGTGCACGGACGACTCACCGGCGTAGGCGTATCCTTTCATGGTGTAGGCGCGCTGCGTGGTGAAGGCGTTGATGGGAAGGATCTCGTCGTGCCCGGGCGTGGTGATCACCGAGTTCGTGTTGAGCTCGTTGATGATGTACTCCGACTTGTACCACCACGCCTGCGCGTCGGCGAGCTCGGCGTCGACGTGCGACGGCAGGACGCGGTTGTCCTTGAAGTGGTAGTAGTTGTCGGACTCGGCGCCGGTGACGACGATGCGCGTGAGCCACTTGACCATGCGGCCGCCGATGCAGCCCGGGATGATGACGCGCACCGGGAAGCCGTGGTCCGGCAGCAGCGGCTCGCCGTTCTGCGCGTAGGCGAGCATGATGTCCCTGGAAGGGTCCAGCGCCCACTCGCGCGTGACGCTGGTGCCGTACTTGGCGCCGCCGCCGCCGCCGGGGAGGTCCTCCGCGCCCACGAAGCACACGTGGAGCGCTGCGCGGCGGCCCTTCTTGATGCCGCACCGGCGCAGGACGTCGCGGAGGCGCGCGCCGCGCCACACGGAGGTGGAGACGCCCGCGGCGCCCCAGTTGAACCCGGCCGTCTGCCGCACCATGTTCTGCTCCTTGCGGCGGTTGCCCGCGCAGACGAGCGTGACGGGGAGCTCCGCGGCGGGGAACTCCCGGACCAGCTCGTCCATGGTGAACCGCGCGGGCCGGGTGACGAGGCCGGAGACCTCGACGGTCCAGGTGGACCAGTCGCCGCGGGGCACGGGGCCGTGGTTCCGCACGTAGTGCAGCGGCGCGGGGGTGATGAAGCCGTGGTGCATGAGGCGCGCCAGCGGCGGCTCGCAGTTGAAGGGGTGCTTGCCGGTGAGGCGGATGAGCGACGGGTTGCGCTCCGTCCACGCGTCCGCCGTGCCCTCGTCCCGCGCGTCGCGCACCGGCGGCTCCACCTCCAGCTGCAGCTGCGAGCCGTACAGCTCCCTCCAGTTGTCGTGCTCCTCCTCGTCGTCCGACGCCTCTTCCTCCACGCGGGGCGTCCGAGCAAGCTCATCGAGCTCCACAGAAGCGGCCATGTTGTGTTGTTGTTGTTGTTGTTGTTGTGAGACAAGCGTTGCCGCTCCGCTGGTCGGTATACTATATATACACTCGCAACATCTAAATCAGTGACGAAAGATGCCAGCTAATTAATTGCTTCAGGGTTATCCCGTTTGAAACGTTCGCCGATCTGACTATTGTATGCATTATGTACGATCCGTGCAGTTCATATATAGTTCACTGGTTCTGAAACGTTCATCTTCCGCTAGCTGACATGTATAGGAGCAGTTTTGCATAAAGATTTTATTATGTCTCAGTCGATGTTATATTCCTGTGATCTTGTATAAAGATTCATACAAGTTTCTTCTTTCCAGTTTGTTGTTTCTTCTTCTTATACTATGTCATTTGACTGAGATTTGGTTAAGTCTCAGTCGATTGAGACATAACCACACCTGTATAGG
Source organism: Triticum aestivum (assembly GCF_018294505.1). NCBI lineage: Eukaryota > Viridiplantae > Streptophyta > Magnoliopsida > Poales > Poaceae > Triticum > Triticum aestivum. The sequence continues at coordinate 45,620,175 of NC_057812.1, forward strand.
AAACATCTAAAAGTATGGGGTTGGTTAAGGGTAAGTCAGCTGAAAATCCAATTTGGGCCAGTTGTTTCGTTTCAGCTATCCGATGCAAAACTAGCGATCAGAATTCCTTCTTCGACCTTCAGCTCCCCACGTTCTTCTTTTTTCAACCACCCAATGTACCACCGGCTGAACCACCCGTCACCATCGCATGCGGTCGGTGGCGCTCCTGCGCCAGCCTCGCCGCCGCACCCTCCCCTCAACTGTCGCCCACGATTGTGTCGCCGCCGCCGCCGATCATCCTTCTAACCCAGGCGATGACTAGTTTTTTTTCTGACGAACCTGCACCCCCCCCCCCCCCAACACACACACACACACACACCATCACCACCTCCACAACCCTAATATAGATAATGAGGTCGTCTGCCGTCCTAAGATAGATACCGGGGTTGCCTGTCATCCGAAGGTAGACCAAAAGTGCTTCTCCGGCGAGCTCTTTCCTTTCCTCGGTTGTTCCTTTTTTTCATGCAAAATTTGACTAACCCAAATTCTAAATTCAGGCGACTAAGAAGTAGCTAAAGTGTAAAAGTATAGTGACACATGATTAATGACGACGGAACTTGAACATGTTGCTGCCCTATTTGTCGTACATATAACTCTTTGAGTTAATTGCACTCCCTCTAGTCATTTTTACTCCGTATATTATATTTGTATCAAGTCAAACATTGAAAAGTTTGACCAAATTTATATTAAAAAATATCAACATCTACAATACCATACATATATATATATATATATATATATATATATATATATATTATAGAACTACATTTCATAATGAATTTAATAATATTAATTTGGCATTGTGAATGGTGATACTTTTTTCTAAATGTTTGGTCAAAATAGAGATACATTAACTTTGGACAAACTTATATACAGACTAAAATTGATCGGAGGGAGTATTTTAGTGAGTAGGTAAGCATGCATGCATCATTCCGTGTGTTGAACCAGTGGTTGCATATTAAAATCGTGGTTGACTTAACTTGAATCGATGGATGCGAACTTAAAGAAAGAAAAAAAAGGAGAGATCTCCATTGCCAGTTCACCGGAAAGGAGGCTTGAAAGGGCATCCAAGCAGCCGCGTCGATCGTGCTTGGTATGGACCACGACGTTCCGTGCAAGATGGAATCACGTGTCCAGATTCCGGTCCAAGTGCTTGCTATCTCCAAAGGAACAAAAAAGATTCACTGGCATTTGACCTTGGCATTGTACTACAGTACTATTTAAATTATGTTTTGGACAGTTGACCTTGGCATTGTACGGCACCACGTACGGCCACTAGGCAAATGTTTTTTTTAGATCACTGCTAGGCAAGATTTTGAGATAGACCAGACAATTGATCAACTGATGACAATGGTTATCTTACACTGACAGCATTCTACTCCCTCTCTCCCAGTTGGCGTGCGTGTACCCTTAGGTCGTCAATTTAACCAACATAATAGAAGTCATATATTACAAAAAATCATATCATTATAAAATTTAGATGCTTTATTTTTAAACGGTATAATTTTTGTGTTATATAGTTTATATTACGGTGATAAAATTGACAATCTAAAGGTACGCGCACGCCTTAAACTAAAACGGAGGCAGTAACTGACTAACGGTTTTGTCATCTCACCGGGAAGGAGGTTCCAAGGGCCAGCCAAGATATATGGCGCGCCGCGCGCATGCATGCACGCATCCTTTGCAGTGCGTGAACCAAGCTTTTTAGCACTGCTCATCACAATACTCCGTTTGAAATGGGAGGCCAAAGTTGATTCATCCAGTTAAATGGATGACGTACGCATCTGAGGTCTGACCTTCTCGATCGCATGTACGGCCCATCACGTACGCAATGATCGAGTTTGGGATATTAGGACTAAAAAATACTACTCCGGAAATCTAAATAATCAAGTCGGATAGTCCGTTCCGTACCATCTGAAAGCTACTTAATTACTATAAGCATATAAGCAAAGTCGTCGATTCAGTTTGTCATCTCACCGGGAAGGAGGTTGCAAGGGCCAAATTTAAACGACTAGCCGCGCGCGCCCATGCATCCTTTGCGTTCCATGAAAATTTACTAGCAGAAAGTAGCTATGGAGCTTCGCCAAAATTTCTTGACCAGATACATTCGCATCGGGAGCGAGCGTATACAGATGGACTACAGCTGGGCAGTAGAACCATTCTCCTTGGACCGTGTCACCTTTGGTTTACTTGTCCAGATGTTTCACCACCACATTAGTTCGTGTTGGTTGATTTCATCCACGAGAAGATCAAAATGTCAGGCTAGAAACTAAATAGTACATGATGTTTCGCTTGTAATGCATGGTTATAATTTGCTGGAGAACAGAAATATATACTTAATATAACACCTAAAGGTTCGGCACTGTCTGCCCACAGTTGGTTTGCTAAAGAAACTTGGTAAGGGCATCTCTGACGCGGATCCTGAAAATCGCTCGCAAACGTCTCGACCGAGCTGTCCGAAAGTTGTAAGCCATCCAACGGGGTCCCATATTTGTCCGTGGATTAGTCCGGATGTCCGTTTTCTCCTAAACACGGAGTAAACCAGGGTGATCTATGGGAGTCCATACATCCGCCACGTAAGACTACGATACCCTTGCCCACTCAAAATCAAGGTGGAGCCTGCACATTTGGAATGGTCCGCGTTGTTTTCGCATCAAAACCCCAATTTCTCCATCCTCTTCTCTCCCATCGTCGCCGCACTTCACCCCAATTCCTACCCTTTTCGCTTCCGTGCGAAGAGCTACCGGAGCCGGCGGCGGTGTAGGCTCCAGAGAAGGTGGCCGTCTGGAAGATCAACTCAGTGACACGGCAAGCCTGCTGCCCAAAAAAGAAGGAAAAGTATCAACTGGTCGGCAAAAGGATGGGAGGCGGGGGTGGCAGCTGGGGCCTGGGAGGGGATGCAGGGGCCGGCGCAGGGTCGGGTCAGCTTAGGGGTGCTAGGTCATAGTGTGGGGGTGTTTTTTTCGGTGCTTGTTGCTCGTAGCGTAGCCGCGTGCGTTCTGCGTGTGCCGGATATCTCAGGATCGGCTTTGTAAGAGAGTTACCTCATCATCTTGTATCATTTGACCGTGCACTTCTTTGGATGTTTCTTTATTTATAAAGAGGGGGCTAAAGCCTATTTCGAGAGCAGAATGTAAAGGCCATATAAAAATATTTCATTTAGGTAGCAAAGCTCAGGCATAATCACTAAATTCAGAAGAAATAAAATGATCTCTTTTTCTTTGGTATTCCATGCAAGTTTTGTCACTGCCAATTGCATATTGAGTATATTGGAAATCTTGACAAACATTGATATTTTTTTGAAAAGAAGGTTAAAACCCTCGGCCTTTGCATCAATCGATGCATACGACCATTTTTATTTATTATTCAACAATGGTCTAATAAAAACATACATCAAGCCACCCAAAGCCATCACTCACACCTACAAAACTCGATAATGTAGAGTGCTCTCACTCCCCATATCTAAAACCGATATCATCGCCGATTCATCCACATAACGTATCAGAACCAATAGCCGGTGTAGCAGACCTAAAGCGTACACGAAATGCACACGTTTTAGAAGCTGCCATCATCGTCGGACCGCTGACCCATCTTTAGGAGAGAGATCCACATCATTCTTGACAGTCCGTCTATCCGTCAACGACACCACGACGCCCAATGACGCCACCGCCCTGCGCTCGTCCATTCAAACGCGAAGATTCTGGAGGATCTGTCGTGCGTAGCACCTGCCGACCAGGCATGACACAACATAGCACCTGCCGACCAGGCATGACTTGACATCTCCACCGAAGCTCCATGCAAGATGAAGCCACTCCACCTTTCGCCTCTATCTTCCAGCGCTGCTCCACAAACGATGCTCCGAAGAGAGAAACGATGCTGCAATGCCACCATCGTCCGACCTGGAAGGCCAGATTCTAGGGTTTCCCCAGAAGCAGCACAAGTGGGTCGACAAAAGTTACACGATGATGCCTTCATCAAGGTAATGGCGCAGAACGCCGCCATCGGCTCATTTTTCACCAGCAACTCTGTCTTCCTAACACGCAGTCGGGACTAGATGACGGATCTCGAGATCAGACCATCCAGCCTCAGGACGACCACCTCCGACGGAGGAGATGGCCACCACTGCCCGCTACACCGGGCAGATCAGATCTGGCCAGAGGCGCCGCCAAACGGTCCACCAGGCCCTCCACACTGCGGGCGCCGATCTGACGCCCAATGGCACGCCGCCGCTGATCGCAGCCACTGCCCTTCCCGGTACAGTGACGCGTCATGCCTGCAGCTGTCGCCGCTCGAGGAAGGGCCGGCCACCACGCCGCCTCCTGCCGCGGCCATCGCCGTCGTGCCGGATAGATTGGATCGGTCGCGCCACCATGCGTTTAGGGGCCCCGCACCACCCTTAAGACGCGGGAGAGAGGGAGTCCCCTTCCACCACCGTCGACCTCTGTCTAGCTTGCAAAAACTTTTTATATTATGAGACGCAAATGGGTGTAGGGAGTTTCGACGGAATTTCTGGACTACATACATATGCTTGGGAAGCAGAACCGTTCTCGTTGGACCGTGTCACCTTGGGGAGCAGAGTCATCGTGGTTCTTCTCTCCGTGCCTGGGCTCTGCGTGAAGACTTTTGTGCGGTGTGGAGTCGGCAGCGGCAACGCTCTGCGCCGTTGATCCCTCTTGGGGGCGTTGTCGTGCAGCTTAGGGGTGCTATGTCATAGCGTGGGGGTGTTTAGATCTTTCGATGCTTGTTGCTGGTAGCGTAGTCGCGTGTGTTATGCGTGTGTCGGATATCTTAGGATCGACTTTGTAAGAGAGTTACCTCACCATCTTGTATTGTTTGACCGTGTACTTCTTTGGATGTTGCTTTATTTATAAAATGAGGCGAAAGCCTATTTTGAGAACAGAATCTAAAGGCCATATAAAATATTTCATTTAGGTAGCAAAGCTCAGGCACAATCACTAAAGTTAGAAGAAACAAAATGATCTCTCTGTCTCTGGTATTCCACGCAAGTTCTGTGACTTCTGTCACTGCATATTGCATATTGAGTGGAGTATATTGGAAATCTTGACAAACACTGACATACATGCGTAACCATGTCACTGTGTATGCATGTGTGGGTCGAATTAGAGTTTGCAATTTCAGAGCATGCATATGCATGCATGGTTTACATGCAGAAGAAGGCACGAGAAGCTTCACCGCTGGGCAGTTGGTAAGAGCGGGCAGGCCGCCGAGCCACGATCAGGAGTTGCCCGTCGTCACCGCAGGCGACTCGGAACATGGCTAAACGGAGCATGTACTCGTACTCGCCATCCCCCGCCGTGGCCTTGACTCGCAGTCGCAGATGCTCAAGGAGGCAGTACTCGCTTCGTCCACCCACGTACAGGAGCTTCATCTTCACGTGGCTGCAGCCCGGGTCCTCCCACAACAGCTCGTCGACGCGGACCTTCTTCCACGGCGTCGGCTGGCTGTGCCTGCTGGCACGGCCACCGGACGGGACGCGGCACGCGCACAGGTGGATCTCGTCCTTGCGGCGGGAGACGTCGTCGTCTGGGTCGTCGCAGGAGGCGTCGAGGCCGACCCAGGCGTCCAGGTCGGGGTCGTAGTGCGCGGGGCCCTTGAACGGCAGCAGCCAGTCGCCGCGGCGCGTCCACCTCCCGCTCCGGACGCCGTAGGAGAAGGTGCCCGGGGGCACGTGAGCCCACTCTCCGGCGGGGATTTTGTTGGCGGCGGACAGGAAGATGGTGCCCCCTCGTGGGTGCACCGCGTGGGCGGACCAGGGCGGTGATCCTGGTCCAGTCGAACGGGACCCGGGTAGTGTAGTCGTTCTTCCAGCCCCAGAAGAAGCGCGGGGAGGTCTCGGTGTCCGGCAGAGGCTTCCACATCCACCTGCTGCAACTCGACCGTCCGCCCCGGCGATCTGCCTTGTCGTCGTCGCTCTTGAGGCAGTGCAAGGATCCTGTTTCTGTCGGCGGAGCTCTCTGGCACGTCCTCGACGGGAGCGCTACACTCTGAAGAGGTGCGCTTGCCGGAGTGGGTGCCTGAGGTCTCACCGGTCTTCTTCTTTTGTCTTCCCGGGGCTCGAACGGCAGGAGTAAGCGCCTTAGCAGTGGCGGCTGCTACAACTGCTTGTTGGTAGAGTTGGTCAGCGCAGATCAACGCATCCTTCTTATCGGAGGGGATGGTGATGATCGCCACAGATCCTGGCATCTTCAAGGTGTTGTAGGCGTAATGTGACGCCGCCATGAACTTGGCCAGCGCTGGGCGGCCAAGGATCCTGTTGTAAGGCAAGGGGATCTTGGCAACGTCGAACACAACCCTTTCTGTCCTGTAGTTCAGATCACTCCCAAAAGTCACGGACAACGTGACCTTTCCCTTTGGTTGACTTCTTCCCGGGTTGACCCCCTGAAACGTGCCCGTTTCTTCGAGGTCTCCATCAGGAATCTGCAATTTCTCGATCACGGCAGGCGAGATTAAGTTCAGACCGACCCCGCCATCGACTAGCATCTTTGTCACCTTGAGGTTGCGTATTGTTGGTGAAACCAACAATGGCAAGCACCCGACCGCAGTAGTGCGATCAGGGTGATCCTCAGTGTCAAAAACGATAGTTGTGCTGGACCACTTCAGCGGCCTTTGGGCATCAAATGACGGCTCTGCCGCTGTAATCTCACGCGCCCACTGTTTAAGCCGGCGGTGAGAGGTATGCAGTGAGGCGCCGCCATCGACGCACATGGCCTCTGTAGCTTTCTGAAACTCTTGGTCGCCGGACTCGTCGTCCCCTTCGTGATCGTTGTCTTCTGGCTTTCTGTCACGGGCCCGGGCGGGCCTCTCCTGCTGTTTATGCTTGCCGCGACGGCCTGCCTGGCCATCACGCTTCTTGCCGGACCCCTCAGCACCGTCCTGGCCCTTCTCTTTGTCCCGCCTCTCATATTCAGCCCTCTGCTTCTCAGCAAGGAGATCAACCTGTCGGCAGTTCTGGAGATCATGGCCTTTGGTGCGATGGATCTTGCAGTATTGCTTGTCGGAGTTTCCTGGCTTCCCGGCAGCCGCCAAGGCCCGGCAGGCGACACATTTGGCAATTTCCTTGCTGGGGTCATCTCCCTTGGTTTTCTTGGCGGAGCCGGTGTCATCAGATCCCTCGACGGCAAGCACGGCTTTACCTTTGCGCTTCCTGTTGCGGCGCCGACCTTTCTTCGCCGGGGCGGCAGTATCCTCATCTGAGGAGTCGGTTTCCACGCCGACATCTTTGCCGGGGTACTTCCTTCCCTCTTCAGCTCGGGCACATCTGTCAGCGAGAACATAGAGTTCTGCCACATCTTTCACCTTGTTTATTGCCAGCTCTTCGCGCATCTTGCGGTTACGCACGTCCTGATGGAACGCGCTGATGATGGCGGCAGGGTGAACATCAGGGATATTGTACTGTATCCGGCTGAACCTCTGTATATACTTGCGCAGACTCTCGCCTCCCGTCTGGGGAATGACGTGCAGGTCGCTTGCCTAGCCATGGGCTTGGTGGCCTCCAGTAAAGGTGCCCACAAACTCATGGCACAAATCCGACCAGGAGGAAATAGAGTCTACCGGCAAGTGCATCAACCATGACATGGCGTTGGGTTTAAGAGCCAATGGAAAGTAATTCGCAAGAACCTTATCGTCGCGGGCTCCGGCAGCTTGCATCGCGATGGTGTAGATGCTGAGGAACTCAGACGGGTGGGTCTTGCCGCTATACTTTTCGCCAGCGTCAGGTTTGAAGGTACGGTGAGTGGGCCACCGGAACTCCTCACCAAGGGCAGATGGCACACGCGACGCGGAACCCAATATCATTGGTCCATTTGCCAATCTTGAGGGCCTGATCACCCACATCTTGGTCCAAGGGACTGCTGTGAATGACCCTCCAGCTGATTCTGAGTCTGATGAAGCCCCTGCTGTGCCGAAGCCAAAGCAGTCAAAGAAACCAAAAGCTTCAAAGCCGGCCCCTGCCTCCAAAATCTCAAGGGCGAAGCCATTGAAAACTGCACCTCCTGAAGTCAGTGTGCAGTCTGAAGATGTATCCCGCGTCTCCAAGCCCCTGAAGGGAAAGGAGCCCCAACAACAAACAAGTAAAGAGCTCACTGCTGCTGCCATTCTGCGCTGTGAAGCCATTGATCTATCAAGTGATGAAGATCTGGGCGATGACGCACTAGAACGGCTCATCAAAAGAAGGAGGAAGTGGAAATCTTCAACAATCTGCCTCTCTTTGATGTCGCCATCATCCACAGCTTCATCGATGAATGGTTTGACACACCAGATATAAGCTTCAATGATCTGCAGCCGCCTGTTGGACTCAGCGTCACCTTCCAAGGCGCAATTGCTTCAGAACTGGCCATTGCTCAGCGCATTGTTGAGCTGAAGCAGAAGATTGATCACGAAAAAGCTCAGTTCAAGAAGCACATGGCGAGCCTCAGCGTGCAGGAAGTGAGGAGCTTCAAAATCATGCTGCATGATCTCAAAGAAAACTTTCTGAAGAAGCGTGCTGAAGCTCAAGGCTCGCGTGAAAGGATGAAGTCATTGGCTGACAAATGTGTTCAAGCCTACAACGAGGCTGAAAAGCGCAAGGCACTTGGGCGTCCAGGTATCGACCCCAGGATGGCCGCAAAGAAGAAGCCTGCTGTGAGTGAACCAGAGGCATCAAGACAAGCAGCCACTCCCATTGTCTTCTCAACCGCCACGACTGGCTCGAAGCCAAAGAGCCGGTCAACAGCTTCAGAGCTAAAGAAGACAAGAGCTGCAGAAGCTGAAGCCAGAAAAATGAAGAGCTCTGAAGCCTCTCCTACTGCTACCAGTAAAAAGAAGCGCAAGACCAAGAAATCTAGGGCTGCTCTCACAGAGCCCTTGATGGTTGAACCCCTTTCTGTCATTCACTCCAATACAGAAAGAAGACTGACAGTTCATGAGCCTGCTCCCACAGAGGCACCTGACGCTGAAGATATTCTAGCAGCCGATCCAATACCTGCTGAAGACATTGGTCATCAGGACAATGTGCAAGGTGATGCAGCCCTTCCTCAGCTTGAAACAAGCGATCTCATCGTATCAGCCCTCAGCCCGAAACCATCGCATCTTCCTGCCAGATGTGGATATCTCTGCTGAAGCAATATACCCTGAGCCTGCCAAGCAACCAATAAGTCTTCAGAATGCCGAACACCAGAGCTTCACGCAGAATGTTGAAGGTGTTGAAGCCATGTCTAGGGTCTATCCGATGGCTGGCACTACACGTGCACCAGCATCAACTGAAGCCACAGATAGCACAAATGCTCCAAGACCCAAGAAGCGTGCTCGTGTCCTCACTGACCGAGAGCTTCTTGTGGCCCTTCACCAAAAGCAAGATAGGCATCACGACTGGTTGAAACGTCAGATGAAGAGCCTCTTGGTGGATGTCAATCGTCTTCGCAATCTTGCCACCAAGAATGCCTTCGTTGCACACGAGACTTGCCGTCGTACGTGGAAAGGGCTCTCAATGATCTGCACTGAAGCTGAACTTGAAGAGGATGGCTTCACATAGCGCTTCAAATTTGACACCACACCTCCTAGAAGGGATGTGATGCGCAACACACCGTCACTTGAAGACTCTGAGTTTTCTTCCTCTGCTGCCACAGTTACTGCAAGGATCATTGATGAAGATGATGATGCTACTTCACCACCACCTGCAACAGCACCTCAAAGCTCAGCACCGCCAAACAACTCCACCGACCCTGCTGCGCCTGGGAACGCGTAGAGAACTCTATGTCTTCAAACCTTTTTGGTCATTCCTGACAAAAGGGGGAGAAGCGTATGATGTTTATAGTCTTCAAGCGGGTCAACATGGGCGGGTGCCTTGTTTTGTTATACTTTGCTTCGTGTTTACAACTCTTGTTTTTGCTTACCACTCTGTTTGCGAAGATAAATTCCGCATGTGCGACGATAAATTCCGCACTCATCTCATTCTGCAGACGTCCATTTTTCATTATGCATGTCATTATCTTCATATACTTTCACATGCATAGTGGATTGTCATCATAAGCTGAAGCTGATCTCCACAAGTACAACCTGCCATGTGCATTTGCATTCCAAAAGCAAATTAACTTATATGCACATCTTCAGGGGGAGCTCTTGCAACTGATGAAGACAATTCCTTTACAAACTTCACACTTTATATTCCCCGTTGAAAACTTCAACTAGTTTGTCATCAATCACCAAAAAGGGGGAGATTGTAAGTGCATCTAGTGCCACCCCTAGTTGGTTTTGGAGTATTGACGACAAACCTAGTTGAGGGACTAATGTGTTTGTGAGAATTGCAGGAAAACACAGGTAGAAGTCCCTCATTGATTCGGTTTTACTACCAGAGATGACCCCTAAAAATGTATGAAGACATTGAAGACAAAGGTGGTATATGAAGATATTCACATTGAAGACTATGACAAAAGAAGACACGTTATGAAGCCTATGGAGCTCGAAGACTTAGATCTTTCGTAGTTCCTTTTATTTTGTGTTGAGTCATAGGAACCACCGTACTGTTAAGTGGGGTCCAGGAGAACCAGTCAGAATGACTGAAGTGATGCCTAAATCAAAAACTTATGTCTTCGAGTGAAGACAATGAGAGCGAATCTTGTCCAGAGCCGGACAAGTCAGCTTTGCTTGTAGCCCAAGTAAAGTTGCCATGAGAGTTCGAAATCTGACCGTTGAGACACGTGTCAGTTCCTTAGTGACCCAGGGTCATTTCGGACAAATCAGGTCGGGTTGCCAAGTGGCTATAAATAGCCCACCCCCACAACCATAAACGGTTGGCTGCTCAGATTTCAGTGCACGGCTTTTGTCGTTTGAGAGCAACCCACCTCGAAGCCTTTGAGAGAAAATTCCTAGTGAGGAGAAAAGCCCTAACCACCCAGAGCCAGAGTAAATTGGGCATCACTTAAGTCTTCTTGTCTGTGTGATCTGAAGACTTATTACACTTGAGGACTGTGAATCCTCCAGACGGTTAGGCGTCGCGTTCAGAGCATCCAAGAGACATTGTGGATTGCCAGTGAACGAAGTCTGTGAAGGTTTGGGAGTCTACCTTGAAGACTTACCAGAGTGATTGGGCGAGGACTAAGTGACCTTAGCTCAAGGAGAATACGGTGAGGACTTGGTGTCCTGAACTGTGTGTTCAGGACTGGGTGTCCGGGACTGTGTGTCCTAAGGTTTAAATACCTAGCCGCTCCAACCAGACGTACAGTTGTCACAGCAACTGGAACTGGTCCAACATATCATTGTCTTCAACGAGTCACTGGTTTCATCTTCACTTCCTTTCTTACTGTTACTCATTGTGAAGCCATTGCATGCTTGCTTTATCTTTTGTCTTCACAACGTGAATGTATGATCTGTTTGGCTTCATAACTTCTTCCTACCTGATCCTTATTACACTGAAGCTGTTTGTCATTGTGCTTTCACTCTATTGAATACATGACCATGGCTGGCCTAGTGTAATCTAACTTCCGCTGCATAGTAATAGGCATAATCTTCACTGTTTGTCTTCATAACTCCCAAGTGTTGAAGACTTTCATAAAAATCGCCTATTCACCCCCCTCTAGTCGATATAACGCACTTTCAATTGGTATCAGAGCAAGGTGCTCCCTTGTTCTATGTGATTCGGTTTAACCACCTGGAGTTTTAGCTATGTCGACTGCAGGGATAATCAAAGTCTCCGCTGCGTGCCCCGTCTTCGATGGAACTGAATATCCCTACTGGAAGAATAAGATGCGAATGCATCTTGAAGCCATTGACGTCGACCTATGGTATGTCGTCGAGAACGGCGTTCCCAAGGCTGGAGAAGGTGTCACTGCTGCTGATGTCAAGAAGTTCACTCAACTGGACTCTACTGCCAAAAATATCATCTGTGGTCATCTGACAAAAGGACAGTATGGCCGTGTGAGTGCCTTGAAGACATCCAAGCTGGTCTGGGACTGGCTCTCCAAGGTCAATGAAGGCGTCTCAACCCAGAGAGATCAAAGAATCAGTGTTCTTCGCAACCTCTTCAACCGCTTCAAGCGAAATGACAATGAGAATGTCCAGCACACATTTGACCGACTCACTGACATCACAAATGAGCTTCAAGCCCTCGGCGCCACTGAAATCACCAAATATGAAATCGTCAAGACGCTGCTGAGATCACTTGATAGTTCGTTTGACATCCTGGCCCTGATGATTCAAGAACGTCCTGATTTCAAGACACTCGATCCGTCTGACATACTTGAGAGGCTCAACACACATGAGTTTCAGCTTTCTGAGAAAAGAGATCTACGGTCCAAACTATGGGCGAACTCGCGCCTTGAAGGCAAAAGCTGTCTCTTCATCTGAAGAAGAATCTGACTGCAGTTCTGATGATCCTGAAGACATTGGAAGAGAACTTGCAATGCTAGTGAAGAAGTTCCAAAAATTCACCAAGAAGAAAGGCTTCAGAAAATCTTCACGATCAAGCTCAAGGAATGATGAAGCTTCTGCTCATGACTACAAGAAGAAAACATGTCACAAGTGCAAGAAAACTGGACACTTCATCTCTGAGTGTCCACAGTGGGACAATGAGAACAGAAGGAAGAAGAAGAGCAAGGAATATGATTCTGACGACAAGAAGAAGAAGAAATACTCAAAGTCTTCTTCCAAGTCTTCATCAAAGTCTTCATCACACAAGAAGAGCTCATCTGGCAAGGCACGTGCGTTTGTTGGCAAGGAGATGGATTCAGAGGAGGAGTCCGCATCTGAGGAGGCAGAGGTGGAGTCTGAGGAGGAGTCTGATTCTGGCATTGCGAGTCTGGCTACAGCATACGTCGCCAAGTCCATCTTCAACACTGAAGACAATGACTGCATCACCGACACCGACGCAAATGACAAGAACGACTCCACTCCTACCTACTGCTTCATGGCACGCGGTGCCAAGGTAAACACACGCACTACTCGCTATCAAACATCTAGTGACGATGACTCTGACTGTGATTCAAAACCTAGCTACAAAACACTTGCTAAAATTGCAACTGAACAACAGAAAGCTATGGAACATATTCAAAAACTGTTAGACAGAAGCGATGATCTGTTGGGTGCTGAAATGACTCGATCTGAATCCTTAATTGAAGACATAAAAAACCTTCACGTTAAGTATCAGGAACTTGAAGATCGTCATGATACTCTCTCAACAACTCATGAAAAGCTTTCCTATGATTATCTTCAAAGGAAGCAAGAACTTGAGAAATTGAGAGCGGCTCATGAAGATCTTCAAAAGGAAAACGAGTCACTTCGCGCCGAACAGATCAGTCCCGCTCAGGAAGGATTTGAACCACCATGTCTTAAATGCATTGAGCGTGATAATGCTACTTCTGTTGCTGAATGTTCCACTGCTACTGCTGTTGCAATATCTTCAACTGTTGATGTGGTAACTAACCCCTCTGCTGAGGATACCACTGCTATTGCTGATGAGAATGCTAGGTTGAAGACATTGCTTGAAACAGGGATGTACAAAAGTCTTAAAGGACATCAGACATTATGTGATGTCCTCAAGAAGCAGATTCTGAACCGAAACCCTAGGAAAGAGGGTGTTGGGTTCGTGAGGAAAATAAATGCAGATGGCTCTTACTGGAAACCTGAGCAGTACCCCAAAACCACATGGGTTGCTGCAAAGGAACTTCAGCAGATCCATCCAATTTATCTGGCTTCACTTGTGCTAACCCCATTATCATTGATGAATCCTTTGATGCAAACTATAAACTGTTTAAGAATCAGAATGGTGAAGTGTTTGCCAGGTACATTGGTACTAACTGCAGGAATGGACCGCCTATGAAGAAGATCTGGGTTCCGAAAAAGTGTCTGGAAAATCTTCCTGTGAATGTCTTCATGACACCTCACTTGAAGAAGACAAACCTCAGACCAAAGGCTTCATACGGTCCAAAGGCTTCATACAAACAGAGGACTCACCTGAGTCACACTAACGCAAATGTTTTGCAGGGAAACCATACTCAGGCATATGAATATGAGAGCGGTTCATCGAACCGTCATGTTCATATGACCAAAAATTATTCTGCTTATTCCTATGAGTATTATTGTCCACCTGCTAGACTGTTTGCTAAGGCTTCAAAGCCAAAATTCTCAGATGCTGCACTTAGACTTATTGCTTCTAAGCCACCCTTGAAGATGTGGGTGGTTAAGAAAGCTTAACTCTCTTTTGCAGGGAAAGGTCTCCAGCAGAAAAACAAAATCTTCTGACGCTATTGCTGGGGACCTTAAAAATCTTGTAGGGCGCAAGATAAAATGCCCGAATGGCATCATTATGTACTTCGTTCCTGAATCGCATGCTACTCTCCCTATTAGTCCTAATCTGGATCTAAGTTTTCATAACCCACTGGTTCGTCAAATGTTTTGCTTCACAATTCTCTTCGTGAAGCCTATCCCCCTAACTGCACTGTAGGGTACGACACCAGCGACTTCAAAGTCTTCAGAATGGATTATTGACAGTGGGTGTACAAATCACATGACTGGCAAAAGAAGCCTTCTTATGGACTCAACCTTACGTCCATCCGACAAGAGCCACATCACATTTGCTGACACTGGTAAAAGTAAGGTATTGGGTCTAGGTAGAGTTGCAATCTCAAAGGATCAACACATGGATAAAGTCATGCTTGTTGAATCCCTTGGCTTCAACTTAATGTCTGTCTCAATGCTTTGCGATTTGAACATGATTGTAATGTTTGGAAAATATCGTTGCCTAGTACTAATGGAATCTGACAAGTCTCTAGTGTTTGAAGGGTATCGGAAAGGTGATTTGTACGTGGTAGATTTCTCAGCAGGACCACAACTTGCAGTATGTCTTCTTGCAAAAGCTTCAGAATGCTGGCTTTGGCATCGGAGGCTTGGGCATGCTGGCATGAGGAACCTCCACACCCTTGCGAAGAAGAAGCATGTCATAGGCATCGAGGGCGTCAAGTTCAAGAAAGATCACTTATGCGGTGCCTGTGAAGCAGGGAAGATGACAAGGGCAAAACATCCTTCGAAGACAATCATGACTACTACACAACCCTTCGAACTGCTCCACATGGATCTTTTCGGTCCCACTCACTACTCAACTTTTACTACTACTGCTTGCCTCTATGGCTTCGTCATTGTTGATGATTACTCTAGATATACTTGGGTGCACATAATCCTTTACAAGACTGAAGTGCAGGATGTCTTCAGACGCTTCGCCAATCGAGCTATGAACAATTTTGGCGCCAAGATAAAGCACATCAGAAGTGACAATGGCACTGAATTCAAGAACACTGGCCTTGATACATATCTTGATACCTTGGGCATCACACATGAATTCTCAGCTCCGTACACGCCACAGCAGAATGGCGTCGTCGAACGCAAGAACAGAACACTCATTGAGATGGCCAGAACAATGCTAGATGAATACAAGACTCCAAGAAAATTCTGGACTGAAGCCATTGATACTGCGTGTCATACAATCAATCGCGTTTATCTTCACAAGCCTCTGAACAAGACATCTTATGAACTCCTAACTGGCAAGAAGCCAAATGTCAGTTACTTCAGAGTATTTGGCGCAAGGTGCTGGATCAAGGACCCACACCACACCTCAAAGTTTGCACCAAAAGCACATGAGGGTTTTATGCTTGGATATGGAAAGGATTCACACTCCTATAGAGTCTTCAATCTCTTCCATTACAAAGTGGTTGAAACAGTGGATGTGCGGTTCGATGAGACAAATGGTTCACAAAGAGAGCAACTTCCAAATGTGCTAGATGAAGTTCCAGCTAGTGAATCAATCAAGCTTATGGGAACTGGAGAGATTATACCTTCTGAAGCTCATCCTGAAGAAGAACTTATCATCTCAGCACCTGATCAACATGAAGATAATGCTCAGCCTGAAGACATTCCTCCAACAACAACACAGATCAGCAAGAGCAAAGTCTTCGCCCTGTACATCCTCGTGTTGCAAATGAAGTGCAGATTGACAGAATAATTGACAGCATCAATGCACCTGGTCCACTCACTCGTTCAAGGGCAACTCAGCTAGCAAATTTCTGTGGGCACTTCGCATTCGTCTCAATATCAGAACCCAAGAAAGTTGAAGAAGCCTTCATGGAACCTGAATGGATTCAAGCTATGCAAGAAGAGCTTCAACAGTTTGAGCTGAATAATGTATGGGAACTGGTTAAGCGTCCTGATCCACGGAAGCACAACATAATAGGCACCAAATGGATATACCGCAACAAGCAAGATGAGCATGGTCAAGTTGTCAGAAACAAAGCTCGTCTCGTTGCTCAAGGATATACTCAAGTGGAGGGCATTGACTTCGATGAAACATTTGCTCCTGTGGCTAGGCTTGAAGCCATACGCATACTGCTGGCCTATGCAAATCATCATAACATACTTCTATATCAAATGGATGTGAAAAGTGCCTTTCTCAATGGCAAGATTGAAGAAGAAGTGTATGTTGCACAACCGCCTGGCTTTGAAAATCCAAAACATCCTGACATGGTATACAAGCTCAACAAGGCACTGTATGGCCTCAAACAAGCCCCTAGGGCCTGGTATGACACACTCAAATACTTCCTGAAGAGCAAAGGCTTCATACCTGGTTCCCTGGATCCCACTCTTTTCACGAAGACATATGATGGTGAACTGTTTGTGTGCCAAATATATGTGGATGACATTATCTTCGGCTGCACCAATCAGAAGTACAGTGAAGAGTTTGGATATATGATGCAAGAGCAATATCAGATGTCCATGATGGGGGAGCTGAAGTTCTTCCTTGGTCTTCAAATACGACAACAACGCAATGGCATCTTCATATCTCAAGAGAAGTATCTCAAAGATTGCCTGAAGAAGTTCGGTATGCAAGACTGCAAAGGCTTCACAACACCAATGCCAGCCAAACATCATCTAGGTCCTGACGACAATGGTAAAGAGTTCGATCAAAAGGTATACCGCTCCATGATTGGTTCTTTGCTTTATTTATGTGCATCTAGGCCAGATATTATGCTTAGTGTTTGCATGTGTGCTCGATTTCAAGCGGCACCAAAGGAGTCGCATCACTTAGCTGTGAAGCGAATTCTTCGATATTTGGCTCACACCCCAACTCTAGGATTATGGTATCCAAAGGGCTCAGAGTTTGATTTGGTTGGATTTTCGGATGCTGATTATGCTGGTGACAAAGTTGATCGCAAGTCTACATCAGGCACATGTCACTTTCTGGGACGATCACTTGTATGTTGGTCTTCAAAGAAGCAGAACTGTGTATCTCTCTCCACTGCTGAATCTGAATACATTGCTGCTGGATCTTGCTGCGCTCAGCTTCTGTGGATGAAGCAAACACTCAAGGACTATGGCATTCATCTGAAGCAAGTGCCACTTTACTGCGACAACGAAAGCGCCATCAAGATTGCCAACAACCCAGTTCAGCACTCGAAGACAAAGCACATTGAAATTCGTCATCACTTTCTCAGAGATCATGTTGTGAAGGAAGACATTGATATCATACACGTCAACACTGAAGAGCAATTGGCAGATATCTTCACCAAGCCCTTGGATGAGAAGAGGTTTTGCAAGTTACGGTGTGAGCTAAATATCCTGGAATCCTCAAATGTCCTGTGATCAGGCACACATCCTAACACTTATGCATATTGATGACTTAGATGTGCAACACACAAAGTAAAGTATATCTTCAATCAATGAAGACATACATTCTAAGTGTGAATACATTAATGTGGAATTTGACTTCGGAGCGCCACGATAATTGTGCGCCGTGTCTGGGTCTAATACTTCCTATACGGTGGGTAACGCCACCACCAAACGTTCCATTTTGAAGTGTTTCACTCATGGCGTTACCTTGCAATATCTTCACATTTGGTTTGGCTTCAAACTCAACATGTCTTCATGATTATCTTCACTACATTGATTATATAGATATATACATACTAGTGTTATGTCCTCTACAGCATTCACTTATAGCTATGTCTTCTTGGTTGAATCTTTTGAACTAAGTGAATGTGATCGGACCCTAATCTCTCTATGCTTTCTATCTCAAACTCTATCTCTCCAAGTCATATGCATTCTGTTGAAACTGTCGAATGTCTTCACTGTGTCCTTGTCAGCCGAAGACATAGAGACAACCATAAAAGTCCGTTTTTAATGCTCATTCCTCCACATAAGATCCGGAGAAGCAGGAATGACTGCCCGACAATTTAGGCGTGCGTGGGTCATGGAACAAACCCCAAACTTCCGCTAACTGGCCACGCGTGCCTCAAATGCAAACCGCCAGGGGCACCTGCGTAATAGCACAGTGCCGCCTCTGAGTCTATAAATTCACACTTACCGCGGTCATTATCTCCTTCTTCCATCCTCGCACGAACCCTAGCGCCACCGCTAGCACTCGACGACGTCAGAGACGAAGCGCTTCACTGCCGCAACCTCTCCAATGCCGTCCTCACGCCGACCGCAGACATCGTCCTCTCCGCCGTTGCCGTAGGTGTTTTCCATTGCCAAGTTAGGGCATGGAGGACTGAACTGCTCGGCATCAACTTCCTTCCGTCTAGCAGTTCCAGTGTGGTAAATAAAACTACTTTTTACAGCCTCTTTTGATCTCATGGTTCTGTCACTTTCTACCATAAGAAGTTTCTCTTCACACCAGTTAGATCTCTCGCTGCATCTCATAACATGCCTAGTATATTCACTTGTGCTTCATAAAGTAGTTAGGTTCCTCACTTGTACTGATCTATGGGTTCGTACAAATCTGGAACCAACTTCTTATCTATGAGTGAATGTCTTCGCACAATGAGGTCAATGTCTTCTAAACTGATTAATCTTCAAAACCTTCTGAGAATGCATATGACCTCTTCCCCTTCCCTCGCACCTTAATGCTGTCACAGGTACATGTCCGTGGGAGAATCCTTCGGTTCTCATAGTCTGCATTCATTTGCAGAATTCCTACAGCATCACATAAACTCTCCTGAAGCCAGTTCCTGTTTGTCAAGAAAAAGAAAGCCTTTGAAGCCTTCGAAAGTTTGAGGCCTTTCAAGTTAAAGTTTATGGCTTCAGTAGCAGCAGCAAGGAAAGGGGGGCAGACAGAGACGTGAGGGAACTTCCAAGGATCTGCCTGAAGACTTGGCAGAAATGTACAAAACAGATCCAGAAGAGAGCTATGGGCAGCGCAAAACCCGAATCCAATGGATTCGACGCTATTGGGCAGAACAGTGGTTCAAATATCGCTTCGTCACCCAGGAGTATGCTGAAAAGAATGCTATCAAGAGTCCATGGGGGGATATCTTATACAAGAACCTTGTACCCAGGACCAGAGATGAAGCCATTGCTCAAGGCTTCTACCCATTCATGGTCCGAGGACCCCAGCCTGATGATGCACATCCGTCATCACTTCTCTGGTGTCGTGACGACAATCTCTTCAAACGCAACTTTCAGTTTGCTCAATAGTCAGCGAAGCTAAACAAGAAGAAATTTGGGCTTGACTTCAATCCTGGTCCCTCCTCACCAAGGGCAGATGGCACACGCGACGTGGAACCCAATATCGTCGGTCCATTTGCCAATCTTGAGGGCCTGATCACCCACATCTTGGTCCAAGGGACTGCTGTGAATGACCCTCCAGCTGATTCTGAGTCTGATGAAGCCCCTGCTGTGCCGAAGCCAAAGCAGTCAAAGAAACCAAAAGCTTCGAAGCCGGCCCCTGCCTCCAAAATCTCAAGGGCGAAGCCATTGAAAACTGCACCTCCTGAAGTCAGTGTGCAGTCTGAAGATGTATCCCGCGTCTCCAAGCCCCTGAAGGGAAAGGAGCCCCAACAACAAACAAGTAAAGAGCTCACTGCTGCTGCCATTCTGCGCTATGAAGCCATTGATCTATCAAGCGATGAAGATCTGGGCGATGACGCACTAGAACGGCTCATCAAAAGCAAGGAGGAAGCGGAAATCTTCAACAATCTGCCTCTCTTTGATGTCGCCATCATCCACAGCTTCATCGATGAATGGTTTGCATAACCAGATATAAGCTTCAATGATCTGCAGCTACCTGTTGGACTCAGCGTCGCCTTCCAAGGCGCAATTACTTCAGAACTGGCCATTGCTCAGCGCATTGTTGAGCTGAAGCAGAAGATTGATCACGAAAAAGCTCAGTTCAAGAAGCACATGGCGAGCCTCAGCGTGCAGGAAGTGAGGAGCTTCAAAATCATGCTGCATGATCTCAAAGAAAACTTTCTGAAGAAGCATGCTGAAGCTCAAGGCTCGCGTGAAAGGATGAAGTCATTGGCTGACAAATGTGTTCAAGCCTACAACGAGGCTGAAAAGCGCAAGGCACTTGGGCGTCCAGGTATCGACCCCAGGATGGCCGCAAAGAAGAAGAAGCAGCCTGCTGTGAGTGAACCAGAGGCATCAAGACAAGCAACCACTCCCATTGTCTTCCCAACCGCCACGACTGGCTCGAAGCCAAAGAGCCGGTCAACAGCTTCAGAGCTAAAGAAGACAAGAGCTGCAGAAGCTGAAGCCAGAAAAAGGAAGAGCTCTGAAGCCTCTCCTACTGCTCCTAGTAAAAAGAAGCGCAAGACCAAGAAATCTAGGGCTGCTCTCACAGAGCCCTTGATGGTTGAACCCCTTTCTGTCATTCACCCCAATACAGAAAGAAGACTGACAGTTCATGAGCCTGCTCCCACAGAGGCACCTGACGCTGAAGATATTCCAGTAGCCGATCCAATACCTGCTGAAGACATTGGTCATCAGGACAATGTGCAAGGTGATGCAGCCCTTCCTCAGCTTGAAACAAGCGATCTCATCGTATCAGCCCTCAGCCCGAAACCATCACATCTTCCTGCCAGATGTGGATATCTCTGCTGAAGCAATATACCCTGAGCCTGCCAAGCAACCAATAAGTCTTCAAAATGCCGAACACCAGAGCTTCACGCAGAATGCTGAAGGTGTTGAAGCCATGTCCAGGGTCTATCCAATGGCTGGCACTACACGTGCACCAGCATCAACTGAAGCCACAGATAGCACAGATGCTCCAATATCCAAGAAGCGTGCTCGTCTCCTCACTGACCGAGAGCTTCTTGTGGCCCTTCACCAAAAGCAAGATAGGCATCATGACTGGTTGAAACGTCAGATGAAGAGCCTCTTGGTGGATGTCAATCGTCTTCGCAATCTTGCCACCAAGAATGCCTTCGTTGCACACGAGACTTGCCGTCGTACGTGGAAAGGGCTCTCAATGATCTGCACTGAAGCTGAACTTGAAGAGGATGGCTTCACAGAGCGCTTCAAATTTGACACCACACCTCCTAGAAGGGCTGTGATGCGCAACACACCGTCACTTGAAGACTCTGAGTTTTCTTCCTCTGCTGCCACAGTTACTACAAGGATCATTGATGAAGACGATGATGCTACTTCACCACCACCTGCAACAGCACCTCAAAGCTCAGCACCGCCAAACAACTCCACCGACCCTGCTGCGCCTGGGAACGCGTAGAGAACTCTATGTCTTCAAACCTTTTTGGTCATTCCTGACAAAAGGGGGAGAAGCGTATGATGTTTATAGTCTTCAAGCGGGTCAACATGGGCGGGTGCCTTGTTTTGTTATACTTTGCTTCGTGTTTACAACTCTTGTTTTTGCTTACCACTCTGTTTGCGAAGATAAATTCCGCATGTGCGACGATAAATTCCGCACTCATCTCATTCTGCAGACGTCCATTTTTCATTATGCATGTCATTATCTTCATATACTTTCACATGCATAGTGGATTGTCATCATAAGCTGAAGCTGATCTCCACAAGTACAACTGCCATGTGCATTTGCATTCCAAAAGAAAATTAACTTATATGCACATCTTCAGGGGGAGCTCTTGCAACTGATGAAGACAATTCCTTTACAAACTTCACACTTTATATTCCCCGTTGAAAACTTCAACTAGTTTTTCATCAATCACCAAAAAGGGGGAGATTGTAAGTGCATCTAGTGCCACCCCTAGTTGGTTTTGGAGTATTGACGACAAACCTAGTTGAGGGACTAATGTGTTTGTGAGAATTACAGGAAAACACAGGTAGAAGTCCCTCATCGATTCGGTTTTACTACCAGAGATGACCCCTAAAAATGTATGAAGACATTGAAGACAAAGGTGGTATATGAAGATATTCACTTTGAAGACTATGACAAAATAAGACACGTTATGAAGCCTATGGAGCTCGAAGACTTAGATCTTTCGTAGTTCTTTTATTTTGTGTTGAGTCATAGGAACCACCGTACTGTTAAGTGGGGTCCAGGAGAACCAGTCAGAATGACTGAAGTGATGCCTAAATCAAAAACCTATGTCTTCGAGTGAAGACAATGAGAGCGAATCTTGTCCAGAGCCGGACAAGTCAGCTTTGCTTGTAGCCCAAGTAAAGTTGCCATGAGAGTTGAAATCTGACCGTTGAGACACGTGTCAGTTCCTTAGTGACCCAGGGTCATTTCGGACAAATCAGGTCGGGTTGCCAAGTGGCTATAAATAGCCCACCCCCACAACCATAAACGGTTGGCTGCTCAGATTTCAGTGCACGGCTTTTGTCGTTTGAGAGCAACCCACCTCGAAGCCTTTGAGAGAAAATTCCTAGTGAGGAGAAAAGCCCTAACCACCCAGAGCCAGAGTAAATTGGGCATCACTTAAGTCTTCTTGTCTGTGTGATCTGAAGACTTATTACACTTGAGGACTGTGAATCCTCCAGACGGTTAGGCGTCGCGTTCAGAGCATCCAAGAGACATTGTGGATTGCCAGTGAACGAAGTCTGTGAAGGTTTGGGAGTCTACCTTGAAGACTTACCAGAGTGATTGGGCGATGAGTAAGTGACCTTAGCTCAAGGAGAATACGGTGAGGACTTGGTGTCCTGAACTGTGTGTTCAGGACTGGGTGTCCGGGACTGTGTGTCCTAAGGTTTAAATACCTAGCCGCTCCAACCAGACGTACAGTTGTCACAGCAACTGGAACTGGTCCAACATATCATTGTCTTCAACGAGTCACTGGTTTCATCTTCACTTCCTTTCTTACTGTTACTCATTGTGAAGCCATTGCATGCTTGCTTTATCTTTTGTCTTCACAACGTGAATGTATGATCTGTTTGGCTTCATAACCTCTTCCTACCTGATCCTTATTACACTGAAGCTGTTTGTCACTGTGCTTTCACTCTATTGAATACATGACCATGGCTGGCCTAGTGTAATCTAACTTCCGCTGCATAGTAATAGGCATAATCTTCACTGTTTGTCTTCATAACTCCCAAGTTTTGAAGACTTTCATAAAAATCGCCTATTCACCCCCCCTCTAGTCGATATAACGCACTTTCAATTGGTATCAGAGCAAGGTGCTCCCTTGTTCTGTGTGATTCGGTTTAACCACCTGGAGTTTTAGCTATGTCGACTGCAGGGATAATCAAAGTCTCCGCTGCGTGCCCCGTCTTCGATGGAACTGAATATCCCTACTGGAAGAATAAGATGCGCATGCATCTTGAAGCCATTGATGTCGACCTATGGTATGTCGTCGAGAACGGCGTTCCCAAGGCTGGAGAAGGTGTCACTGCTGCTGATGTCAAGAAGTTCACTCAACTGGACTCTACTGCCAAAAATATCATCTGTGGTCATCTGACAAAAGGACAGTATGGCCGTGTGAGTGCCTTGAAGACATCCAAGCTGGTCTGGGACTGGCTCTCCAAGGTCAATGAAGGCGTCTCAACCCAGAGAGATCAAAGAATCAGTGTTCTTCGCAACCTCTTCAACCGCTTCAAGCGAAATGACAATGAGAATGTCCAGCACACATTTGACCGGCTCACTGACATCACAAATGAGCTTCAAGCCCTCGGCGCCACTGAGATCACCAAACATGAAATCGTCAAGACGCTGCTGAGATCACTTGATAGTTCGTTTGACATCCTGGCCCTGATGATTCAAGAACGTCCTGATTTCAAGACACTCGATCCGTCTGACATACTTGAGAGGCTCAACACACATGAGTTTCAGCTTTCTGAGAAAAGAGATATCTACGGTCCAAACTATGGGCGAACTCGTGCCTTGAAGGCAAAAGCTGTCTCCTCATCTGAAGAAGAATCTGACTGCAGTTCTGATGATCCTGAAGACATTGGAAGAGAACTTGCAATGCTAGTGAAGAAGTTCCAAAAATTCACCAAGAAGAAAGGCTTCAGAAAATCTTCACGATCAAGCTCAAGGAATGATGAAGCTTCTGCTCATGACTACAAGAAGAAAACATGTCACAAGTGCAAGAAAACTGGACACTTCATCTCTGAGTGTCCACAGTGGGACAATGAGAACAGAAGGAAGAAGAAGAGCAAGGAATATGATTCTGACGACAAGAAGAAGAAGAAATACTCAAAGTCTTCTTCCAAGTCTTCATCAAAGTCTTCATCACACAAGAAGAGCTCATCTGGCAAGGCACGTGCGTTTGTTGGCAAGGAGATGGATTCAGAGGAGGAGTCCGCATCTGAGGAGGCAGAGGTGGAGTCTGAGGAGGAGTCTGATTCTGGCATTGCGAGTCTGGCTACAGCATACGTCGCCAAGTCCATCTTCAACACTGAAGACAATGACTGCATCACCGACACCGACGCAAATGACAAGAACGACTCCACTCCTACCTACTGCTTCATGGCACGCGGTGCCAAGGTAAACACACGCACTACTCGCTATCAAACATCTAGTGACGATGACTCTGAATGTGATTCAAAACCTAGCTACAAAACACTTGCTAAAATTGCAACTGAACAACAGAAAGCTATGGAACATATTCAAAAACTGTTAGACAGAAGCGATGATCTGTTGGGTGCTGAAATGACTCGATCTGAATCCTTAATTGAAGACATAAAAAACCTTCATGTTAAGTATCAGGAACTTGAAGATCGTCATGATACTCTCTCAACAACTCATGAAAAGCTTTCCTATGATTATCTTCAAAGGAAGCAAGAACTTGAGAAATTGAGAGCGGCTCATGAAGATCTTCAAAAGGAAAACGAGTCACTTCGCGCCGAACAGATCAGTCCCGCTCAGGAAGGATTTGAACCACCATGTCTTAAATGCATTGAGCGTGATAATGCTAATTCTGTTGCTGAATGTTCCACTGCTACTGCTGTTGCAATATCTTCAACTGTTGATGTGGTAACTAACCCCTCTGCTGAGGATACCACTGCTATTGCTGATGAGAATGCTAGGTTGAAGACATTGCTTGAAACAGGGATGTACAAAAGTCTTAAAGGACATCAGACATTATGTGATGTCCTCAAGAAGCAGATTCTGAACCGAAACCCTAGGAAAGAGGGTGTTGGGTTCGTGAGGAAAATAAATGCAGATGGCTCTTACTGGAAACCTGAGCAGTACCCCAAAACCACATGGGTTGCTGCAAAGGAACTTCAGCAGATCCATCCAACTTATCTGGCTTCACTTGTGCTAACCCCATTATCATTGATGAATCCTTTGATGCAAACTATAAACTGTTTAAGAATCAGAATGGTGAAGTGTTTGCCAGGTACATTGGTACTAACTGCAGGAATGGACCGCCTATGAAGAAGATCTGGGTTCCGAAAAAGTGTCTGGAAAATCTTCCTGTGAATGTCTTCATGACACCTCACTTGAAGAAGACAAACCTCAGACCAAAGGCTTCATACGGTCCAATGGCTTCATACAAACAGAGGACTCACCTGAGTCACACTAACGCAAATGTTTTGCAGGGAAACCATACTCAGGCATATGAATATGAGAGCGGTTCATCGAACCGTGTTCATATGACCAAAAATTATTCTGCTTATTCCTATGAGTATTATTGTCCACCTGCTAGACTGTTTGCTAAGGCTTCAAAGCCAAAATTCTCAGATGCTGCACTTAGACTTATTGCTTCTAAGCCACCCTTGAAGATGTGGGTGGTTAAGAAAGCTTAACTCTCTTTTGCAGGGAAAGGTCTCCAGCAGAAAAACAAAATCTTCTGATGCTATTGCTGGGGACCTTAAAAATCTTGTAGGGCGCAAGATAAAATGCCCGAATGGCATCATTATGTACTTCGTTCCTGAATCGCATGCTACTCTCCCTATTAGTCCTAATCTGGATCTAAGTTTTCATAACCCACTGGTTCGTCAAATGTTTATGCTTCACAATTCTCTTCGTGAAGCCTATCCCCCTAACTGCACTGTAGGGTACGACACCAGCGACTTCAAAGTCTTCAGAATGGATTATTGATAGTGGGTGTACAAATCACATGACTGGCAGAAGAAGCCTTCTTATGGACTCAACATTACGTCCATCCGACAAGAGCCACATCACATTTGCTGACACTGGTAAAAGTAAGGTATTGGGTCTAGGTAGAGTTGCAATCTCAAAGGATCAACACATGGATAAAGTCATGCTTGTTGAATCCCTTGGCTTCAACTTAATGTCTGTCTCAATGCTTTGCGATTTGAATATGATTGTAATGTTTGGAAAATATCGTTGCCTAGTGCTAATGGAATCTGACAAATCTCTAGTGTTTGAAGGGTATCGGAAAGGTGATTTGTACGTGGTAGATTTCTCAGCAGGACCACAACTTGCAGTATGTCTTCTTGCAAAAGCTTCAGAATGCTGGCTTTGGCATCGGAGGCTTGGGCATGCTGGCATGAGGAACCTCCACACCCTTGCGAAGAAGAAGCATGTCATAGGCATCGAGGGCGTCAAGTTCAAGAAAGATCACTTATGCGGTGCCTGTGAAGCAGGGAAGATGACAAGGGCAAAACATCCTTCGAAGACAATCATGACTACTACACAACCCTTCGAACTGCTCCACATGGATCTTTTCGGTCCCACTCACTACTCAACCTTTACTACTTCTGCTTGCCTCTATGGCTTCGTCATTGTTGATGATTACTCTAGATATACTTGGGTACACATAATCCTTTACAAGACTGAAGTGCAGGATGTCTTCAGACGCTTCGCCAATCGAGCTATGAACAATTTTGGCGCCAAGATAAAGCACATCAGAAGTGACAATGGCACTGAATTCAAGAACACTGGCCTTGATACATATCTTGATACCTTGGGCATCACACATGAATTCTCAGCTCCGTACACGCCACAGCAGAATGGCGTCGTCGAACGCAAGAACAGAACACTCATTGAGATGGCCAGAACAATGCTAGATGAATACAAGACTCCAAGAAAATTCTGGACTGAAGCCATTGATACTGCATGCCATACAATCAATCGTGTTTATCTTCACAAGCTTCTGAACAAGACATCTTATGAACTCCTAACTGGCAAGAAGCCAAATGTCAGTTACTTCAGAGTATTTGGCGCAAAGTGCTGGATCAAGGACCCACACCACACCTCAAAGTTTGCACCAAAAGCACATGAGGGCTTCATGCTTGGATATGGAAAGAATTCACACTCCTACAGAGTCTTCAATCTCTTCCATTACAAAGTGGTTGAAACAGTGGATGTGCGGTTTGATGAAACAAATGGTTCACAAAGAGAGCAACTGCCAAATGTGCTAGATGAAGTTCCAGCTAGTGAATCAATCAAGCTTATGGGAACTGGAGAGATTATGCCTTCTGAAGCTCATCCTGAAGAAGAACTCATCATCTCAGCACCTGATCAACATGAAGACAATGCTCAGCATGAAGACATTCCTCCAAACAACAACGCAGATCAGCAAGAGCAAAGTCTTCGCCCTGTACATCCTCGTGTTGCAAATGAAGTGCAGATTGACAGAATAATTGACAGCATCAATGCACCTGGTCCACTCACTCGTTCAAGGGCAACTCAGCTAGCAAATTTCTGTGGGCACTTCGCATTCGTGTCAATATCAGAACCCAAGAAAGTTGAAGAAGCCTTCATGGAACCTGAATGGATTCAAGCTATGCAAGAAGAGCTTCAACAGTTTGAGCTGAATAATGTATGGGAACTGGTTAAGCGTCCTGATCCACGGAAGCACAACATAATAGGCACCAAATGGATATACCGCAACAAGCAAGATGAGCATGGTCAAGTTGTCAGAAACAAAGCTTGTCTTGTTGCTCAAGGATATACTCAAGTGGAGGGCATTGACTTCGATGAAACATTTGCTCCTGTGGCAAGGCTTGAAGCCATACGCATACTGCTGGCCTATGCAAATCATCATAACATACTTCTATATCAAATGGATGTGAAAAGTGCCTTTCTCAATGGCAAGATTGAAGAAGAAGTGTATGTTTTACAACCGCCTGGCTTTGAAAATCCAAAACATCCTGATATGGTATACAAGCTCAACAAGGCACTGTATGGCCTCAAACAAGCCCCTAGGGCCTGGTATGACACACTCAAGTACTTTCTGAAGAGCAAAGGCTTCATACCTGGTTCCCTGGATCCCACTCTTTTCACGAAGACATATGATGGTGAACTGTTTGTGTGCCAAATATATGTGGATGACATTATCTTCGGCTGCACCAATCAGAAGTACAGTGAAGAGTTTGGATATATGATGCAAGAGCAATATCAGATGTCCATGATGGGGGAGCTGAAGTTCTTCCTTGGTCTTCAAATACGACAACAACGCAATGGCATCTTCATATCTCAAGAGAAGTATCTCAAAGATTGCCTGAAGAAGTTTGGTATGCAAGACTGCAAAGGCTTCACAACACCAATGCCAGCCAAACATCATCTAGGTCCTGACGACAATGGTAAAGAGTTCGATCAAAAGGTATACCGCTCCATGATTGGGTCTTTGCTTTATTTATGTGCATCTAGGCCAGATATCATGCTTAGTGTTTGCATGTGTGCTCGATTTCAAGCGGCACCAAAGGAGTCGCATCACTTAGCTGTGAACCGAATTCTTCGATATTTGGCTCACACCCCAACTCTAGGACTATGGTATCCAAAGGGCTCAGAGTTTGACTGATTTTCGGATGCTGATTATGCTGGTGACAAAGTTGATCGCAAGTCTACATCAGGCACATGTCACTTTCTGGGACGATCACTTGTATGTTGGTCTTCAAAGAAGCAGAACTGTGTATCTCTCTCCACTGCTGAATCTGAATACATTGCTGCTGGATCTTGCTGCGCTCAGCTTCTGTATGTGGGACGATCACTTGTATGTTGGTCTTCAAAGAAGCAGAACTGTGTATCTCTCTCCACTGCTGAATCTGAATACATTGCTGCTGGATCTTGCTACGCTCAGCTTCTGTGGATGAAGCAAACACTCAAGGATTATGGCATTCATCTGAAGCAAGTGCCACTTTACTGTGACAACGAAAGCGCCATCAAGATTGCCAACAACCCAGTTCAGCACTCGAAGACAAAGCACATTGAAATTCGTCATCACTTTCTCAGAGATCATGTTGTGAATGAACACATTGATATCATACACGTCAACACTGAAGAGCAATTGGCAGATATCTTCACCAAGCCCTTGGATGAGAAGAGGTTTTGCAAGTTACGGTGTGAGCTAAATATCCTGGAATCCTCAAATGTCCTGTGATCAGGCACACATCCTAACACTTATGCATATTGATGACTTAGATGTGCAACACACAAAGTAAAGTATATCTTCAATCAATGAAGACATACATTCTAAGTGTGAATACATTAATATGGAATTTGACTTCGGAGCGCCACGATAATTGTGCGCCGTGTCTGGGTCTAATACTTCCTATACGGTGGGTAACGCCACCACCAAACATTCCATTTTGAAGTGTTTAACTCTTGGCGTTACCTTGCAATATCTTCACATTTGGTTTGGCTTCAAACTCAACATGTCTTCATGATTATCTTCACTACATTGATTATATAGATATATACATACTAGTGTTCTGTCCTCTACAGCATTCACTTATAGCTATGTCTTCTTGGTTGAATCTTTTGAACTAAGTGAATGTGATCGGACCCTAATCTCTCTATGCTTTCTATATCAAACTCTATCTCTCCAAGTCATATGCATTCTGTTGAAACTGTCGAATGTCTTCACTGTGTCCTTGTCAGCCGAAGACATAGAGAAAACCATAAAAGTCCGTTTTTAATGCTTATTCCTCCACATAAGATCTGGAGAAGCAGGAACGACTGCCCGACAATTTAGGCGTGCGTGGGTCGTGGAACAAACCCCAAACTTCCGCTAACTGGCCACGCGTGCCTCAAATGCGAACCGCCAGGGGCACCTGCGTAATAGCACAGTGCCGCCTCTGAGTCTATAAATTCACACTTACCACGGTCATTATCTCCTTCTTCCATCCTCGCACGAACCCTAGCGCCACCGCTAGCACTCGACGACGTCGGAGACGAAGCGCTTCGCTGCCGCAACCTCTCCAATGCCGTCCTCACGCCGACCGCGGACATCGTCCTCTCCGCCGTTGCCGTAGGTGTTTTCCGTTGCCAAGTTAGGGCACGGAGGACTGAACTGCTCGGCATCAACTTCCTTCCGTCTAGCAGTTCCAGTGTGGTAAATAAAACTACTTTTTACAGCCTCTTTTGATCTCATGGTTCTGTCACTTTCTACCATAAGAAGTTTCTCTTCACACCAGTTAGATCTCTCGCTGCATCTCATAACATGCCTAGTATATTCACTTGTGCTTCATAAAGTAGTTAGGTTCCTCACTTGTACTGATCTATGGGTTCGTACAAATCTGGAACCAACTTCTTATCTATAAGTGAATGTCTTCGCACAATGAGGTCAATGTCTTCTAAACTGATTAATCTTCAAAACCTTCTGAGAATGCATATGACCTCTTCCCCCTCCCTCGCACCTTAATGCTGTCACAGGTACATGTCCGTGGGAGAATCCTTCGGTTCTCATAGTCTGCATTCATTTGCAGAATTCCTACAGCATCACATAAACTCTCCTGAAGCCAGTTCCTGTTTGTCAAGAAAAAGAAAGCCTTTGAAGCCTTCGAAAGTTTTGAAGCCTTTCAAGTTAAAGTTTATGGCTTCAGTTGCATCAGCAAGAAAGGGGGGCAGACAGAGGCGTGAGGGAACTTCCAGGGATCTGCCTGAAGACTTGGCAGAAATGTACAAAACAGATCCAGAAGAGAGCTATGGGCAGCGCAAAACCCGAATCCAATGGATTCGACGCTATTGGGCAGAACAGTGGTTCAAATATCGCTTCGTCACCCAGGAGTATGCTGAAAAGAATGCTATCAAGAGTCCATGGGGGGATATCTTATACAAGAACCTTGTACCCAGGACCAGAGATGAAGCCATTGCTCAAGGCTTCTACCCATGCATGGTCCGAGGACCCCAGCCTGATGATGCACATCCGTCATCACTTCTCTGGTGTCGTGACGACAATCTCTTCAAACGCAACTTTCAGTTTGCTCAACAGTCAGCGAAGCTAAACAAGAAGAAATTTGGGCTTGACTTCAATCCTGGTCCCTCCTCACCAAGGGCAGATGGCACACGCGACGCGGAACCCAATATCATCGGTCCGTTTGCCAATCTTGAGGGCCTGATCACCCACATCTTGGTCCAAGGGACTGCTGTGAATGACCCTCCAGCTGATTCTGAGTCTGATGAAGCCCCTGCTGTGCCGAAGCCAAAGTAGTCAAAGAAACCAAAAGCTTCGAAGCCGGCCCCTGCCTCCAAAATCTCAAGGGCGAAGCCATTGAAAACTGCACCTCCTGAAGTCAGTGTGCAGTCTGAAGATGTATCCCGCGTCTCCAAGCCCCTGAAGGGAAAGGACCCCCAACAACAAACAAGTAAAGAGCTCACTGCTGCTGCCATTCTGCGCTGTGAAGCCATTGATCTATCAAGCGATGAAGATCTGGGCGATGACGCACTAGAACAGCTCATCAAAAGCAAGAAGGAAGCGGAAATCTTCAACAATCTGCCTCTCTTTGATGTCGCCATCATCCACAGCTTCATCGATGAATGGTTTGACACACCAGATATAAGCTTCAATGATCTGCAGCTGCCTGTTGGACTCAGCGTCGCCTTCCAAGGCGCAATTGCTTCAGAACTGGCCATTGCTCAGCGCATTGTTGAGCTGAAGCAGAAGATTGATCACGAAAAAGCTCAGTTCAAGAAGCACATGGCGAGCCTCAACGTGCAGGAAGTGAGGAGCTTCAAAATCATGCTGCATGATCTCAAAGAAAACTTTCTGAAGAAGCGTGCTGAAGCTCAAGGCTCGCGTGAAAGGATGAAGTCATTGGCCGACAAATGTGTTCAAGCCTACAACGAGGCTGAAAAGCGCAAGGCACTTGGGCGTCCAGGTATCGACCCCAGGATGGCCGCAAAGAAGAAGAAGCAGCCTGCTGTGAGTGAACCAGAGGCATCAAGACAAGCAGCCACTCCCATTGTCTTCCCAACCGCCACGACTGGCTCGAAGCCAAAAAGCCGGTCAACAGCTTCAGAGCTAAAGAAGACAAGAGCTGTAGAAGCTGAAGCCAGAAAAAGGAAGAGCTCTGAAGCCTCTCCTACTGCTCCCAGTAAAAAGAAGCGCAAGACCAGGAAATCTAGGGCTGCTCTCACAGAGCCCTTGATGGTTGAACCCCTTTCTGTCATTCACCCCAATACAGAAAGAAGACTAATAGTTCATGAGCCTTCTCCCATAGAGGCACCTGACGCAGAAGATATTCCAGCAGTCGATCCAATACCTGCTGAAGACATTGGTCATCAGGACAATGTGCAAGGTGATGCAGCCCTTCCTCAGCTTGAAACAAGCGATCTCATCGTATCAGCCCTCAGCCCGAAACCATCACATCTTCCTGCCAGATGTGGATATCTCTGCTGAAGCAATATACCCTGAGCCTGCCAAGCAACCAATAAGTCTTCAAAATGCCAAACACCAGAGCTTCACGCAGAATGCTGAAGGTGTTGAAGCCATGTCCAGGGTCTATCCAATGGCTGGCACTACACGTGCACCAGCATCAACTGAAGCCACAGATAGCACAGATGCTCCAAGATCCAAGAAGCGTGCTCGTGTCCTCACTGACCGAGAGCTTCTTGTGGCCCTTCACCAAAAGCAAGATAGGCATCACGACTGGTTGAAACGTCAGATGAAGAGCCTCTTGGTGGATGTCAATCGTCTTCGCAATCTTGCCACCAAGAATGCCTTCGTTGCACACGAGACTTGCCGTTGTACGTGGAAAGGGCTCTCAATGATCTGCACTGAAGCTGAACTTGAAGAGGATGGCTTCACAGAGCGCTTCAAATTTGACACCACACCTCCTAGAAGGGCTGTGATGCTCAACACACCGTCACTTGAAGACTCTGAGTTTTCTTCCTCTGCTGCCACAGTTACTGCAAGGATCATTGATGAAGACGATGATGCTACTTCACCACCACCTACAACAGCACCTCAAAGCTCAGCACCGCCAAACAACTCCACCGACCCTGCTGCGCCTGGGAACGCGTAGAGAACTCTATGTCTTCAAACCTTTTTGGTCATTCCTGACAAAAGGGGGAGAAGCGTATGATGTTTATAGTCTTCAAGCGGGTCAACATGGGCGGGTGCCTTGTTTTGTTATACTTTGCTTCGTGTTTACAACTCTTGTTTTTGCTTACCACTCTGTTTGCGAAGATAAATTCCGCATGTGCGACGATAAATTCCGCACTCATCTCATTCTGCAGACGTCCATTTTTCATTATGCATGTCATTATCTTCATATACTTTCACATGCATAGTGGATTGTCATCATAAGCTGAAGCTGATCTCCACAAGTACAACCTGCCATGTGCATTTGCATTCCAAAAGCAAATTAACTTATATGCACATCTTCAGGGGGAGCTCTTGCAACTTATGAAGAAAATTCCTTTACAAACTTCACACTTTATATTCCCCGTTGAAAACTTCAACTAGTTTGTCATCAATCACCAAAAAGGGGGAGATTGTAAGTGCATCTAGTGCCACCCCTAGTTGGTTTTGGAGTATTGACGACAAATCTAGTTAAGGGACTAATGTGTTTGTGAGAATTATAGGAAAACACAGGTAGAAGTCCCTCATCGATTCGGTTTTACTACCAGAGATGACCCCTAAAAATGTATGAAGACATTGAAGACAAAGGTGGTATATGAAGATATTCACTTTGAAGACTATGACAAAAGAAGACACGTTATGAAGCCTATGGAGCTCGAAGACTTAGATCTTTCGTAGTTCCTTTTATTTTTTGTTGAGTCATAGGAACCACCGTACTGTTAAGTGGGGTCCAGGAGAACCAGTCAGAATGACTGAAGTGATGTCTAAATCAAAAACCTATGTCTTCGAGTGAAGACAATAAGAGCGAATCTTGTCCAGAGCCGGACAAGTCAGCTTTACTTGTAGCCCAAGTAAAGTTGCCATGAGAGTTTGAAATGTGACCGTTGAGACACGTGTCAGTTCCTTAGTGACCCAGGGTCATTTCAGACAAATCAGGTCGGGTTGCCAAGTGGCTATAAATAGCCCACCCCCACAACCATAAACGGTTGGCTGCTCAGATTTTAGTGCACGACTTTTGTCGTTTGAGAGCAACCCACCTCGAAGCCTTTGAGATAAAATTCCTAGTGAGGAGAAAAGCCCTAACCACCCAGAGCCAGAGTAAATTGGGCATCACTTAAGTCTTCTTGTCTGTGTGATCTGAAGACTTATTACACTTGAGGACTGTGAATCCTCCAGACGGTTAGGTGTCGCGTTCAGAGCATCCAAGAGACATTGTGGATTGCTAGTGAACGAAGTCTGTGAAGGTTTGGGAGTCTACCTTGAAGACTTACCAGAGTGATTGGGCGAGGACTAAGTGACCTTAGCTCAAGGAGAATACGGTGAGGACTTGGTGTCCTGAACTGTGTGTTCAGGACTGGGTGTCCGGGACTATGTGTCCTAAGGTTTAAATACCTAGCCGCTCCAACCAGACGTACAGTTGTCACAACAACTGGAACTGGTCCAACATATCATTGTCTTCAACGAGTCATTGGTTTCATCTTCACCTCCTTCTCTTGCTGTTACTCATTGTGAAGTCATTGCATGCTTGCTTTATCATTTGTCTTCACAACGTGAATGCATGATCTGTTTGGCTTCATAACTTCTTCCTACTTGATCCTTATTACACTGAAGCTGTTTGTCACTGTGCTTTCACTCTATTGAATACATGACCATGGCTGGCCTAGTGTAATCTAACTTCCGCTGCATAGTAATAGGAATAATCTTCACTATTTGTCTTCATAACTCCCAAGTGTTGAAGACTTTCATAAAAATCGCCTATTCACCCCCCTCTAGTCGATATAACGCACTTTCACCAATAATGGCCGCCTTCCACGTGTCAAACGAATACGAAAAGCCTGGGTGTTTTTACATTCACACCCCTAGCCACGTAAATGAGCCGCCCATTTAAAGGGATGGGGATTTAGATCCAAACCATACCTCCTCCCCTCCGCGAGTATTCATCAGAGCGCATCCAACAAAGGTCCATTCCACCATGGCCAACCGTCGCAACTCTTCCTCTCGCGCTTCCAGTCCTAAGCCTGGAGACTGGGAGAGGTGCTCCATCCCGCATAGCGAGCTAGTATCGCTCCAGACCAAGGGATTCCTCCCTCCGGCCTATATGGTCCCGGTTCGAGCCGGACTTGCCACCTATAATGGCGGAGAGCAAGCGGAGAGCACCCCCAATCCCTCCAAAGGAGAGCGGGTATGCATTGTCCCTTATTTAATAAGAGGGCTCGGGTTTCCAATCCATCCGTTTCCCCGGGGGCTCCTGGAGTTCTATGGTCTCCAATTGCACAACCTCACGCCTGCCTCCATATTGCACATCGCGGGCTTCGTAGCCCTCTGCGAGCTGTTTTTGGGTGTTGAGGCTCATTTCGCGCTATGGAAGAGGCTATTCTGTCTGGTGCCCCGCTCTCAGGAGGGGTCAATATATCAAGTGGGCGGAGCCGAAGTGTGGCGCATCGCCGGGACCAGATACTTATCTGAAACCCCAAAGAAGGCGTCCGAGAATTGGCCTTTGGAATGGTTTTATATAGAGGACGTCCCGCTGCCGGACCCTATTCGGATCAGCCTCCCTGAGTTCAACAATGCTCCCCTGAAGAAGCGCCTAAGCTGGCGTCCACGGAGCCCTCAGAGGGAAAGTGACAAGGACGTCCTTTACCTGATGGGCCGGATAAGATTATTAGCTCATTTCGGACTAACCATGATCGGAGTCATGGCCATATGCATCATGCGAGGGGTGCAGCCGCTTCAATATAGAGGCCACCCTATGTGGGATTTCAATGGGGAGGACGACGCCACCCATCACGGCCGTAAGGGGCCAGACTCGGCTGCTGCTCTGATAAAGATCTTGTCCGCTTTGTACAAGGGAGAAGAGGAGGAATTCCTCCGTGTCAACCCTCAGGGTGGATTTACCATGTATAATCCTCCAAACTGGGTAAGTGGACACTTTTACTTGTCCGCCCGTTTTGTATCCCCATTATATAGTCTAATGACTTCAACGTAGGAACTGCGCCAGGCTGTTAAAGAAATAAACAGCCCCCCTCCACAACCCGAGGATCCGGGACGGTCCCTCGATCGGGCCTATCAAGCGGATCCAGACATATTTGTGGAGCTAATTGATGGGGTGTTTCATCAATTGAGCAAGGACAATGCCTTGGTGGCCATTACGGCCGATTACCCCGGGCTACTCCCGGCCTCCCAGGTAACTGAGACCAAAATCCCAGCACTTCAAAAAGGGACTCATCCTCACGTGTTTTCGATTACCGTATAACAACCGCGTTTTGCAGAGGAGGTCCTTGAGGCGGGAAATCGAGCCTGCGGCGACTAGCCAACGAGGGGCCGCAAGGCCCCAGGGGCTGAAAAGGAGTGCGGTCCGGACTGAGACGCCGGCGCAAAGGTATAACGCGCCATATCATCCCCTGGTGTTATTCCTTCAAGGTGTATTAATACTCGTGCTCTCTTTAGGACAAAGAGGCCTCGTCGGACTACATCCGGAGAGGCTGCCAATCGCGCCTCCACCAGCCAGGCTCCAAAGCCTGGTCCGGAGGCGGAGGCGAACACGAGGCACGCACCGGAAGCTCCTCCTACAGAGGATGCGGACATGCTATCTGCCACCCATTCCGAGGTGGAGAGTGCCATGAACCACAGGCGCCGCCGGACAGTTCTTCGCGACGCTTGTTTCTCCCCGGAGGCATTGGATGCCTTCAATTCGAGAGACGCGTACCTCCGTGCCGCTCAAGATGGTCTAGCCAGTGCCACGGAGCAGTATGTGAAAGACATACGGGTAAGAAAATTTGATGGTTATATATATATATATATCAGTAGCCCCCGAGACTTGAAACAGTTAGAATAACTGATTTAAGGATCATGTAATATGCAGGTTCTTTCAGAGAAGAATACCCAACTGTCCCAGGAGCTAGAAGAGTGCAAAGCCCAACTTGAGGCCGCACTAGCCGCGACAGGGGGGCCCGAGGAGACCCTCGCTGGTAATATATGCTTCAAAAAGATAAGTGAAGTGCGGCGTGGTGCAAATCTGACAAATGCAATTGTAGATGGCGCCGGATTAGATCCGGAAAAGCAACAACTCCTACGCCAGCTAAAGGCTGGTGAGAGCATGCTGACAAAGGTGAGGCGGGAGAAGATCGATCTCCAAGATGCCAACACCAAGCTGGGCGTTGAACTGAAAGATGTTCGTGCCCAGCTATCGGACTCCGTTAAGGAGAATCAGCGGCTTCAACGCGGCATATTTAGTAAGTGCTTAAACGAACCTTTGAAAAAAAGAGTTCGGCGAGGAATTCGACTAACAGAGTAACGTCTGTAGGTATGCTAACACGTCGTCCTGCAGAGGAGATGCCCGGTTCGACGGGTGACCTTCTTCCCGAGCTCTTGCAACTGCACGAGCGAGTTTGGCGGGTGATGCAAGGCGTCGCCCAGGCCTTGTGGCCATCCATCTCCATGCCCGAAGGCCTTGGAGAGCTTGTAGAGAAGCTGAACGGAGCGCGGCGGCGCTTCCGATTGTGGAAGATATCGGCCTGCCGTCAAGGCGCTAGGAAGGCCTGGGCTATGGTGAAGACGCGGTACACAAAGGCTGACCCAAACCACATGGCCGAAGTCGGACCTGTAGGGCCCGATGGGAAGGAGATCCCTGTAAGCTTAGTATACGGCCAAGTAGAATTGGCCGCAAAGTATTCCCAGCAGGACTGTAACTAGACAGCCTGTTAGATGGTATTGAAGAGGAATACAATCAGTCAGAATGACTATGTAATTTTAATTGACATATGTAATGCCTTCTAGCCAGATTGTAGATCGTTTGTCATGGCCGACCTTTTCGCTTTGACCTCGGGACCTGACGGTCCGGAGTGTGTCCGAATACCCTTGCGGTTATATAAGAACCGGGGTATGCATGGAGACCAGGCGTAGGGGTCATTAGTGCTTGAACAGACAAGTGCCCAACTAGTTATGTTATATTACATGGCTAGTAAGAAACATCTTCCAGGGAGAATAGTTCCGTTAACGGTTCCTTTCCCTGGGAGGCATGCCCTAAAGTGCATGTCCATTCTGCGAGAAAGAGACGCAGTAAAAACCTCTGGGGGCGCATAAATAGATAGGTAAAAAAATCATCTTTAGTTCACCGACCGAATGTTCCCTTAAGAACGCTAGCTTTCGGCTTCACCCAGTCTGAGGTACACATCCGGCTGACCCGACAGTAACAATCGCAAAGGTGCTCCCTTTACCACCTAGCCGAACAATCAGGAACGTAGGGGTAAGCACAGGAGCCAGGCAACCCAGCTTGGCCAAAACTTAAGTCATATCGATGCATATAATGGTGAATAAAAGGTACATGCGGAAGTATGACACATGTGTTGGGCATGAAGCCCGTATAAATAAGCTTCTGTTTAAAGAAGCCCCAGGTTTAGTGAACGCGGATGACGCGTCACTTGATGAGCCTTTAAAGGCTATGAGAGAAAGGAGAGGGAGAAGGAGAGAAATGTAGGAGAATTATAAAAAATGGACAGAGGAAAGAGACGAACACATAGTCCGGCGCTAGGCATAGAATCTTCGGAGACGGGCTGCGTTCCATGGGTTCGGCTCGATTCGGTTATCTGATGCATCACGCAGGCGGTACGCTCCGCCAGTCAGGACCTGGTCAATTTTAAAGGGACCTTCCCACCTGGGCTTGAGTTTGTCCTTTTTCTTGTCTGGCAGGCGTAGAACTAATTTGCCAACGTTGTAATTTTTGGCCCGTACTTCTCTGCTTTGATATCTTCGAGCCTGCTGTTGATAGAATGCAGAACGGGCTTTTGCCACGTCACGCTCCTCCTCCAAGGCGTCCAAACTGTCCTGCCGATCGAGCTCGGCTTCTCTTTCTTCGTACATGCGCAGTCGAGGTGAGTCATGAATTATATCGCAGGGCAAAACTGCCTCTACGCCGTACACCATAAAGAATGGTGTGTATCCGGTGGTGCGATTCGGCGTGGTCTGCAGCCCCCAGAGTACGGAGTCGAGCTCCTCTACCCAGTGCGTATTAGATTCCTTAAGGGACCGCACTAATCTAGGTTTGATGCCGCTCATGATAAGACCATTTGCGCGTTCGACCTGTCCATTAGTTTGTGGGTGATAGACGGAAGCATAATCGAGCTTGATGCCCATGTTTTTGCACCAGAGTTTTACCTCATCGGCCGTAAAGTTTGTGCCGTTATCAGTGATAATGTTGTGGGGGACGTCGTAACAGTGTACGACCCCAGATATAAAGTCTATCACCGGTCCGGATTCGGCCGTCTTAACAGGCTTGGCTTCTATCCATTTGGTGAACTTATCCACCATGACCAGTAAGTATTTTTTCTTGTGGGTTCCGCCTTTAAGGGGTCCAACCATGTCAAGCCCCCAAACCGCGAAGGGCCAAGTGATGGGGATAGTTTGGAGGGCGGTGGGTGGCATATGGCTTTGGTGTGCAAAAAGCTGGCAACCGACGCATCGTTGGACCAAGTCCTGAGCGTCTGCCCGGGCCGTCGGCCAATAAAAGCATGTACGGAAAGCCTTGCTTACAAGGGACCGAGCTGCAGCGTGATGACCACCGAGTCCTGCATGAATTTAAGCCAGCAATTTCTGCCCTTCCTCTTCGGAGATGCACCTTTGAAGGACTCCGGTAGTGCTTTTCTTATAAAGTTCTCCCTCATGGACTTTATAGGCTTTAGATCGCTGCACTATGCAGCGTGCCTCGTTTTGGTCCTCTGGGAGTTCCTACCTAGTAAGGTAGGCTAGGAATGGTTCTGTCCACGGGGCGATGACGGCCATTATTACGTGGGCTGAAGTTGTAATTTCATTGGCAGAGCCTCCAATTATGTCAGATTGTTCGGTGTCGGGCAGTGCGGTTGGGTCCGGGCTGTTATTGCCAGGTTCCCCTTCCCATACTACAGATGGCTTGAACAACCTTTCCAAGAAGATGTTGGGGGGGGGGGGGATTGCATCGCGTTTTGCGCCGATGCGTGCCAGGACATTTGCCGCCTGATTGTTTTCTCGGGCTATATGGTGAAATTCAAGCCCTTCGAACCGAGCTGACATTTTTAAGACGGCGTTGCGGTAAGCTGCCATTTTTGGATCCTTGGCATAGAAATCTCCATTTATTTGGGATATCGCGAGATTCGAATCCCCGCGCACCTCTAGGCGTTGAATGCCCATGGATACTGCCATCCGGAGACCATGTAAAAGGGCCTCGTATTCGGCTGCATTGTTGGAGTCTGTGTACATAATCTAGAGTACATATTGAACTGTGTCTCCCGTGGGGGACGTCAAAACGACGCCAGCCCCTAATCCGGCCAACATTTTGGAGCCGTCGAAATGCATGATCCAGTTTGAATATGTGCCTTACTCTTTAGGGAGTTCGGCCTCCGTCCATTCTGCGACGAAGTCGGCCAAGACTTGCGACTTAATAGCTCGCCGTGGCTTATAAGTTATGTCGAACGGGAGGAGCTCGATGGCCCATTTTGCAATCCGGCCCGTTGCGTCGCAGTTGTTTATAATATCGTTGAGTGGTACTTCTGAGGCTACTGTTATCGAACACTCTTGAAAGTAGTGTCGTAGCTTCCGGGATGCCATGAATACCGCGTATGCAATCTTTTGATAATGCGTGTACCGTGATTTGCATGGAGTGAGGACAGTGGACACGTAGTAGACCGGCTTTTGAAGGGGGAATTTGTGTCCGTCCGTTTCCCGCTCAACGACGAGCACTGCGCTTACAACCTGATGGGTTGCTGCAATGTACAATAGCATTGGTTCGCCGATGTTTGGCGCGGCCAGGACTGGGTTTGTTGCCAATATGGCCTTTATTTCATCGAGTCCGGCCGTGGCGGCATCCGTCCACTCGAAGTGTTTGGTGCACCGAAGGAGGCGATAGAGGGGTAGTGCCTTTTCTCCCAAGTGGGAGATGAAGCGGCTCAGAGCTGCCACACATCCGGTTAATTTTTGTATTTGTTTGAGGTCTTTCGGGATATCCAACTGTGACAAAGCTCGGATCTTGGCTGGATTTGCTTCAATTCCTCTACCGGATACAATGAAGCCCAAGAGCTTTCCGGTTGGAATGCCGAAAACGCATTTTTACGGGTTGAGCTTGATGTCGTATGTTCGGAGGTTACCAAATGTAAGCCTCAAGTCATCTACTAGAGATTCGACATGTCTTGTTTTTACGACCACATCATCCACGTATGCCTCCATTGTTTGCCGATCTGGTTTGCCAGACATGTCTGAATCATGCGCTGATATGTTGCGCTGGCGTTTTTGAGCCCGAAGGGCATTGTGTTGAAGCAGAATGGGCCGTATGGTGTGATGAATGCCGTTGCGGCTTGGTCTGGTACTGCCATCTTGATTTGATGGTAGCCGGAATATGCGTCGAGGAAACACAACGAATCGTGTCCTGCGGTAGCGTCGATAATTTGATCGATGCGGGGGAGGGGGAAGGGATCCTTTGGGCAAGCCTTGTTAAGGTCTTTAAAATCAACGCACAGGCGCCAGGATTTGTCCTTCTTTGGTACCATCACCAGGTTTGGTAGCCAGTCCGGATGTTTTATATCTGTGATGAATCCAGCCTCCAATAGCTTGGCTAGCTCCTCTCCCATGGCCTGTCTCTTAGGTTCGGAAAAACACCGAAGAGCTTGTTTGACAGGTTTGAATCCTTTTAGGATATTTAAGCTGTGTTCGGCCAGCCTGCATGGGATTCCTGGCATGTCTGAAGGGTGCCAGGCGAAGATGTCCTAATTTTCACGTAGGAATTCTCGCAGTGCGGCGTCTACATCAGGGTTTAATCGTGCCCCGATGGAAGCTGTTTTATTGGGGTCCGTTGGATGGACCTGGAATTTGACTATTTCATCCGCTGGTTTAAAGGAGGTGGACTTGGATCTTTTGTCGAGTATCACATCGTCCCTATTTACCGTGGAGCGCAGCGCAGTCAGTTCCTCAGCCACTAGGGCTTCGGATAGTGCCTCAAGGGCCAGTGCGGCTGTCTTATTTTCGGCGCGGAGTGCTATGTCTGGATCACTAGCGAGAGTGATAATTCCGTTCGGCCCGGGCATCTTGAGCTTCATGTACCCGTAATGGGGTATTGCTTGGAAGATTGTAAACGCTTCCCGCCCTAGCAGAGCGTGGTATCCGCTACTGAACGGGGCCACCTGGAACGTGACCTCTTCGGACCTGTAATTATCCGGCGTGCCGAACACCACATCTAGTGTGATTTTTCCTGTACAGGGCACTTCCCGACTGGAAATTATTCCTCTAAAGGTTGTGCTGCTTCGCTCGATGCGGTTCCAGTCTATTTCCATTTTTTGAAGGGTTTCCTCATAAATGAGGTTCAATCCGCTGCCTCCGTCCCTGAGTACCTTGGTGAGGCGAAAGCCGTCCACTATTGGACTGAGGACCAATGCGGCTGGTGCTCGGGCTGTTCAGAATTTAGGTTCATCACTGGCATTAAAAGTAATAGCCGTGTCACTCCATGGGTTTATTGTTGCTACTTGATAAACTTCGGCAAGGCTGGGAGTGTTCTTTTTCGCATATTATTTGATGCGAAAGTCTCGAAGACTGTTAAGACTGTACTGGTGTCCCTGGGGTGGCTTTCTGCGGCCTCCGGAATTAGGAGGTCTTCGCCAATTTTGGCCACCTGCCGGAGTATCCAACATGCTCTAAGGCTGTGAATTGGTGTGGTGTCCTCTGTACTATGAATTTTACAGGGTCCATTAAGCCATCCTTCCAGTACGGTTCCATGCCCTGTAGATGGTTTTGGTTTTTTGGTGTTTAACCCGGGTGTCTGACGATGATGCACCCTTTTATTTCCGACGAGGTTTCTATTCAGGGCTGGATTGTCCCACAATTTTATTTCGGTTTTCCAGGCGCTTTCCATCGCATAGTACTTTTGTACTATGGACGCCAAGTCAGTGAAGCGTGTAATATCACGACGACTTATGGCATTGAGGATTCCCTTGTCCGTGCAATTATTGCAGAAGATTGAGATTGTGTCTTCCTCGCGGCAGTCCTTTATCCTATTCATAACCAGGAGGAATCTGGCCCAGTAATGATGTACTGTTTCTTCGGGCTTTTGCCTGATTTGGGATAGATCGCTTATATTCGGGTGGGTGGGTGGAATTAAATCTGAAACCTCACCCAACCTGAGACTCAGAGGCCAAGGAGTTTCCGAACTCTGAAGTTTGGATTCTTGGATGTTGTCCAATGAATCTAGCCCGTTGCCTGATTCTAAGTTCAGGTCTTGAGCTATATCCTCCCCTCTGCGGGCATCCGGTTTGGAGGGATCGGGAATCCGGACGTAGTTAGTCCTTAAGATAGATGAAGGGTCGCCGCACTGCCCCTCTACCACGGCAACATGATGGGTGACTTGGGGAGAGTTAATCTCTCTTAGATCGGGTTTAGGCCCAACCTGGTCGTAATCCGTAGCGACCCCTAGGGCGGCGATGCGATCCAAGAGCTCGTTTATGGAAGAGAGCTCCATTGGATCTAACTGCTCAGCGAGTTCCGAACTGACATGAAGATTGCTTTTGATGACCCGAGAGGTCATCGCCGGTGC
This sequence comes from Triticum aestivum, assembly GCF_018294505.1. NCBI lineage: Eukaryota > Viridiplantae > Streptophyta > Magnoliopsida > Poales > Poaceae > Triticum > Triticum aestivum. The sequence continues at coordinate 45,664,149 of NC_057812.1, forward strand.
TGCAGCCGAACAGGCGGTCGTAAGAAAACCACCTAGCCGGAGAGTTTGGCCGACAGCCAAAGCTCCCTTAGCAATGGTGCCGTCTTTAAAGACGGGATGAGGCATCCTTCCAGATGGCGACGGCACAGAGGAACTCTCAATGAAAGCACCAATGTCGGTGTCAAAACCGGCGGATCTCGGGTAGGGGGTCCCGAACTGTGCGTCTAGGCGGATGGTTACAGGAGACAAGGGACACAATGTTTTACCCAGGTTCGGGCCCTCTTGATGGAGGTAAAACCCTACGTCCTGCTTGATTAATATTGATGATATGGGTAGTACAAGAGTAGATCTACCACGAGATCAAGGAGGCTAAACCCTAGAAGCTAGCCTATGGTATGATTGTTGTATGTTGTCCTACGGACTAAAACCTTCCGGTTTATATAGACAGCGGAGAGGGTTAGGGTTACACAAAGTCGGTTACAATGGTAGGAGATCTAAATATCCGCATCGCCAAGCTTGCCTTCCACGCCAAGGAAAGTCCCTCCCGGACACGGGACGAAGTCTTCAATCTTGTATCTTCATAGTCCAGGAGTCCGGCTGAAGGTATAGTCCGGCCATCCGGACACCCCCTAATCCAGGACTCCCTCAGGTACAGTAACGCGAGGTTATCCCTCGCATTACATGACAAGGCGCATTTAATGCGTCTTGCTCAGGTGTCCTTGCTTTATCGTGGACGGGGGAGAGACCAGTCTCGTCCGTCGCCGCTCCTTCTTGTGTCGACATGCACCCTGGCCAGCGATGCCTGAGATGCCATGTAGATAGGCAGGTAGCTGAGGTCGCGCAGTGGTGGGTCTCCACGAAGATCTGCATGCCACCACGCAGGTGCCTGCCCAGCTGGTTGGGTCGGCAGCTGCATGCATGTGGTGGTGGAGGTTTAGTCGGCGTGGGCCTGATGGTGGCCCTGCGGGTGTTCTTGGCAAGGGCCTTGTCGGGGCCCCGGCAAGGGTCTTGCCGAGGCGCCTGCTGTCATCCCCGGCAAGGCGCTTGCCGGGGGCCTTGTGGTCCTCCTTGGCTGGGATCCCGCCAAGGGTTGTCATCTTCTATAGTGCGTACCTGACCTTGAATGTCTTCACAAAGATCTGCATGCCACCATGGGGATGTCTCCCGAATCCTTGCCCCATGGGGGCAGTGGACTCAAGGGTGACTCGCTCCGTAGGTGTGGGGTGAATTTCCGCGGCAAGGGTCGTGCCGGGGTTGCTAAAACTGCCTCCCGGCAAGGATCTTGCCGGGCGAGTCCGCTTCGTCCTCTTTGCTCTTTGTGGTCTTGGCCTTGGCGTTGCTCCAGTTCTCTTGAGCTTTGGTCTTACCCTGGCTCACCTCCCTTGCCTTGCTTGGTGTGGTGGCGCCCGTGGCTCAGACTGCCCGTGCACAGTTATAGGGGTACAAAAAGTGTACCCCTCTTTTTGTACACCGACACCGAGCATGACATTCCTCTCTTTGCACAAGCTGGCCCCTGTGCGAGAGGTAACCCCCGATTTTGGTGTTCCCGTGGAGACTGTCTCGATGTTGTTTCATGTATAGTGTGATCGTAGAGTGTGGCGTTGCGCGAGGAACCAATGGTCGACGAATGGGTCCTGGCTAACCTACCCCCCATGAAGATCTCCGAAGACTTGGCGTACACTTCACGATGTATCCGCATGATCGGCATCCTTATCCCTAGATTACAACCAACCATTTGTGAAAGTGCGTTATATCGACTAGAGGGGGGGGGTGAATAGGCGATTTTTATGAAAGTCTTCAAAACATGGGAGTTATGAAGACAAACAGCGAAGATTATGCCTATTACTATGCAGCGGAAGTTAGATTACACTAGGCCAGCCATAGTCAAGTATTTAATAGAGTGAAAGCACAATGACAAACAGCTGTAGTGTAATAAGGATCAGGTAGGAAGAAGTTATGAAGCCAAACATATCATACATTCCAGTTGTGAAGACAAAAGATAGAGCAGGCATGCAATGGCTTCACAATGAGTAACAGTAAGAAAAAGGAAGTGAAGATAAAACCGGTGACTCGTTGAAGACAATGATGTGTTGGACCAGTTCCAGTTGCTGTGACAACTGTACATCTGGTTGGAGCGGCTAGGTATTTAAACCTTAGGACACACAGTCCCGGACACCCAGTCCTGAACACGCAGCTCAGGACACCAAGTCCTCACCGTATTCTCCTTGAGCTAAGGTCACATAGTCCTCGCCCAATCACTCTGGTAAGTCTTCAAGGTAGACTCCCAAACCTTCACAGACTTCGTTCACTGGCAATCGACGCCTAACCGTCTGGAGGATTCACAGTCCTCAAGTGTAATAAGTGTTCAGATCACACAGACAAGAAGACTTAAGTGATGCCCAATGTTCTCTGGCTCTTGGTGGTTAGGGCTTTTCTCCTCGCTAGGAATTTTCTCTCAAAGGCTTCGAGGTGGGTTGCTCTCAAACGACAAAAGCCGTGCACTGAAATCTGAGCAGCCAACCGTTTATGGTTGTAGGGGGTGGGCTATTTATAGCCACTTGGCAACCCAACCCGATTTGTCCGAAATGACCCTGGGTCACTAAGGAACTGACACGTGTCTCAACGGTCAGATTTCAAACTCTCATGGCAACTTTACTTGGGCTACAAGAAAAGCTGACTTGTCCGGCTCTAGACAAGATTCGCTCTCATTGTCTTCACTTGAAGACATAGGTTTTGGTTTAGGCATCACTTCAGTCATTCTGACTGGTTCTCCTGGACCCCACTTAACAGTACGGTGGTTCCTATGACTCAACACAAAAGAAAAAGAACTACGAAAGATCTAAGTCTTCGAGCTCCATAGGCTTCATAACGTGTCTTCTTTTGTAATAGTCTTCAAAGTGAATATCTTCATATACCACCTTTGACTTCAATGTCTTCATACATTTTTGGGGGTCATCTCTGGTAGTAAAACCGAATCAGTGAGGGACTTCTACCTGTGTTATCCTGCAATTCTCACAAACACATTAGTCCCTCAACTAGGTTTATCGTCAATACTCCAAAACCAACTAGGGGTGGCACTAGATGCACTTACAATCTCCCCCTTTTTGGTGATTGATGACAAACTAGTTGAAGTTTTCAACGGGGAATATAGTCTGTGAAATTGTAAGGGATGAGGAATTGTCTTCATAAGTTGCAAGGGCTCCCCCTGAAGATGTGCATATAAGTTAATTTGCTTTTGGAATGCAAATGCACATGGCAGGTTGTGATGACAATCCACTATGCATGTGAAAGTATATGAAGATAATGACATGCATAATGGAAAATGGACGTCTGCAGAATGAGATAAGTGCGGAATTTATCGTCGCACATGCGGAATTTATCTTCGCAAAACAGGGTGGTAAACAAGTAGCAGACGACCATCGAGTCTTAGTGTTACAACTCAAGGAACCAAATGAAGCAAAAACGTGAGTTGTAAGCACGAAGCAAAATATAGCAAAACATAAAGCACCCGCCCATATGGACCCGCTTGAATACTATCAACCCATATGCTTCTCCCCCTTTTGTCAAGGACCAAAAAGGTTTGAAGACATAGAGTGTCTACTCGTTCCCAGGAGCAGCAGGGTCGTTGGAGGTGTTTGGCAGTGCAGAAGAGCTTGGAGGTGCTGAAGCAGGTGGCGGTGATGTAGCATCGTCTTCTTCATCAATGATTCTGGCAGTGACTGTGGCAGCAAATGAAGAAAACTCAGAGTCTTCAAGTGATGGTGTGTTGCACATCACAGCCGTTCTAGGAGGTGTGGTGTCAAACTTGAATCGCTCTGTGAAGCCATCCTCTTCAAGTTCAGCTTCAGTACATATCACTGAGAGCCCTTTCCAGGTACGACGACAGGTTTCATGAGTGACGAAAGCATTCTTGGTGGCAAGATTTCGAAGACGATTAACATCCACCAAGAGGCTTTTCATCTGACGCTTTAGCCAGTCGTGATGCCTATCTTATTTTTGATGAAGGGCCACAAGAAGCTCTCGGTCAGTGAGAGCACGAGTGCGCTTCTTGGGTCTTGAAGCAGTTGCACTATCAGTGGCTTTAGTTGAAGCAGGGTGTGGCGCACGTGTAGTACCAGCCAAAGGATACACCCTGGAGATGGCTTCAACACCTTCATCATTCTGAGTGAAGCTCTGGTGTTCTGCATTCTGAAGACTCAACGGTTGCTTGGCAGGCTCAGGATATATAGCTTCAGTAGAGGTATCCACATCTAGCAAGAAGATCCGATGGTTTCGGGCCGAGGGATGATACGAGATCGTAGAGTGCAGTTTGATCAGCCTCATCACCCAAGGAGCATAGAACTTCAAACCAAATAAATCTGAGCCTGACGCTGCAAGTTGGCATATGAAGAAATCCTGTGCGTTGAAGCATTTGCCATGAAGGATATAGAATATGAGAGTCTTCATTGCACCCTCAATCTTGGCATGTGGAGAGTGTCCCTTAATGGGCCAGAGAGTCTGCCGGATGATGTGATATATGGTCCTGGGCAGGTACTCAAGGTCTTCAACAAAGAACTTAGTTGGATAGGGTGCATCATGGGGCAATGGCTTCATCATTGAGAGCATCTGACTCATATTTGGTTCAGGCCTCTGGAATATGCTCTCAATAGCTTCAGCATGTAGTTGACAGCCTTCCTCGAAGAATTCGCCAGGAGTGGGCAGGCCGGTGAGCTCAATGATATCAAATGCATTGGCTTCATGATGGACATTGTCGGTCATCCACTCCAGGACCCAAGTCTTTGGATCTCTGTTGTATCCTTTAATATGGAGGGTGGCATAGAACTGAAGCAGCAGCTCTTCATTCCAGTGCTCTTCATCAGTGACAAACTGCAGCAGACCCACTTGCTTGAAGCAATCCAGCGCTTCCTCTAAGCAGGGCAGACCAGCAATGGCTTCAACATCAAGGCGCTTGTGCGGGAAGATGCGACCTTGGTTGTATAGGATGCATGAATAGTAGCTGCGCTGAGGATAGCTCCAGAACCTATCTGATGAAATCCTTTCCCTTGAATAGGGGTTCTTGGAGCTATTGAAAAATGTATTGTCTGCCTTGAAGCTATTGATGTCAAAGGAGCCAGGTGCTGATGCAGGACCTGGGAACCTTGGCAGCCTTGGGACTGGCTTCTGGACATGAGGCATGTGCTCAACATGGTAATCAAATTGAGGACCTGCAGCAGACTCAGGAACAGAAGTGTCTTGATCAGTAGCTTCGCTGTCTGCTGAAGCTTTTGGTGGGGAGGGCTCCACATTAGCTTTAGTGTTTGTTGTGGCAGCCTCAACATTTTCAGCCTCCACTTGACTAGCTGGAGGGTCAGTCACAAGCACGTTCTCCTGGAGAACTGCTTCTTGGTGTAGCGGGGGAGTAGGATCTTGTGGTACTTCTTCATTTTCTTCGGCTGATGCAGCCGGAATGTCTTCATCATAGACTTGAGGCCTTGGACCTTTGCGAAGCCTGCGAAACGCAGACGACGCCTGTGGTGTTGGAGTGGGTTGGGCCTCAATGTCTTCTTCCTCTTGAGGGCGATCCGCCCATGACGCATCTTGTGCAATTGGCGTCAGAGGACGACCAATGCTGATGAGCTCGCTTTGTTCATACTGAGAAAGGGCTGCATCATCTTGTACATTGTCCTGATGACCAATGTCTTCAGCAGCAATGGGGTCGGCTGCTGGTATGTCTTCCGCTTCAGGAGCCTCTGTGGAAGCAGGCTCATGAACTGTTAGTCGTCGTTCTGCGTTGGGGTGAACCATAGAGATAGGTTCAACTATCAAGGGCTCTGTGGGAGCAGCCCGAGATTTCTTGATCTTTCGCTTCTTCTTGCTGGGGGCAGTAGGAGAGGCTTCAGAGCTTTTCCTTTTCCTAGCTTCAGCCTCAGCACTTCTTGTCTTCTTGAGCTCTGAAGCTGTTGACCGGCTCTTTGGCTTCGAGCCAGTCGTTGCAGTTGGGAAGACAATTGGAACTGCTTCTTGCCTAGGTGCCTCTGGTTCAGCCATAGCAGGCTTCTTCTTCTTCTTCGCGGCCATCTTGGGGTCGATGCCAGGACGCCCAAGTGCCTTGCTCTTCTCAGCCTCGTTGTAGGCTTGTACACATCTTTCTGCCAGAGACTTCATCCACTCACGTGAGCCCTGAGCTTCTGCACGCTTCTTCAGAAAATTTTCCTTGAGCTCATGCAGCATGGTCTTGAAGCTCTTCACTTCTTGCACGCTGAGCTTGGCCATGTTCTTCTTGAACTGAGCCTTTTCATGATCAATTTTCTGCTTCAGCTCAACAATGCGCTGAGCAATGGCAAGTTCTGAAGCAATTGCGCCTTGGAAGGCGACGCTGAGGCCAACGGGCAACTGCAGATCTTCGAAGCTTATGTCTGGTGTGGTAAACCATTCATCAATGAAGTTGTGGATCATGGCGACATCAAAGAGAGGCAAATTTTTGAAGATTTCAGCTTCTTCTTTGCTTTTGATGAGCTGCTCTAGAGCGTCATCTCCAAGATCTTCATCACTTGATAGATCAATGGCTTTGCTGCGCAGAATGGCAGCAGCTGTGAGCTCTTTGCCGGTGTGTGGCTGAGGCACCTTGTCCTTCTGGGGCTTGGAGACGCGGGATACGTCTTCAGACTTCACACTGTCTTCAGGAGGTGCAGTTGCCAATGGCTTTGCCCTTGAGATTTTTGATGAAGGGGCCGGCTTTGAAGCTTTTGGCTTCTTCGACTGCTTTGGCTTTGGTACAGCAGGAGCTTCATCCGACTCAGAGTCAGCTGGAGGGTCATTCACGGCAGTCCCTTGGACTAAAATGTGGGTGATGAGGCCCTCAAGGTTGGCAAACGGACTGATGATATTGGGTTCTGCGTAGCGTGTGCCATCTGCCCTTGGTGCGGAGGGGCCAGGGTTGAAGTCTAACCCAAATTTCTTCTTGTTCAGCTTCGCTGATTCTTATGCAAACTGGAAGTTGCGCTTGAACAGATTGTCGTCACGACACCAGAGGAGTGACGACGGATGCGCATCATCAGGCTGTGGTCCTCGGACCATGCATGGGTAGAAGCCTTGAGCAATGGCTTCATCTCTGGTCCTGGGTATGAGATTCTTGTAAAGGATGTCCCCGCATGGTTTCTTGATGGCACATTTCTCAGCATACTCCTGAGTGACGAAGCGGTATTTGAACCACTGTTCTGCCCAATAGCGTCGAATCCATTGGATTCGGGTCTTGCGCCGCCCATAACTCTCTTCTGGATCTGTTTTATACATTTCTGCCAGGTCTTCAGGCAGATCTTTGGAAGTTCCTTCACGTCTCTGTCTGCCCCCCTTCCTTGCTGCTGCTTCTGAAGCCATAAATTTTAACTTGAAAGGCTTCAAAACTTTCAAAGGCTTCAAAGGCTTTCTTTTGCTGGACCAACAGGAACTGGCTTCAGGAGAATTTATGTGATGCTTTAGGAATTCTGCAAATGAATGCAAACTATGAGAACCGAAGGATTCTCCCACGGACATGTACCTGTGACAGCATTAAGGTGCGAGGGAAGGGGAAGAGGTCATATGCATTCTCAGAAGGTTTTGAAGATTAATCAGTTTAGAAGACATTGACCTCATCGTGCGAAGACATTCACTCATAGATAAGAAGTTGGTTCCAGATTTGTACGAACCCACAGATCAGTACAAGTGAGGAATCTAACTACTTTATGAAGCACAAGTGAATATACTAGGCATGTTATGAGATGCAGATAGAAAGATCTAACTTGTGTGAAGAGAAACTTCTTATGGTAGAAAGTGACAGAACCACGAGATCAAAAGGGGCAGTAAAAAGAAGTTTTATTTACCACACTTGGAACTGCTAGATGGAGTGGGAGATGATGCCGAGCAGTTCAATCCTCCGTGCCCTAACTTGGCGATGGAAGACACATACGGCGACGGCGGAGAGGACGATGTCCGCGATCGGCGTGAAGACGGCGTCGGAAAAGTTGCGGCAGCGAAGCGCTTCGTCGCCGGCGTTGTCGAGTGCTAGCGGTGGCGCTAGGGTTCGTGCAAGGGTGGAAGAAGGAGATAATGACCGCGGTAAGTGTGAATTTATAGGCTTAGGGGAGGCACTGTGCTATTACACAGGTGCCCCTGGCGATTCGCATCTGAGGAACGCGTGGCCAGTTTGCGGAAGTTTTGGGTTTGTTCCACGTCCCACGCACGCCTAGATTGTCGGGCGGTCGTTCCTGCTTCTCTGGATTTTATGTGGAGGAATGAGCATTGAAAACGGACTTTATGGTTGTCTTTATATCTTCTGCTGACAAGGACGCAGTGAAGACATTCGACAGTTTCAATAGAATGCATATGACTTGGAGAGATAGAATTTGAGATAGAAAGCATAGAGAGATTGGGGTCCGATCACATTCACTTAGTTCAAAAGATTCAACCAAGAAGACATAGCTATAAGTGAATGCTGTAGAGGACATAACACTAGTATGTATATATCTATATAATCGACGTAGTGAATATAATCATGAAGATATGTTGAGTTCAAAGCCAAACCAAATGTGAAGATATTGCAAGGTAACGCCATGAGTGAAACACTTCAAAATAGAACGTTTGGTGGTGGCGTTACCCACCGTATAGGAAGTATTAGACCCAGACACGGCGCACAATTATCGTGGCGCTCCGCAGTCAAATTCCACATTAATGTATTCACACTTAGAATGTATGTCTTCATTGATTGAAGATATACTTTACTTTGTGTGTTGCACATCTAAGTCATCAATATGCATAAGTGTTAGGATGTGTGCTTGATCACAGGACATTTGAGGATTCCAAGATATTTAGCTCACACCGTAACTTGCAAAATCTCTTTTCATCCAAGGGCTTGGTGAAGATATCTGCCAATTGCTCTTTAGTGTTGACGTGTATGATATCAATGTCTTCCTTCACGACATGATCTCTGAGAAAGTGATGACGAATTTCAATGTGCTTTGTCTTCGAGTGCTGAACTGGGTTATTGGCAATCTTGATGGCGCTTTCGTTGTCGCAGTAGAGTGGCACTTGCTTCAGATGAATGCCATAGTCCTTGAGTGTTTTCTTCATCCACAGAAGCTGAGCGCAGCAAGATCCAGCAGCAATGTATTCAAATTCAGCAGTGGAGAGAGATACACAGTTCTGCTTCTTTGAAGACCAACATACAAGTGATCGTCCCAGAAAGTGACATGTGCCTGACGTAGACTTGCGATCAACTTTGTCACCAGCATAATCAGCATCCGAAAATCCAACCAAATCAAACTCTGAGCCCTTTGGATACCATAATCCTAGAGTTGGGGTGTGAGCCAAATATCGAAGAATTCGCTTCACAGCTAAGTGATGCGACTCCTTTGGTGCCGCTTGAAATCGAGCACACATGCAAACACTAAGCATAATATCTGGCCTAGATGCACATAAATAAAGCAAAGAACCAATCATGGAGCGGTATACCTTTTGATCGAACTCTTTACCATTGTCGTCAGGACCTAGATGATGTTTGGCTGGCATTGGTGTTGTGAAGCCTTTGCAGTCTTGCATACCAAACTTCTTCAGGCAATCTTTGAGATACTTCTCTTGAGATATGAAGATGCCATTACGTTGTTGTCGTATTTGGAGACCAAGGAAGAACTTCAGCTCCCCCATCATGGACATCTGATATTGCTCTTGCATCATATATCCAAACTCTTCACTGTACTTCTGATTGGTGCAGCCAAAGATAATGTCATCCACATATATTTGGCACACAAACAGTTCACCATCATATGTCTTCGTGAAAAGAGTGGGATCCAGGGAACCAGGTATGAAGCCTTTGCTCTTCAGGAAGTATTTGAGTGTGTCATACCAGGCCCTAGGGGCTTGTTTGAGGTCATACAGTGCCTTGTTGAGCTTGTATACCATGTCAGGATGCTTTGGATTTTCAAAGCCAGGCGGTTGTGCAAGATACACTTCTTCTTCAATATTGCCATTGAGAAAGGCACTTTTCACATCCATTTGATATAGAAGTATGTTATGATGATTTGCATAGGCCAGCAGTATGCGTATGGCTTCAAGCCTTGCCACAGGAGCAAATGTTTCATCGAAGTCAATACCCTCCACTTGAGTATATCCTTGAGCAACGAGACGAGCTTTGTTTCTGACAACTTGACCATGCTCATCTTGCTTGTTGCGGTATATCCATTTGGTGCCTATTATGTTGTGCTTTCGTGGATCAGGACGCTTGACCAGTTCCCATACACTATTCAGCTCAAACTGTTGAAGCTCTTCTTGCATAGCTTGAATCCATTCAGGTTCCATGAAGGCTTCTTCAACTTTCTTGGGTTCTGATATTGATACGAATGCGAAGTGCCCACAGAAATTTGTTAGTTGAGTTGCCCTTGAACGAGTGAGTGGACCAGGTGCATTGATGCTGTCAATTATTTTGTCAATCTGCACTTCATTGGCAACACGGGGATGTATAGGGCGAAGACTTTGCTCTTGCTGATCTGTGTTGTTGCTGGGAGGAATGTCTTCAGGCTGAGCATTGTCTTCATATTGATCAGGTGCTGAGATGATAAGTTCTTCTTCAGGATGAGCTTCAGAAGGTATAATCTCTCCAGTTCCCATAAGCTTGATTGATTCACTAGCTGGAACTTCATCTAGCACATTTGGCAGTTGCTCTCTTTGTGAACCATTTGTCTCATCGAACCGCACATCCACTGTTTCAACCACTTTGTAATGAAAGAGATTGAAGACTCTGTAGGAGTGTGAATCCTTTCCACATCCAAGCATAAAGCCCTCATGTGCTTTTGGTGCAAACTTTGAGGTGTGGTGTGGGTCCTTGATCCAGCACCTTGCGCCAAATACTCTGAAGTAACTGACATTTGGCTTCTTGCCAGTTAGGAGTTCATAAGATGTCTTGTTCAGAAGCTTATGAAGATAAACACGATTGATTGTATGGCATGCAGTGTCAATGGCTTCAGTCCAGAATTTTCTTGGAGTCTTGTATTCATCTAGCATTGTTCTGGCCATCTCAATGAGTGTTCTGTTCTTGCGTTCGACGACGCCATTCTGCTGTGGCGTGTACGGAGCTGAGAATTCATGTGTGATGCCCAAGGTATCAAGATATGTATCAAGGCCAGTGTTCTTGAATTCAGTGCCATTGTCACTTCTAATGTGCTTTATCTTGGCGCCAAAATTATTCATAGCTCGATTGGCGAATCGTTTGAAGACATCCTGCACTTCAGTCTTGTAAAGGATTATGTGCACCCAAGTATATCTAGAGTAATCATCAACAATGACAAAGCCATAGAGGCAAGCAGTAGTAGTAAAAGTTGAGTAGTGAGTGGGACCGAAAAGATCCATGTGGAGCAGTTCGAAGGGTTGTGTAGTAGTCATGATTGTCTTCGAAGGATGTTTTGCCCTTGTCATCTTCCCTGCTTCACAGGCACCGCATAAGTGATCTTTCTTGAACTTGACGCCCTCGATGCCTATGACATGCTTCTTCTTCGCAAGGGTGTGGAGGTTCCTCATGCCAGCATGCCCAAGCCTCCGATGCCAAAGCCAGCATTCTGAAGCTTTTGCAAGAAGACATACTGCAAGTTGTGGCCCTGCTGAGAAATCTACCACATACAAATCATCTTTCCGATACCCTTCAAACACTAGAGACTTGTCAGATTCCATTAGTTCTAGGCAACGATATTTTCCAAACATTACGATCATGTTCAAATCGCAAAGCATTGAGACAGACATTAAGTTGAAGCCAAGGGATTCAACAAGCATGACTTTATCCATGTGTTGATCCTTTGAGATTGCAACTCTACCTAGACCCAATACCTTACTTTTACCAGTGTCAGCAAATGTGATGTGGCTCTTGTCGGATGGACGTAAGTTTGAGTCCATAAGAAGGCTTCTTTTGCCAGTCATGTGATTTGTACACCCACTGTCAATAATCCATTCTGAAGACTTTGAAGTCGCTGGTGTCGTACCCTACAGTGCAGTTAGTGGGATAGGCTTCACGAAGAGAATTGTGAAGCAAAAAGATTTGACGAACCAGTGGGTTATGAAAACTTAGATCCAGATTAGGACTAATAGGGATTCAGGAACGAAGTACATAATGATGCCATTCGGGCATTTTATCTTGCGCCCTACAAGATTTTTAAGGTCCCCAGCAATAGAGTCAGAAGATTTTGTTTTTCTGCTGGAGAACTTTCCCTGCAAAAGAGAGTTAAGCTTTCTTAACCACCCACATCTTCAAGGGTGGCTTAGAAGCAATAAGTCTAAGTGCAGCATCTGAGAATTTTGGCTTTGAAGCCTTAGCAAACAGTCTTGCAGGTGGACAATAATACTCATAAGAATAAGCAGAATAATTTTTGGTCATATGAACATGACAGTTCGATGAACCGCTCTCATATTCATATGCCTGAGTATGGTTTCCCTGCAAAACATTTGTGTTAGTGTGACTCAGGTGAGTCCTCTGTTTGTATGAAGCCTTTGGACCGTATGAGGTCTTTGGTCTGAGGTTTGTCTTCTTCAAGTGAGGTGTCATGAAGACATTCACAGGAAGATTTTCCAGACATTTTTTCGGAACCCAGATCTTCTTCATAGGCGGTCCATTCCTGCAGTTAGTACCAATGTACCTGGCAAACACTTCACCATTTTGATTCTTAAACAGTTTATAGTTTGCATCAAAGGATTCATCAATGATAATGGGGTTAGCACAAGTGAAGCCAAATAAATTGGATGGATTTGCTGAAAGTTCCTTTGCAGCAACCCATGTGGTTTTGGGGTACTGCTCAGGTTTCCAGTAAGAGCCATCTGCATTTATTTTCCTTACAAACCCAACACCCTCTTTCCTAGGGTTTCGGTTCAGAATCTGCTTCTTGAGGACATCACATAATGTCTGATGTCCTTTAAGACTTTTGTACATCCCTGTTTCAAGCAATGTCTTCAACCTAGCATGCTCATCAGCAATAGCAGTGGTATCCTCAGTAGAGGGGTTAGTTACCACATCAACAGTTGAAGATATTGCAACAGCAGTAGCAGTGGAACATTCAGCAACAGAATTAGCATTATCACGCTCAATGCATTTAAGACATGGTGGTTCAAATCCTTCCTGAGCAGGACTGATCTGTTCGGAGCGAAGTGACTCGTTTTCCTTTTGAAGATCTTCATGAGCCACCCTCAATTTTTCAAGTTCTTGCTTCCTTTGAAGATAATCATAGGAAAGCTTTTCATGAGTTGTTGAGAGAGTATCATGACGATCTTCAAGTTCCTGATACTTAACGTGAAGGTTTTTTATGTCTTCAATTAAGGATTCAGATCGAGTCATTTCAGCACCCAACAGATCATCGCTTCTGTCTAACAGTTTTTGAATATGTTCCATAGCTTTCTGTTGTTCAGTTGCAATTTTAGCAAGTGTTTTGTAGCTAGGTTTTGAATCACACTCAGAGTCATCGTCACTAGATGTTTGATAGCGAGTAGTGCATGTGTTTACCTTGGCACCGCGTGCCATGAAGCAGTAGGTAGGAGTGGAGTCGTTCTTGTCATTTGCGTCAGTGTCGGTGATGCAGTCATTGTCTTCAGTGTTGAAGATAGACTTGGCTACGTATGCTGTAGCCAGACTCGCAATGCCAGAATCAGACTCCTCCTCAGACTCCACCTCTGCCTCCTCAGATGCGGACCCCTCCTCTGAATCCATCTACTTTCCAACAAACGCACGTGCCTTGCCAGATGAGCTCTTCTTGTGTGATGAAGACTTTCATGAAGACTTGGAAGAAGATTTTGAGTATTTCTTATTCTTCTTGTCGTCAGAATCATATTCCTTGCTCTTCTTCTTCCTTCTGTTCTCATTGTCCCACTGTGGACACTCAGAGATGAAGTGTCCAGTTTTCTTGCACTTGTGACATGTTTTCTTCTTGTAGTCATGAGCAGAAGCTTCATCATTCCTTGAGCTTGATCGTGAAGATTTTCTGAAGCCTTTCTTCTTGGTGAATTTTTGGAACTTCTTCACTAGCATTGCAAGTTCTCTTCCAATGTCTTCAGGATCATCAGAACTGCAGTCAGATTCTTCTTCACTTGAAGAGACAACTTTTGCCTTCAAGGCGCGAGTTCGCCCATAGTTTGGACCGTAGATATCTCTTTTCTCAGAAAGCTGAAACTCATGTGTGTTGAGCCTCTCAAGTATGTCAGACGGATCGAGTGTCTTGAAATCAGGACGTTCTTGAATCATCAGGGCCAGAATGTCAAACGAACTATCAAGTGATCTCAGCAGCGTCTTGACGATTTCATGTTTGGTGATCTCAGTGGCGCCGAGGGCTTGAAGCTCATTTGTGATATCAGTGAGCCGGTCAAATGTGTGCTGGACATACTCATTGTCATTTCGCTTGAAGCGGTTGAAGAGGTTGCGAAGAACACTGATTCTTTGATCTCTCTGGGTTGATATGCCTTCATTGACCTTCGAGAGCCAGTCCCAGACCAGCTTGGATGTCTTCAAGGCACTCACACGGCCATACTGTCCTTTTGTCAGATGCCACAGATGATATTTTTGGCAGTAGAGTCCAGTTGAGTGAATTTCTTGACATCAGCACCAGTGACACCTTATCCAGCCTTGGGAACGCCGTTCTCGACGACATACCATAGGTCAACGTCAATGGCTTCAAGATGCATGCGCATCTTATTCTTCCAGTAGGGATATTCAGTTCCATCGAAGACGGGGCACGCAGCGGAGACTTTGATTATCCCTGCAGTCGACATAGCGAAAACTCCAGGTGGTTAAACCGAATCACACAGAACAAGGGAGCATCTTGCTCTGATACCAATTGAAAGTGCGTTATATCGACTAGAGGGGGGATGAATAGGCGATTTTTATGAAAGTCTTCAAAACATGGGAGTTATGAAGACAAACAGCAAAGATTATTCCTATTACTATGCAGCGGAAGTTAGATTACACTAGGCCAGCCATAGTCAAGTATTCAATAGAGTGAAAGCACAATGACAAACAGCTGCAGTGTAATAAGGATCAGGTAGGAAGAAGTTATGAAGCCAAACAGATCATACATTCAAGTTGTGAAGACAAAAGATAGAGCAGGCATGCAATGGCTTCACAATGAGTAACAGTAAGAAAAAGGAAGTGAAGATAAAACCGGTGACTCGTTGAAGACAATGATGTGTTGGACCAGTTCCAGTTACTGTGACAACTGTACGTCTGGTTGGAGCGGCTAGGTATTTAAACCTTAGGACACACAGTCCCAGACACCCAGTCCTGAACACGCAGCTCAGGACACCAAGTCCTCACCGTATTCTCCTTGAGCTAAGGTCACATAGTCCTCGCCCAATCACTCTGGTAAGTCTTCAAGGTAGACTCCCAAACCTTCACAGACTTCGTTCACTGGCAATCGACGCCTAACCGTTTGGAGGATTCACAGTCCTCAAGTGTAATAAGTCTTCAGAGCACACAGACAAGAAGACTTAAGTGATGCCCAATGTTCTCTGGCTCTCGGTGGTTAGGGCTTTTCTCCTCGCTAGGAATTTTCTCTCAAAGGCTTCGAGGTGGGTTGCTCTCAAACGACAAAAGCCGTGCACTGAAATCTGAGCAGCCAACCGTTTATGGTTGTAGGGGGTGGGCTATTTATAGCCACTTGGCAACCCAACCCGATTTGTCCGAAATGACCCTGGGTCACTAAGGAACTGACACGTGTCTCAACGGTCAGATTTCAAGCTCTCATGGCAACTTTACTTGGGCTACAAGCAAAGCTGACTTGTCCGGCTCTGGACAAGATTCGCTCTCATTGTCTTCACTCGAAGACATAAGTTTTGGTTTAGGCATCACTTCAGTCATTCTGACTGGTTCTCCTGGACCCCACTTAACAGTACGGTGGTTCCTATGACTCAACACAAAAGAAAAAGAACTACAAAAGATCTAAGTCTTCGAGCTCCATAGGCTTCATAACGTGTCTTCTTTTGTAATAGTCTTCAAAGTGAATATCTTCATATACCACCTTTGACTTCAATGTCTTCATACATTTTTGGGGGTCATCTCTGGTAGTAAAACTGAATCAGTGAGGGACTTCTACCTGTGTTATCCTGCAATTCTCACAAACACATTAGTCCCTCAACTAGGTTTGTCGTCAATACTCCAAAACCAACTAGGGGTGGCACTAGATGCACTTACAATCTCCCCCTTTTTGGTGATTGATGACAGACTAGTTGAAGTTTTCAACGGGGAATATAGTCTGTGAAATTGTAAGGGATGAGGAATTGTCTTCATAAGTTGCAAGGGCTCCCCCTGAAGATGTGATATAAGTTAATTTGCTTTTGGAATGCAAATGCACATGGCAGGTTGTGATGACAATCCACTATGCATGTGAAAGTATATGAAGATGATAACAATCCACTATGCATCGTGTCGCTACTTCTGTTGTTACCATCTAGCTCAGACCACCAAGCTTGGAACCCCCTACCCGAGATCCACCGATTTTAGGACCGACATCGAGCGGCACCCTGGAGGAACTACACACCCACCCTGGCGACCCTTGGAAGATATGGAAGAACCCCGTTGTTTCCGGAGAGGGCGTGATTTCTACACCGTTCTCCGCGAGTACCGCCATAGGGCCGCCCACGGCGAGGCACTCCCCGCACCACCCGCGCCCCCGCCCATCCGGTCAACGCATGCTACTGGCCTCCGCCACGTGTGTGCAGCCGCCGCCCCAACCGCGTTTGTAGCCGCTGCCCCAACCGCGCCTCCGGCCACCCCGCCTCAGGCCTAGCTCCCGACGGAACTGGCGTCGTTAAAGGAGGGATGCGACCCCGAGGACATGTCAGGGTTCATCCGCGCGATCCACAACAGCACCGTTGCTCTCAGCTGGGTTCCATTGCCGGAGTTCATGAACTCTACATACCCGGCGGATGAGATGAAGTACACCAAGGTGTTGAGGGAGCCGGTTGAGACACTAGAGAATTCGATCGGGAATGCGGAAGAATTTTTCAGCTACTTCTACAACAGTGATGAAAATGACACAGATGACGGCGCGGATGACGACATTGGCAGAGTCATTGACCTCTGTGGGAGCAGCAGCGACGAGGAGTAGTTATTTAGGTTTTATGTTTTCGAATTAGTTTCGTTCACATTGTACAAATCCTAAGATTTGAATGGAACTTGCTTGTGATTCTTTGAATCATTATGGACTGTTTTGAATGAAACTTGCTCATGATCCTTAGCTCTATCTATGCCACTAAAGTTTAAGAAAATTTTTAGTTTGAATTCTATTGTATTATTTGACACATTCAAAAAAACTTGCTTGTGATCCTTAGCTCTATCTATACCACTAAAGTTTTAAAAAAATCTAGTTTGAATTCTGTTGTATTATTTGACACATTAAAAAAACTTGCTTGTTACCCTTAGCTCTATCTATACCACTAAAGTTTAAAATGCAGTGCATACTAAATTTTATACACTACCAAAAATTTGGCTTTTCTGATTCTAGTTCTAGATGATTCATATTAAACTTTACCACCACCACATTTTAATTTGTATATTCAAAGTTTGTCAACACAACTTAATTCGTAGAACAATGATATAGATAGAAAGAACAAGGATATAGGTAGAACAATTCATTTTGCATCGTAGAACATCAGGTATAAACATGATATAGATAGAACAATTTGGCTCTTGCATCATAGAACATCATGTCTAAACATGAATTTGCATCATCTCTTACTACTACCAAGATCAGCTTGCAGGCTCTTCCACTTCTCCAATCCATATTGCACTTATTCTTACTTCCATCTGTAAAACAATGCAGGTATCAATGTTAAAGAAAATTGTCATGTGTTAAATAATGCAACAGAGTTCAGATAAAAGTTTTATTCATAGGATAAATAATAAAACAACATTCAAACCCTAAACCTTTTTTATGTGTTAAATAATACATCAGAATTCAAACTAATTTTTTAAAATGTGTTAAATAATAGAACAGATTTAAAACAATTTTTATGTGTCAAATAATACAAAATAAGTTTTTTATGTGTTAAATAATTCAAACTATTTTTTATGTGTCCTGACCAGCGGCACGACCCAGGACAGTGCCCTCGCCCTGCCCAGTGCCATGATCCGCACCTTCTACATGACTAGGTTTGCATGCCCTCCAATGGTAGCTCTGCACCATATCGTCGCTCTCCGCCTCCATCATAGCCCAGTAGAGGTACTACATCCGGAGAGAGCGGTTCGGGCGCATGCGGGCCTTCTCCTCGTCCGTAAGACAAACAGCGACGCCAGCCACCTCCTTGTAGAGCATCGCGAGGTCATGGAACTATGATCATATCTCGCGCAGCCGGGAGAGCTTCTCTGCATCACCGGCAGCCACCTGAACGAGGATTTGCGCCAGCGGATGACTGATCTCCATTGTGGATTCGATATTAGATGGCGACGGATGGAGATCGATTGGCGAGGGTGAGAATGGTTAGGGATTTGAGCGAGCTTGGCTGAGGGATTTGGGGGAGATGAGGAAGAGACGGAGCGGAGGCGAGAGGAGTGGTGGTGCGGGAGGCGGCTGGCTCAGAGTGGTGGACCGGAGGCGGCTGGCGTACTGAATAAGGCTGTGATGATTTGACTACTCCGCGTGGGAGGATGACAAATGTGCCCGAAGACGAGGCAGGGCGCGTGGACCAGGGGAGCTTGCGTTGTTTCCGCAAAAAAGGGAGGGGGCTTTCTGCAAAAATGCAGTGTCATGCGCGGCATCAGGGCGCTCTACCGTCGAGGTGACCATAAGGGTACCATAGATCGTGTTTATAAGGATCATATTATAGTGTTTCTCGATTTGTGGGACGAAATCGTTGTGCACCAAAGAATGAAGGACCAAACATGGTTCCTCTCCCCCCTCCCTCTTTGTGTGCTATACACAAGATTTAATGTAAAAAAACGTAGAAATCCAATTCGGCTCTTGGAAGCATATGCTCCTGCCCATGAAAAATGTTTTTTTAATGTCAATTTTTTTAACAAAAATAGATGTGATCGTTGTCACACCAAAACGCTACCAGCAATTTTTTAGGACGAAAGCTTAAGTATCTTGATCTGTGAAAAAAAAAACAAATCGAACGACAAATGTTACACTTATTTTTGTTTTTTTCACCGACGAATCACCGTCATCCTGTTTCGCATGAAAATTGGCAATCACTCTTGTCACACTAATAAGAACATCTAGAAAAAAATTCAGAATTTTTAAATTTTAATTAATATTTATTTTAAATTTACTGTTCATTGGAGCATATGCTCCCAAGAGCCAAAACGGCCCTAAAAAAGGCACAAGATCTAGCATATCTGAAACAAAACCTCACATTGGTCTCGCTTGTCCACAATGGAGAACGCAAAAAGAAAAAAGAGTTGGACGTGAAGTGGGGATTTAGTCGGATGGGCATGTCCGAGGCACGTCGCAGAGCCTTTTCGGGCCCCCGGAAGCCTCTCATCACCCTCCCACCCAACAAACCACACACCTCACGCCAACCCGTATGCATCGGAAGGGAGGCACACATTTATCTTCAATGCGTCGGATGGTTAGCTAGCGGTACGGAACAAATTTTTTTGAGGGAAGCGGTACGGTAGAACTGGTCTCTCGGCAAGAGGATCTACATCCATTCATGCATCTTCAATGCCGTACATAAAAAAGGATGCCCTAAATAATTTTGGACACTTCAGTTGTGTCCACGAACAACGTTAGCGGAGCTGGTCATTCAACCTTGTACATCAAATGTCCGATCCTAGATCCGGCAAACATATGCAATTACAACCAAAATGCGTCGGATGCCAAATGTTGATAAAATTTGCAAGTTCGGCTGTCCGTGCGAAAAAACCTATTCTTTTTTGTCTCCCAGACCAGTTGTCCTTGCCAAATCGTTCACTGTGTGGCCAGCTCCTCCAAATCGGCCGCCAAGCGCTTCAACATCCTAACGTGGTAAGCTTGCACGAACTTCGTTGCATCAGGATCCAAATTTGACATCTTCACGGTCAATCTCTTGGTGTCCTCAGAAGCGGCTGCGAGCTCAACCTTCTTTTCTTGGAGCTTGATAAACTTCTCTTGCACCACGATGAACTTGTTAAACCTCTCGGACTTCTTTTCCTCTTTCATGTCATTGTGCTTGATGCATGTCTCCTCCTTTGCCATGATGTCTTCGAACCTCTCCATCGTCTTGGCCGCCGCAGCTTCTCAATTGTTCTTCTCCTCCTCCCATTTCCTCCCCCGATTCCTAGCCATCATACGTTGGTGGTTGAAATTCAGCATGTTCTCGACAAAAATAAAGATTGCTTTCGAACACCACAAGACCTTCCATCGTGGCGAGATTATGACCATCATATCAACTTATTGCCAGGTGTGCATGCAATGTAAGTGAAGCCTTATCGCTACACTCTGCAGCATAAAGATGAAATCAAAAAACAAGTACGAGCAATGCAGAACAAGGGATCATTCAATGCAGTCACAACCCGTTTGATTCACCTGCTGTTTTTTAATACAATATAGACGCAGACAGTCATACATACGTACATACAGTCACCTCTATGAATGCACGCACGCACACCCTACCCCTATGCGCACCTTCGAGAGACTAAGCCGGCACATCATCTTGAGATTGACGAAGTTACATAGACGCCTTCATAGTCGACGGAACGTCACCTTCCACTGAACACACATCGCCGGAAGGCCTGAAATAAATCCACAAAATGCGAGCACCGGTATCAAGTCTAGGACTTGAACCCTGATGGACTGGGGATGCCACTGTCCTCCTAACCATCTAATCACCGATTAGTTCACACTTCGCTTGTGCTGTTGATGCGCAAGAAAATGGCACATGGTGATTTTGCGTCAACCACGGGCAATTGGATGTAGTGATAGTGAAGACAAATTTCCCATGCTGATTGTTGACGAACTGCTGGGCAAATTGGATGGCCCAACATTCTGAACCAAGTTAGATTTGCGCTCGGGGTACCCTGAGATACAAATTGCTGCAGCAGATGAACCAAAGCCAGCATTCCACACTCACCACGGACACTTCAAATTTAAGGTGATACTATTCGGTCTCACTGCTGCACCAGTACACTTTCAACCAGCCATGAATGTGGTATTTTCACCCTTGCTGCGTTGTTGTGTGCAAGTATCATTATAAAATATTTCCCCTCAAAAAAATAATCATTATAAAATATGTTTTTATACCATATATAATTGATATGATGTAGACATTATCATGAATTTTCATGGATCTATAAAACATAAAAAAGTTTGACTCAAGACAAACCTAAAACTTGAAATAATTTTCATGGATCTATAAAACATAAAAAAGTATTATGTGTTTATGATGCAAATACGTGCCATGATAACACGCGGAAAGACGGAGTAGGAGGAGTTGTACCCATTAGTCTACCCAACGTTCGACAAAACTTGAAGATTATAAATCACCACATGGTATTGCTACTGAGAGTGAAAAATGTGCGAACCAGCATATGGTTAGATGGTTAGAGGGACAGTGGTACATCCAACTTATCAGGGTTCAAGTCTTGGTGCTAGCATTATTCCTGGATTTATTTCAGTATTTTCGGCGATGCGCTTTCAGTGGAGGAGATGTTTCCGTCGATGACGAAGCGCCTACGGTGACTTCGTAAATCTCAAGATGATATGCCAGCTTTTTCTCTCGAAGGTGCTAAGTGTATGCGCGTATGTATGAGCATTTGCGTTTGTACTATGTTCAAAAAAGAAAGTGAAAAAAAGTGATTTTGGAACAACTGTCTGATTTTAAAAAAAATAGGGTTTCTGTTGAACAACTATCGTCTTAACACATATACAAATGAGACCTTTCACAAATCATCGATTTTCGTACGTATACGTGCATGCCGTACGCCACATGACCTAGGCCGGCCCATTTGCGGTAGCGCGTGGTGGAAAAAAAAAGCGATCTAATACATGGAAAGGAAACTCACCCTAAAAAAAAAGAACCAAATGACTCCTGTGACACTATTTCAGCGCTATAAACAAATCTCATCTCTTCCTAATAATAAAATACGGAGTGAATCTGCCGGGTTCACCGTCGCGGCTTTTTTTGCATAAAGGTCCCTGTGATTTTTAGTATTTAACCCGCAATCCTTTTTTAATCTGAGAAAAACGTTTCAATCTTTAAAAAACGGTGGGATGTGCAGCGCCGAAGATGCAGGCAGGGGAGGTTCCAGCCCGCGCCGGCATGGAAGAAGACCAGACGCGGCGGCGTTCATTCTCCGGCCAGATCACGCCGGATTCCGGCATGGTTCGAGGGCGACCGGATCCACACACGGGGAGGCGAGGCAGGCACTTGAGGCGGCGGCGGCGGCGCGTCTCGATGCACAGGAGGGTGGCGTGGCGGGACTTGCAGGGCATGGGGAGGCTCGGATCCAGGCGACGGCAAGCAGGACGACAAGAACGAGGTGCGGGGCGAGCTCGAGCTCCTGCAGGTGGCCATGGTAGAGAAGAAAAAGGGAACGAGGAGAGGGACGGCAGCGGATTGCCTCGGGACGACGGCAGGACTCACCAGCCTCGTACTCAACGGGGTAGAGGAGCGCCACGGGAGGAGGGGAACGGCAGGGAAGGAGCGGGGCTAGGGACGCTCGCCGCGGACCGCGGCAGAGCATGGCTGCTTCGAGCAGAACGGCGCGAGAAGCGCCAGAGGGGCGGCATCGGGCGGCGGCGTTTCCGACGGGAGGTAAGCGCGCGAGGGGCGGCGACGGCCGAACCTCTCTCTCGTGTGTGTGTGTGTCTGGTGGCTGGGGATGGAGAGGAGGACGAGGGGGATCGAAAGAATGGGGATCGGGATCGAGTGAGGCTCTCCCCGGCGGCTAGGGTTGACGAGGTGCCGCTGGGCCTTGGGCCAAAAGTGCTGGCTGGTGCTGCTCTCTCTCTCTCTCTTCTCTCTCTCTCTCTCTCTCTCTCTCTCTCTCTCTCTCTTCCTTCAGTTTTTTTTTCTATTTCTGAAAAAAACAGAGATCTGAATAAGGAAAAGGAGGTCTAGGAGAAGAGTTTGGGCATGGGGTTATTTTACCTGGACTCAGAAAAATGATCTTGATCCATAAAATATAAATGGGCATGATTGAAAGTCTAAATTCAAACTCTACGACTAGGTTTTATAAGTGTCCAAAAATATTAAGATTTTTGGTGGAACTTGGGAAAAAGATAGAAGAAGTATCGGCAAAGTTTGGAGGTATACCTTGAAGCAGAAAAAGGCACGGGATTTTTGTAAAGGCTCAAAAGGAATTTGTAAAGGAAATTTAAATAAAATAGAAGGAAGGTTCAAATGATTTCCTGGAAATTTTCATAGTTTTTAATTTGGTCATCCAGGATTTTTAGTATGTCCTGCGGGTTAGCCAAATAAAGGATAGAGAGAGAGAGATCTGAGAGTTTGAGAGAGACACATGAGAGAGAATGGTACATGAGAAGTGAGAGAAACGTGAAAGATAGAGGCATAAAAAATATGTAAGAGAGAGGGGGAGATACGTATGTGAAAAGTTGAGGCGTGCAAGATTTAAACCCAAAAAAAGTATGGTGACTCGCGTTCGTATCCGTGGGAAATAGACCATCACAACCAAGAAAAACAAAGCAAACACCCGTGCTGGGTGTGCCTGCACAACGACCTGATCATATTGCACAGGTCATGCGGGGTCAATAGGGTTGCCAACCCTGTTTACAGAACATATTGTGGTGGGCTGGATTCATTCATTGCTTCATCGTTGAATTTTATAAATATTAAGAATTAATGATTGTTGCATGAGTAGTATTCTTACGAGGGTTAAGATGGATACATATCCCATATAGAGAAAAGTAATCTATTGGTGTGATGTCGTCGGATCGATGAAGAAAAGGGACATGAACAAGATGTTAGTGTTTGTCACAATAGCATAAACTTTTCAATATTTTTGTTTCTCGTTAAAAAGCATGGGCTCTTTTATACGTCAGGAAGATGCATAATGGGGCGAGTTTATGAATTTCATCATCCAATAAAAGCATCACAAAAGTTGAACAATGTAGTATTCAAAGGGATAAAGAATTCGTCTTTAATTTCTTTGTAGAGGAGTTAACGAGTCAGTATCTGACTGAATAACTTCAAACTAACTACTATATTTTTTAAATAGGTGTCATCTCGCAAGATAATTCGAATATGTGGGGATTTTAAGCCGTGCATATTGGGTTAGAGTTTGTGATATCCACTCGTTGCAACGCACAGGCATTTGTGCTAGTAAGATTAAAAGCCCATCTAAGCGCTTTTGGTTACAACGCTAGGCGCTCATTACGGGGGCGCTAACAAGACCGGCCGCTTCACGCAGCCTTCCATCGTACGAGAAAATAGCGCAAGCGCTCGATTCCTTTTCTGGCATCGATGCCGTACCTGGCGCCAGGATTGGATGGCCCAACTGTCCCATCGACCAAGAATTCGATCCTGGCGCCTATGCTAGCGCCCGGCATTGTAGATGCCCGACTAAAGAAAGCCGCAACCAATTTCGCAATAACTAAAATGGGTGAGCGCGATCGAACACAAGACATACCGTGACTGCGTAACGACAGTAGCCACTGCAGAACATCTGATTTGTTAGCCGTAATTGCAGCACACTTTATATGAATATATAATTTACGAAAGATTAAACCTTTGTTTAAATTTTGCATGTGTTTTCTTTTTGACAATAGTAAATGTTTCTTCGAACGGGAACATTTCTGAAATTTCTGAACATCTATTAAAAAACAAAAATAAACTTGAAATATAGAAATGAAAATATATCACTCAGCGACCGGTTTACTATTTGTCTTTTGTTCCTTTGACATGTTTTCGATTTTCCTTTTTCTTCTTTTTCAACAAAATGCTCGCGCTTATAAAAACTTGTTCAAAAATTCAAAAAATGATAATTGTTTCAAATTTTGTTCATAAAATACAATTGTTCACACTTTAAAAATTGTGCAAAAATTTCATTAAAAAGTTTGTGTCTTTCAAAATTGCTCGGAATGTCAAAATGAGAAACTCTTTTTTAGCGATTGACCGAAATTATGAACATGAACATTTTCTTAAAGACACTTAACAAATATGGAATTCCAAACAAAAAATTGAACATTTTTTTCCTGAATTTCCCCAAGCATTTTTTGTATCTGTGTAGAAAAAACACCATGTTCAATGTAGGGTGTCGGGGTAGGCAAAAAGACTCCGTTTGAGAGCATGTTGTTTCTCAACATCTCTCAAATGATCATATTCTTTTATTTGCTGTATGACCAATTCAAGGAACCATGTGTATTGGTTTTCTACAAATTTCGCTTTTTCTGGAGTTTTCCCGGTCAAAAAAGTGATAAATGGCTAGACGTGTCGCAACTTGCATATGGTGTCCGAAATCGTTCAAATCCAGTATGAATGCTTACCATGGGCATGCCCACCTGCTTGCAAAAGTTGGGGTCCGTTTAGAATGCCCACCTGCTTTGTGTGACAGCACGTTGTTTCTCGACATCCTTGAAATGGACACTATATTTTTACATGAACTTATATGACTAATTGAAGCCACCATGCCAAGTTGTTCGGTTTTAGACAAATTTTGCATTTTCTGCAGTTTCCTTGGTAAAAAAAGATCGATAAATGCCTGGATGCATATTGTGTCGAAAATTATTCAAACCCGACATGGATTCCTACCAGGGTCATGCCCACCTGGTTGCAAAGTTGGGGTCATCTAAAAAAAGTGCAAAAGTAGTCCATGTTCAATGAAGGGTATTCAGGTGGGCCACAAGGCCATAACACTCAATGTGAGAGCATGTTGTCCTTCCATATTCTTTAAGCCCTAAGTTTTTGCATGGCCTTGTATAACCAATTTAAGGCACCATGCCAAGTTGTTTTTGTTTTGAATAATTTTTTACATTTTGTGGAGTTCTCTCTGTCAAGAAAGGCCGATAAATGGCTGTGCGTGTCAAAACTTGCATACGATGTCGGAAATTGTTCAAACCTGGCATGGATGCCTACGATGGGCATGCCGACCTCCTTGCAAAAGTTGGAGTCATTTAAAAAATGGCCAAAAGTAGGCCATGTTCAATGGAGAGTGTCTGAGTAGGCCACGAGACTCCGTCTAAGAGCACACCATTTCTCGCCAATCTAAAAATAGTTCCATTTTTTTTATCATGACCTTGTATGACCAATTCAAGGCGCCGTGCCAAGTTGTTTTTATTTTCTACAAATTTCGCATTTTGTGGAGTTTTCCTGATAAAAAAAAGAGTGATAAATGGGTCGGACGTGTCGCAGCTTGCATATGGTGTGGGAAATCAATCAAACCTGGCATGTATACTCACCATGGGCATGCCCACCTGGTTGTAAAATTTGTGGTAATTTCAAGTATGTACAAAAATAGACCATTTTGAATAGAGGGTGTTTGGGTAGGCTAGGAGGCCCGGTCTATGAGCACGTTGTTTCTCGACATCCTTGAATGAACCCAATTTTTTCCATGACCTTATCTAACCAATTGAAGATACTCCCGACAATAGTGCCACTCAAGACGACTCCAACAACCAGAACGCTGGCAATGACAACAACGACGACGATATGATCAATGGGACGAAGATGACCCTGAGGATAGCAACTACATGCCAGAGTCCGAGGAAGCGAGAAGCCTCAGGCCGGATGAATAAGATCTCTTCAAGGAACCCCTTGAGGTACCTCTGCTCGCAATATTCCACGAACGATTGGCCAACACGGAAAAAAGCATCAAGAAAAAGTCCCAGTGGCTTAAATCCGAACGGAATGCACTTAATGAAGGATAGGTCGAGCGCCTCAGGGCTGAGCAGGAACTTGATGACAATCTTAGGAAGGCCGGGGCTAATCAATTCAACCTGCTTCCAGAGCTAGATAAGGAGGCCAAGGACAACATGCTATCTAGGTGCGAGTGGGCCGAGAAGCCCGACCGCCCTCCTCGAGGCCGAGATAGGCAAGTAGGTGGGTACAAAAATCTTCCCAAAGCATCCTGGCACCTAGGCGTAATAGATCCACGGCGGCCCTTCAAGAAATACGCCGAGGGAGAAATTACCGTTAAGGTCAGAAGCTCCACCATGATCAATCAACAAATCTAGGGAATGTCCACTTACTAGGTGGACAGGCAAACCACGTACTTTTTAAAACAATTATCTATTTTTTTGAAATGCAAACACCTTCAATTTGTGAAAAAAAATTGAAAACAAGAACATTAAGCTCCACCTTAATCAATCTACAAATGAAAAGGTTCATGAAGTAATCCAAGAGGTCAATAGTTAGAATTCTAATTCATGCACCTATTTTCTGAAGGTTAAAAAAGGAAAAGAAATAAATGGGCCAAGCCGAGGACGGAGAGGTGTGTGTGCCAGTTTGTGTGACGCTACTTCCTGTATAGTGGGAGCTCCTAGTCAGCGCTTGTTGCGCCTGTTAGTGGATGCAGCGCTCGCACGCCACCTTTCATGGGGCCGGCCAAACTACACGAGCGATCAGCCGTCGCTCTGAGGAGAATGCGCCTGATCGCTTCTTCGTGGTTCAACCAAAAATAATTCTTCATGGTTGTCCCGGACGACAAGTTGACCATTAACCATTGAATTTCAACAAGTGGTTCATCTTTTTGAAAAAGTTCATGGATTTGAAAAGATGTTCGTGGATTTGCAAAATGTTCACAAAATGAAAAATACCATGAATAAAAAAATCATGGATGTTGGAAAAAATGTTTAAGGATTTGGAAAAAGTTTATCGATTTTGAAAAAGTCCATCAATTTTGAAAAACAATGTTCACCAACTTTGAAAAAATTCATTTATTTTAGAAAAGGCTCATCGGTTTTAAAGAATGTTCATCGGTATTAAAAGGAAGTTCACGAATTTTAAAAAAGTTCACCAATTTTGAAAAAATATTCACAATTTTTATAAAAGCTTATTGATTTTTAGAAAAAGCAAAATTGAAAAGTTTGCACATTGCAAAAGAAAAAGGAAAACAAAAAAGGAACAGAAAATAAGAAAACAATAAAGAAAAATAAAAATAAAAACCGAACAAAACTGTTTGAACAAACAAGAAAAGAGAAGGAAAAGGGAAAAAATAAAAAATAAAAAGAAAGGAAGAAAGGTATATAATCACATCAATTCACGTCGGCTCTTTGGTTATCACGTAATCTCAGCCGTCCTTATATTTACAGGGGTGCACCGAAGCACAAGTGTCAAAGAAACAGGAGCATTATTTGGGAGTGACAGTGAAGGAGTTCAGTATCCTACTCGACCAAACGTCATCAACATATCATTATTCATCAGGAAAAAGAAGCATGCAGCAGCGTATGCTTGCTCTCCGTTCAGTTCCGACGACCACTAGGTGGGATACCGCAGTACGTGCACCGGCATCCGTCGGAAACGCACTCGCCCACCGAGGTGCCGCTGATGGTCGGGAGCACCTTGCAGTCCATGGGGTTCACCGTCGCAGTGGCGCCACCGCCGTTAGCCGTCACCACCTTTGTCACCACATCTACGGATCAAACAGCGCACACAGAGAAATTAGCGTGACACATATATATATTACTCCAGTTTGTTACTTGAAAAGTTGAAACTAATAACGCACGTAGATATGCCAACGTGATGTATATGCATACCTGAACAGAGCACCACAATGGCGATGGCCAGTAGCATCGTGTAGAACCAGGGCCGGTCCTGAGATTTCGGGGGCCCAGGGCGAAACTTAAACCCGGGGCCCTTTTATTAGCATACTAGATTTTTTTTTGCATTGCAACGAAGACACTTATTAGCTTACCAAACAGTAAGTCAATAAAAATTGGGTTAGTTGAGGTGGTTTTGAGAAAAATTTGGGGGAGAAACCAAATATGAAAGAAAAAAAAATCAAAATAAGGAGGAGGCATAGGGAGGTTGGATTAAGGACAAACTTAAGATGGAACATTGCGTTCTTTATAAGTAAAACATTGGGATAGTTGAGGTGTTTTTTCGGCAAAATTAGTGGGGAAGACAATCAAAGATGGGAGAGGGATAAACAAAAACAGACGTGAGGACGTAGAAAGGTTAAACGAAGGACAAACGTAATACAGAACCTCATTCTTTTAGATAGTATATATAGAGATAGATGAAATAATAAGTATATCAACTATTTTCTTCATACATGAAATGTTACTAAGAACATTTATAGATTACCTTAGAATTTTCTTCAAACATTCCATGATGTCAACATTGACTTCTATATGGTCATCGTCTCTTGATTAGCATTAGTTTGCTCATCCACAACGATCTCTGTGATAATATCAACTCATCTAATCATTTTCTCATCACTTTTTTCTCACTACCGGATATAGTAGATCTGAAATTTAGAAGAGACAAGTACTAATTAAAAACTTAACACAAGGTCCTATGGAAAAATTCTAGGGCAGAAGATAAGACCAAATCTCTAAGACATAAGCTACCTTATTTGAAATCAACGATGGTGTGTATGGCAAGGACCGATGTAGCCTATGCGCGGTGGGCATTCTGCGTCCGCTGGCGGGCGGCGGCCGGCGCTCAGCGCTCGGTGGCTCAGGCCGTCATGCGACTTTACAAATCGCAATTAGTGGAGATAGAGACGAGGGCCAGCAATCCATACGCAAACCTAGATCCATCGGATGGATCGATCATATGGTTTGGCTGCCAAAGCACGTACTTGCACGGTTCCACGAAGCCCAGTTTGCATTTTTCTTCGCCTCACCCAGCAAGGCCCAGATCACTATCGTACGTATGTATATGCAGGCCAGGTAGGAGGGGGCCCCAAGATATTGGGGGCCCTGGGTGGCCGCCCCCCTGCCCCCCCATCAGGGCCGGCCCTGCTGACTGCTGGGATATGTATTCAGCTAATGGTTGCGGGACGAGCTAACTCCCTTGGCTTGTTATTAGTAGTTTATAATGCAAAGAACGGGCATGCTATTTTTGGAAACAATTTACTTCGAGGCTTTAGATGGAATGTAATAAGTACTTCCCAAAAAGGAAGGTGTAATGTAATTAAGGGTGGCAATTATATATTTTTATCAAGTGCATATCCGTACTTGTAGTTGGAGTACTAAATTAGTTTCAGTTAAATACACTGCATTGGAGTTGTGCCACTGCTTTGCGTTTTTAATGAATGGTATACAATTTAAGCGATACCATGCTAAAATACATAGTAAGTACCTTATGTGTGTGTACGGGCCTTATTTTAAGGATGGGTAAGTGCATGCGTTCAAAGATAAGTAAATTTTCACATGTAATAAATGGTATAAAATTTGAAGGGTCATTGTACCTACAGCAACTAGCCCGTGTAACCGCACGGGTTGACGACCTGTATTATTAACGGTGGCTGCTATGAATCAGCCGGATGATTTCCTGGCGAAATCATCCGCCTGGACAACCGTCAGATTAGAGCGATGGTGGTCCTCCGATGCAGCATGCCACGGCAGCAGAGCTACCGGCTTGAATGCAGCGCTGCTTTCCCCGACAAAGCTCCACTGCAGCATAGTACAAGCGCAACCATAGCTCCAACGGAGCACCGATGGCGTCTGGCGAAGCTCCATTGTAGCTCCGGTGGAGCTCCAACACAGCACCGACGACGTCCAGCGGAGCTCCATTGCAGCTCCGGTGGAGCTCCAACGCAGCACCACGACGTCTAGTGAAGGTCCATTGCAATTCCGACGAAGCTCCATTGCAGCCCCGACTATGCTTCCGGTAGCTTGGAGTTGCTCCATTTCAACACCGGCGTGCTCCAGACAGCTTCAAATCCACATCGTCGGAGTTGCAGCCCCCCCCCCCCCCCCCGTCGGCAACTCTCTGCGGTCACCGTGCAGCCTCCGCACACTCCATTGCAGCTCAGGGAGCCATGCACGCTGCTTAAAACAAAGCTCCGACTGTCATGTGTAGATGCTCCTCATCGGAACAGCAGCAACTCCGACAACCATGGCAGGCGGTGGTTGTCAAAACCGGCAGATCTCGGGTAGGGGGTCCCGAACTCTGCGTCTAAGGATCGAAGGTAATAGGAGGCAGGGGACACGATGTTTACCCAGGTTCGGGCCCTCTAGATGGAGGTAATACCCTACTTCCTACTTGATTGACTTTGATGAGTATAGGGGTTACAAGAGTTGATCTACCTCGAGATCGTGATGGCTAAACCCTAGATGTCTAGCCTGTATGATTATGATTGCCCCTATGGACTAAACCCTCTGGTTTATATAGACACCGGAGGGGCTAGGGTTATACAGAGTCGGTTTACAGAGAAAGGAATCTTCACATCCGAACGCCAAGCTTGCCTTCCACGCCAAGGGGAGTCCCATCCGGACTCGGGGGAGCACCTTCCATCTTGTGTCTTCACGGCCCACAAGTCCGACCCACATCACATAGTCCGGACGTCTGGGGACCCCCTAATCCATGACTCCCTCAGTAGCCCCTGAACCAGGCTTCAATGATGATATGTCTAGCGCGCAGATTGTCTTCGACATTGCAAGGCGGGTTCCTCCTCCGAATACTTCAAAGTAGACAAAATAAGTTACATCCACTGACAGCTTTTTCAGCGAGATGTTGTGTTCTGACTTTATCATTGTTTCGAATCGTTTTGTGGCCTCCCGCTCCGCACCTCGAGGCACGATCTCTATTGATACGTCTTGTCAAAATAGAGACCGTGTCCCCTTATTGCGGGATTCTCATCAATATGGGCTTGGGAAATCCAACCGCGTCGTTCGCATGACCCCTTGGGAATAGGCGAATTTTAAGGCCGGGGAGTAGGTGCTTGACATTCACTGCCTTTATAAAAGGATAAGGATCTATCCCTCTTCCCCACACCTTCCTCCCTTCCTGCTTCTACATCCTCGAGCTCCAGCGTCCCAATCCCAATCTTTCCCTTCACCCCCGCTTCTCCAGCCATGGCTGGATCCGGTTCCCAGGGCAAATGGATGGCCTCTTCCGTAACGGAGAAGGACATCAAGGATCTATGGGACGCAGGGTACTTGACGGCGGAGATTACACACAAGCTTCCTGCCCCAAGGCAGGTCATCCCTACCCCAAAGTCCGGTGGAAGGGTGGTATTTATCCCCCACTTCCTTTGAGGACTCGGGTTTGCCCTCCATCCCTTCGTCTGAGGTATCATGTTTTACTATGGGATGGATTTCCATGATCTGGCCCCGAATTCCTTCCTTCACATCTCGGCGTTCATCGTCGTGTGTGAGCAGTAGTGTAGAACCGGGCTACAGCACCGGTTCGTAAGGGCCTTTAGTGCCGGTTCTGCAACCGGCATTAAAGGGTGGGGACTAAAGCCCCCCCTTTAGTACCGGTTGTGCGCGAACCGCCGCTAAAGGGCCACCACGTGGCATGAGCCGGCGCCAGGTGCGGGGAGACCTTTAGTACCGCTTGGTAACATCAACTGGTACTAAAAGGTTTGGAGGGTTTTGGGTTCGGGGTTTCTTTTTTCCTTTAATTTTATGTTTTCCATTTAATTCTTTTTCGTTTGGTGGTATTTTACGATACAACATATTGTATATATCGAATGTCTCGCACCACCATATTCACACATACACATGTACGCATATATATACAATTTGTCCTACATGGAGGCATTACTGCGGTAGCGGGTAATGGAATTCTCCTCTAGGATCTTTGAGCTGGTCGAGCAAAAATCCCGCTATTTCCTCTGCAATTGCTCGTACGCGATCCATTGGTAGGAGTTTCTACCGCACCTCATTGAACTGTTAAGAAGGAGATCAATATGCATGTATTAGTTGTGTGACTAGATATCGATAATGATGTAAAAATTATGTATAGTGTTCTGGCAAACATACCCATAGCTGTCTATTAGATGTGCTCTTTTCGGATATCATCATGCGAATGTTCTCGCAAACGTAGTATGCACATAAATCATTCTCCGGCTCCTGCTTCATGCCTGTACGAGAATAGAGTTCAATCAGATAATAATTAATCAATCATGATAATTAATGGTATTGAAACTAGAATTAAAGAGATTGCATAGTAGCTAGCTAGCTAGTACTACTTAAGTAATTACCATGGGTCGATACCAATACAGATTTTCTTTGAACGAGTCTGGAACGTCTTTGATGAACTTTTGCCAAGCCCTGCTGGCCCGCCGACAAGGAAAATGAATAAATGAGTTATTAATTAGTTGATATCAGGACATATATATAATGATTGAAATTACCTGTTGACTACCCCTTCACGATTGAGTACTCTTTAGGTTTTTTAAGCAGTGAGTCCAGTACTTCAACTTTTCCTTCTTTAATTTTAATGTCTACTAAGATCCAGTGGTATCTGCATGCGCACGTTTGCATGTATAAATTAAGCGGGCATGTGCATAACACTCATCAACTAACCCTAAACCCTATACACTTATTAACATCTAGCTAGTAACAAAAACAGAATTTGTAGTACAAGACAGTGTGACTCACTGGAAGTTGTAAGGAAGTAGTATATCTGCATTGGTATTGAGGCGCGTCAAGAACTCCAGCATGTTATTCTCTACTTCTTCTTTATAATATTCATATGACCATGTCTCTTCATTAATGGTATTAGGGTCAATGAACCCAATGCCATAGCGTCTAGCTTTTCTCATTTCGGACATCTTCATCCTGCATAATACCACAGAAAAGAATATAGTGAGGATAATTACAAGTAATGATCAACGAGAGCACTACATCTAGATTGAGACTTAAATTACAGAAAGAAATCACTTACAGACAATAGCAACTGACGATAGATTTGTCGACTGCGTCATAATTGAATAACTGAAACAGTTCTGTATACCCAATAGACAGAGCTAGCTTATGGAAGTAATCCTCTTCATTGACTTTCACCATGAGGGACTCTCGATTGTTGGTCTTGCAAATTTCCACGTACCATTGATGCAATTCATACATTCTCGTTGGGAGGTTCTTGACCTCCTCGGGCTCGACCAAAGGTTCAGCACGGACATATTTCCATTTTATTTCCTCCTCTCTAAGCGGAGACATGGGCTCGATCTCGAGGAGTTGTCCAACAGTCATACCGAGCATTTCAGCCTGCATTATATGCTCCTCGGTTATTACCAGATTGCCCAGCTGGGAGCAGTTTGACCACATATCTATAGGGCACCAGTACTCTTATGTGTTGTTGGCACAACGAGTGGGGGGATCGATTGCGCCGCCTGTTCTCCCAGTTGGGGAATGGCTTTGTCGCATTTTTTTGCCAGCTGCTTGGCTCGAGCTCGAGCTCGACTCCTTCTGTACTCATGCTCGACGTGCCTTCATGATTTGGCGCTCATATTCTGAGTCAACAGGCTTGGGAGCTGGCGGTCTAGCCATACGAATAAAGTGGTCAATCTTTTCCCCAGGCACTTTCTCCCTTGGCAACGGTGCCGGTTTCGGTCCAAAATGGGCGTCCACTTGGGCCTTCACTATGGCCGCGTTTTGCTCCTTGGTCATGTCGTAAGGCCTTTGAGGAAGAGGAGCGAGGCTTGGACCATATTTATATCGCTTGCCTCCTCTTGTACCTCCTGTACTACCTCGACTCATACCGCTACGCACCATAGCTGCGGCGGCTCTCTTCCTCGATTGCTAAGGCGGCGGAGACGACTGACGTTGCTGAGTTGGAGCAGGAGGAGTGGACCGACGCTGTGCCGGACTTGAAGCAGGAGGAGTGGCCTCATGCGGTGTCGTACTTGAAGCAGGAGGAGTGGCCTCACGCTATGCCGGACTTGAAGCAGGAGGAGTGGCCTCACGCGGTGTCGAACTTGAAACAGGAGGAGTGGCCTCACGCTGTGCCAGACTTGAAGCAGGAGGAGTGGCCTACTGCTGTGCCGGACTTGGAGGAGGAGGAGCAGCCTCACATCAAGGAGGAGTCGAATGACAACACGGTGTCGGTGGCCTTCGAAAGATGATGCAATCCTTTCTCCATAGGATGATACGATGTATGGCCTCTCCCAGTGTGTGCTCCTCGTCACCTCCAGGAATGTCAAGCTCCAGCCCCGAATATTGGTCCACCACCTCATCAACCACGACATGAGCATAGCTGGCTGGAATCAGGTTGCAATGGAAGGTTGCTTCGGGGGGATATGTATAAGCAACGATGTCCGCCACCTTCATGGATATGTTCTTCATTTTGAAGTGTAGCTCACAGTTAGTGCTCTCCATGATGTCATCTATAGGGTATCTATTCAGCACTGCGTCACCCGGGGCGGAACCAACGCTGCTTCTTGGCATGAATGGGACGGTGCTATCCAATGCTGGATCATCCGCTAGCCGTTTCCGCTGCTGAGACCCCCTTTCCTGGCTAAGTGAGTCGATCTGCTGGTGCTGCCGCTGGAATTTGAGTGCCAAGTCCACGTGCGCTGATTCTAGGCCTTGAAGGCGTTCTGCTTCCTGCTTCCTCTGCTCCTCCTCTAGCTTCCTCTTCTTCTCCTCCTCCATCTTCCTTCTTGCATGACGTCTGTAGTCGGCGTTCCATTCCGAAAAGCCCTCATACCACGGAACAAAGTTTAGTCCCACCTCGCCGGGCAAAGGGCAGCCGCACTGGTTTATAAACCCAGCCACGACTGCTCCTTCGAACTCCTCTGTAAAGCAGGATTCTGGGCCTAACTATGGGGTGCTGCCCTGTGAGCCTGCTAGCCCTTTTGGGCCTGAATTTCCACGCCCGAGGTCTGGCAGGCTTACTGGGCAGCGCCCCGACAATTTTTTATATAGTTTTTTTCTATTCTGCCTTATTTATTTTCTTCTATTTATTTCTGAGTAATTTTTTATATAGTTTTTTTTCTTTTCTTCTTTATTTATTTTCTTCTATTTATTTCTGAGTAGTTTTTTATATAGTTTTTTTCTTTTCTGCTTTATTTATTTTCTTCTATTTATTTCGGAAGAGATTGTCCAGTTTGTACACGAAGTGCATCCAGTTTTTGCCGTGACCCTCTCTAATTTTTTGCACATGCTATGCAGGTGAAATGATGATACCATGCCAAGTTTCAACCTTTTCAGAGTTCATTTGTAGTGCTTTTCAATTTCAGGGCCATTTAGCTCAAAACAAATCAGTAAATGCATTAAAAATAGCAAATTATGTCAGAAAGGGTTGAAAGTTGATGACGTGGCTTTGAATTGTGCCTGCTGAACGCAAAGAAGTCTGGAGTTTGAGAGGACAGAGTGAGGGTGTAAACATGTAAAAATATACATCAAAAATACATTGATCATCAATGATCTTTTTGTGTATAATCTGAATTGTCAATATGAGTCCTCAACGGTTTAGAAACCGGGGAAGACTCATATTGCGGCCACAAATTCTACACATAGAGTTTAGTGAAGACCAAGTGCTTGTCATAGTTTGAGAAGTTACATATTTAAGGTGGTAAAAACCCTGTGGGACTAAAAAACAGCTGCAACTACAAACCTCTAGTACCGTTTTGTGGTAGGAACCGGTACTTGATACGTCTTCGTCGTATCTACTTTTCCAAACACTTTTGCCTTGTTTTGGACTCTAAGTTGTATGATTGAATGAAACTGACCCGGACTGACGCTGTTTTCAGCAGACTTTCCATGATGTTATTTATGTGCAGAAACAAAAGTTCTCGGAATGACCTGAAGCTTCACGAAACGTCTATTTGGAATTAATAAAATAACCTTGCAAAAGATGAAGACCAGGGGGGCCACACCCTGTCCACGAGGGTGGGGGGCACGCCTGCGCCCGTAGGGCGCGCCCCCCTACCTCATGGGCCCCCTGAGGCTCCTCCGACGCCAACTCCAACTCTATATATTTACTTTTGGGGAGAAAAAAAATCAAGGATAAGAATTCATCGCGTTTTACGATACGGAGCCGCCGCCAAGCCCTAAAACCTCTCGGGTGGGCTGATCTGGAGTCCGTTCGGGGCTCCAGAGAGGGGGATTCGTCGCCATCGTCATCATCAACCATCCTCCATCACCAATTTCATGATGCTCACCGCCGTGCGTGAGTAATTCCATCATAGGCTTGCTGGACGGTGATGGGTTGGATGAGATCTATCATGTAATCGAGTTAGTTTTGTTAGGGTTTGATCCCTAGTATCCACTATCTTCTGAGATTGATGTTGCTATGACTTTGCTATGCTTAATGCTTGTCACTAGGGCCCGAGTGCCATGATTTCAGATCTGAACCTATTATGTTTTCATGAATATATGTGAGTTCTTGATCCTATCTTGCAAGTATATGGTCACCTACTATGTGTTATGATCCGGCAACCCCCAAGTGACAATAGTCGGAACCACTCCCGGTGATGACCATAGTTTGAGGAGTTCATGTATTCACTATGTGTTAATGCTTTGGTCCGGTACTCTATTAAAAGGAGGCCTTAATATCCCTTAGTTTCCATTAGGACCCCGCTGCCATGGGAGGGTAGGACAAAAAATGTCATGCAAGTTCTTTTCCATAAGCACGTATGACTATATTCGGAATGCATGCCTACATTACATTGATGAATTGGAGCTAGTTCTATGTCACCCTATGTTATGATTGTTACATGATAAACCGCATCCGACATAATTCTCCATCACCGATCCAATGCCTACGAGCTTTTCCTATATTGTTCTTTGCTTATTTAGTTTTCCATTGCTACTGTTACAATCGCTACAAAATACCAAAAATATTACTTTTGCTATCTTTACTTTTGCTACCGTTACCACTACTATCATATTACTTTGCTACTAAATACTTTCCTGCAGATACTAAGTTATTCAGGTGTGGTTGAATTGACAACTCAACTGCTAATACTTGAG
This sequence comes from Triticum aestivum, assembly GCF_018294505.1. Taxonomy (NCBI): domain Eukaryota; kingdom Viridiplantae; phylum Streptophyta; class Magnoliopsida; order Poales; family Poaceae; genus Triticum; species Triticum aestivum. Next base: position 45,701,849 of record NC_057812.1, read on the forward strand.
AATATTCTTTGGCTCCCCTTGTGTCGAATCAATAAATTTGGGTTGAATACTCTACCCTTGAAAACTATTGCAATCCCCTATAATTGTGGGTTACCAAGACTATTTTTTGGCGCCGTTGCCGGGGAGCATAGCTCTATTCTTTGAGTCACTTGGGATTTATATCTTCCGGTCACTATGAAGAACTTGAAAGACGCTAAGACACCAATTTATCCCTCAACTACGAGGGGAGGTAAGGAACTGCCATTTAGCTCTGCACTTGATTCACCTTCTGTTTTGAGTAAGCTTGCGACACCTAAACCTGCTTCTGCTATTCGTTCTGATATGTCGCATGTTATTGATGGTGCTACTTCTGCTATGCATGATACTTATGATGAAACTAGTTCTATGCTTGATACTTCTGTGCCACTTGGTGAATTTCTAGATGCTCAATTTGCTAGGGCTAGAGAGAAAGAAATTATTGAAACTGATTGTATTGATGAAAGTGAGGATGAAGATTTGCCTGTTATTCCTAAGGGTTATGTTTTTGATAAAGAAGCTTCTTTAGCTATTTTATCTTGGAAAGATAGATATGAACTGAAAAGGTTATTAGTTAAATGGAATAAGCAATCTCTTAATGATAGAATGAGACCTGACCCTGGTTTTGCTACTTCACCTATCTGTGTTACCGATAAGGATTATGAATTCTCTGTTGATCCTGATATAATTACTTTGGTTGAATCCGATCCTTGTCATGGCTATGAATCTGAAACTGTTGTGGCACATCTTACTAAATCAAATGATATAGCCACCCTGTTTACTAATGATGAGAGATCACGCTACTTCTATATACTTAAAATATTTCCGTTCTCATTAAAGGGTGATGCTAAGATATGGTTTAATTCTCTTGATCCTGGTTGTGTGCGTAGTCCCCAGGATATGATTTATTACTTCTCTGCTAAATATTTCCCTGGTCATAAGAAACATGCTGCTTTGAGGGAAATATACAACTTTGTGCAAATTGAAGAAGAGATTCTCCCACAAGCTTGGGGGAGGCTTCTCAAGTTACTTAATGCTTTGCCTGATCATCCTCTTAAGAAAAATGAAATACTTGATATCTTTTATAATGGACTAACCGATGCTTCCAGAGATTACCTGGATAGTTGTGCTGGTTCTGTTTTCAGGGAAAGAGGTAGAAGCTGAAATTCTATTGAATAATATGTTGGCAAATTAAAATAATTGGACACTTGCTGAGCCAGCTCCTGAGCCTATTCCTAAGCCAACTCCGAAGAAGAGAGGTGTTCTATTTCTCAGTCCTGAAGATATGCAAGAGGCAAAGAAATCTATGAAAGAAAAAGGTATTAAAGCTGAAGATGTTAAGAATTTACCTCCTATTGAAGAAATACATGGTCTTACCGCCTGTTGAAGAAACATATGATCTTCATCCATTGCCTATTGAAGAAACTCATGGTCTTGATAACCCGACATAGGTAGTAAAGGTAAATTCTCTCTATAGATTTGATGAAGGTGATATTCCTCACTATAAGTCTGCTAGACAATGCTTAGATGAGTTTAATAATTTTATAGTTAAGCAAGAAAATTTTAATGCTTATTTTGGTAGACAATTGAAATACAATTCAAATATGCTTAAACACTTGGGTGATTATATGGCTAATATTAGAGGTGAACTTAAACTCGTTAGCAAACATGCTTCCATGGTCACCACTCAAGTAGAACAAGTACTTAAGGCTCAAAATGATTTGCTCAATGAAATGAATAGTAAGAAAAATGATTATGATGTTAGAGTGGCTACTAGAACTGGTAGAATGACTCAGGAACCTTTGTATCCCGAAGGCCACCCTAAGAGAATTGAGCAAGATTCTCAGAGAAATAATATTGATGCACCTAGTTCTTCTAAAAAGAAGAAAAAGAACAATGATAGGACTCTGCATGCTTCTAGTGAACCTATTGCTGAACCACCTAATAATCCAAATGATATATTTATTTCTGATGCTGAAACACAATCTGGTAATGAACATGAACCTAATGAAAATGCTAATGATGATGTTCATGATGATGCTCAACCTAGTAATGATAATGATATAGAAATTGAACCTGTTATTGATCTTGATAACCCACAATCAAAGAATCAACGTTATGATAAGAGAGACTTTGTTGCTAGGAAACATGGTAAAGAAAGAGAACCATGGGTTCAGAAACCCATGCCTTTTCCTCCCAAACCATCCAAGAAAAAGGATGATGAGGATTTTGAGCGCTTTGCTGAAATGATTAGACCTATCTTTTTACATATGTGATTAACTGATATGCTCAAAATGAATCCTTATGCTAAGTATATGAAAGATATTGTTACAAATAAAAGAAATATACCGGAAGCTGAAATTTCCACCATGCTTGCTAATTATACTTTTAAGGGTGGAATACCAAAGAAACTTGGAGATCCAGGAGTACCTACTATACCATGCTCCATTAAAAGAAATTATGTTAAAACTGCTTTATGTGATCTTGAAGCCGGTGTTAGTGTTATGCCTCTCTCTTTATACCGTAGACTTGACTTGAATAAGTTGGCACCTACTGAAATATCTTTGCAAATGGCTGATAAATCAACTGCTATACCTGTCGGTATTTGTGAGGATGTGCCTCTTGTGGTTGCAAATGTTACTATTTTAACGGACTTTGTTATTCTTGATATTCCCGAGGACGATAGTATGTCTATTATCCTTGGAAGACCTTTTTTGAATACTGTAGGGGCTGTTATTGATTGCAACAAAGGAAATGTCACTTTTCATGTTAATGGTAATGAGCATACGGTACACTTTCCGAGGAAACAACCTCAAGTTCATAGTATCAACTCTATTGGAAAAAGTCCATCGATTATTATTGGATTGGAGGTTTTGAGTTTCCTCTTCCTATTGTCAAAAAGAAATATGATATTCTTATTATTGGGGATGTGCATATCCCCGTTGAGGTAACATAGTGTTATTCGAAATTTCTCCGGTTCCATGTTATTCGGAATGAGTTCGTTAACAAGACTTGATCAACATTGTTAAGTGGGTTCCTTTTGATGAGCATGAGATGGATGAAACTAGAAGGCACAACCTTCTGTACCCTCTTTCTACTTTCTGTTAGTTAGTTGAAATAAAGTAAAATAGTATTTTTCTGTCTGTTTTCTGATTTATCTATGCAATATAAAAATACCCGAAAATAGAAGTTCTCCAAATGCCCTGAAAATGGAATATGATTTTTTCTAGAATATTTGAGAATTTCTGGCACTGAGAACACTGTAGGAGGGGGAAGCACCTGGCCACGAGGGTGGAGGGCGCGCCCTACCCCCTGGGCGCGCCCCCTGCCTCGTCGGCCCATGGTGGCCGTCCTCCACTTATTCCTGCACCCATACAGTTCTTGTTTTGGACTCTAACTTGTATGATTTGAATGAAACTGACCCGGACTGACGCTGTTTTCAGCAGACTTTCCATGATGTTATTTATGTGCAGAAACAGAAATTCTCGGAATGACCTGAAACTTCATGGAACGTCTATTTTGAATTAATAAAATATCCTTGCAAAAGATGAAGACCAGGGGGCCCACACCCTGTCCACTAGGGTGGGGGCGCGCCCCCTACCTCGTGGGCCCCCTGAGGCTCCTCCAACGCCAACTCCAATTCTATATATTTGCTTTCGGTGAGAAAAAAATAAAGGAGAAGAATTCATCGCGTTGTACGATACGGAGCCGCCGCCAAGACCTAAAACCTCTCGGGAGGGCTGATCTGGAGTCCGTTCGGGGCTCCGGAGAGGGAGATTCGTCGCCATTGTCATCGTCAACCATCCTCCATCACCAATTTCATGAGGCTCACCGCCGTGCGTGAGTAATTCCATCGTAGGCTTGCTGGACGGTGATGGGTTGGATGAGATCAATCATGTAATCGAGTTAGTTTTGTTAGGGTTTGATCCCTAGTATCATGTTCTGAGATTTATGTTGCTATGACTTTGCTATGCTTAATGCTTGTCACTAGGGCCCGAGTGCCATGATTTCAGATCTGAACCTATTATGTTTTCATGAATATATGTGAGTTCTTGATCCTATCTTGCAAGTCTATAGTCACCTACTATGTGTTATGATCCGGCAACCCCGAAGTGACAATAATCGGGACCATTCCCGGTGATGACCATAGTTTGAGGAGTTCATGTATTCACTATGTGTTAATGCTTTGGTCCAGTACTCTATTAAAAGGAGGCCTTAATATCCCTTAGTTTCCATTAGGACCCCGCTGCCACGAGAGGGTAGGACAAAAGATGTCATGCAAGTTCTTTTCCATAGGCACGCATGACTATATTCGGAATACATGCCTACATTACGTTGATGAATTGGAGCTAGTTCTATGTCACCCTATGTTATGATTGTTACATGATAAACCGCATCCGGCATAATTCTCCATCACCGATCCAATGCCTACGAGCTTTTCCTATATTGTTTTCTTCGCTTATTTTACTTTTCCGTTGCTACTGTTACAATCACTACAAAATACCAAAAATATTACTTTTGCTATCTTTACTTTTGCTACCGTTACCACTACTATCATACTACTTTTCTACTAAATACTTTCGTGCAGATACTAAGTTATCCAGGTGTGGTTGAATTGACAACTCAACTGCTAATACTTGAGAATATTCTTTGGCTCCCCTTGTGTAGAATCAATAAATTAGGGTTGAATACTCTACCCTCGAAAACTTTTGCGATCCCCTATAATTGTGGGTTATCAAGACTATTTTTTGGCGCCATTGCCAGGGAGCATAGCTCTATTCTTAGAGATCTATTTGATGTAACTCTTTTTTGCCATGTGGTTTGTTGGGATCCGATGAATTGTGAGTTTATGATCAGATCTATCTATGAATATTATTTGAGTATTTGTTGAAGTCTCTTATGCATGATTGTTATAGCCTCGTATTTCCTCTCCGAAACTTTGGTTTGGTTTGGCCAACTCGATTGATTTTTCTTGCCATTGGAAGAGGTGCTTTCTGATGGGTTTGATCTTGCGGTGCCCTCACTCAGGGACAGAAGGGGTAGCGAGGTACTCATGTATCGTTGCCATTAAGGAAAAAAGACGGGGTTTATTCCTACATGAATAGATCTTGCCTACATCATGTCATCGTTCTTATTGCATTACTCCATGTCTCCATTTCTCCATGAACTTAATATACTAGATGCATGCTGGATAGCGGTCGATGTGTGGAGTAATAGTAGTAGATACAAAAATGAGTCTGTCTACTGATCTTGGATGTGATGACTATATACATGATCATTGCTTTGGATAGCATCATAATTATTTGCTTTTCTATCAATTTCCCAACAGTAATTTGTTTACCCACCATATGCTATTTTCTTGAGAGAAGCCTCTAGTGAAATCTACGGGCCCGGGTCTGTTTCCTATCATATTATTTTCAGATCTATTAATCCAAAAATCCATAAATAACTTGCTGCAATTTTTCTTTATTTGTTTTATTTTGTGATTTTGTTAGATCTATTTATCCAATCTCATACAATTTAATCTATCTTAATACCAAGGAGGGATGACAACCCCTCTTACGCGTTGGGTTGCAAGTTTTTTTATTTGTGTGAAGGTACTATTTACATAGTTTGGTGGATCCTCCTTCTGGATTGATACCTTGGTTTCACAACTGAGGGAAATACTTACTGTTGCTGTCACTACAAAAAAAGACACATCCGTGACATTTTGGGCCGAACACATTTTTTTTCTGTCATACATATGACACTTCTATGACGATAATTGTGACAAAACCCGGTATCATCATAGATGTGGTGGGCTCCTACTTCTATGACAAAAAATCATGATAGAAAATGGGCTTTTCGTCCTGGGCGGGCCAGAGACACAGTTGCATGACATTCTTTGGGCCGTCCATGGCGGAAAAAACTATGGTAGAAGCGAGGGGGAGGAAAATTTCGGGGAGTTCCCGGTTATGGTGGGAGGTCGGGGGCTGAGCGATGCGCGTTTTTCTCGTACACTTACGCGCATGTGTGCGAGGTGTTGGCTCCAACTGAACCCGAGCGAGGCATTGGGCTCTAACTGAACCCGAGCGATTACACTGCAGGCTACGCGTTACTTAACCCGAGCGATCGATCGATGGCTGTTAACTGAACCCGATCGAGTGATTCCTTCGCTACTGCTGCTAACTGAAGCCGATCGATGCTGCCTCTGGGTTGAACAGTGAGCGTTGCGGGGGGGGGGGGGGGTGGATGAATAGTGAGCGGTGGTGTTGCCTCTGGATGAACAGGACCCCATGGTGTGGTGGAGGGCTGGATGAACAGTATACGGCGGAGGGGTGCCCGTGGAGGGGTGGTTGAACAGGACCCCGTGGTGTGGAGGGCTGGATGAACAGTGGACGGTGGAGGGGTGGTTGAACAGGACCCCGTGGTGTGGAGGGCTGGATGAATAGTAGATGGTGGAGGGGTGGTTGAACAGTAGCCGGTGGAGGCTGGACGAGGTCGACGGTAGCCCGTGGAGGCTGGAGGAGGTCGACGGTGGAGATGAACAGTATCCCGTGGAGTCCGGTTTTGCGGTACGCCACACCCCTCCTGATGAACAGGACCCCCGTTTCGACTGTAGCGCTCCAACACAAGTCCGTTTCCTCCGTTTTGCGGTATGCCACACCCCTCCCAATCAACAGGACCCCCGTTTCGACCGTAGGAGGTCGTTTCCTCCATTTTACGGTATGCCACACCCCTCCCGATCAACAGGACCCCGTTCCGAACATAGGAGGTCTGTTTCCTCCGTTGCGCGGTACGCCAGGATTCATTTCCATCGCTTATTCCGTCCAAGCCCTCCCGATGAACACGACCACGCATTCCGTTCCGACCCAGCCAGTTGGCTCCCACGCGTTCCGTTGCCTCCCGATGAACATGACGCATTCCGTTGCCTCCCCATGAACACGACGCATTCCGTTGCCTCCCCATGAACACGACGCATTCCATTGCCTCCCCATGAACATGACTACGACATTGTTTCTCTGTTTCGACCCAGCCATGTACACGAGCCCTGGCCGTACGTATGCGCGAGTAGGCGTTCGAGACCCCGCCCGTATGTACACATACGTGGCCGTATTTTCTTTCTTGCATCCTGGCCGTTGTACGTACGTGTACATGCTACGTGCACGCCTCTACTACGACACGTGCGCGCCTCTACATCGACCAGTATGTACGTACACGTTCGCGACCAGAATGACAACGGTACGTACGCTTCGACCAGGTGGGTCCCGACTGTCAGGCACTTCCTTGCGTGCGAAGATGTAGCTGGTGGGTCCCAGCAGTCAGGGGTGCGAATCATTTTTTCCCCGGATGCACTTCCTTGCGTGCGAAGGTGTAGCTGCTGGGTCCCAGCAGTCACGGAGCAAATCGTTTTTTTCGCGAAATACGGTGGCCCGTCCGGTGGGTCCCTGCTGTCAGGTGGAGGAATAATTATTTTGCGTGTAATAAGGAGGCACTTCCTTGCGGCTGCCATGGACCCAGCTGTCAGGCTCTCCACGTACAGTCCACGTCCGATGGAAGTCGTTCCTTGACCATGTTGACCACGCCGCGCCGAGAGCACTAGGGCGGTGGACGACGGCGAGGCCTAGGAAGGGGACGATGCGGAGCCGGGGAAGTCGCGGCAGTGGATGCACACGCAGAGAGGAGTACGAGGGTTCACTGGTTCGGCTATGCTGCCATCGCCGTAGAATAACAGGGGTGTGGGTGAGTGGAGGGATGGCCTGGCCAGCGGTGGGAGTAGTAGGGGGCAGTGAGGCCTCCGCGGCAGCACAGCCGGCCACGGGAGGCAGGAGCAGGCGACACGACCGGCACTGCTTTGGGAGGCTGGAGCAAGAAGACCAGAGGTTGAAGAAGCACGACGGCCGTTGGATGGACATCGTACGGTCACTGCAGCTATAATCGTTTATATTGACTAAGTTGACAAAGCCCTTGGTATGTCAACTTAGTAGGCCCACAGGTCAGCTTCCGAAACGGTGCGCCCCAGATGTCAGGGGGAGGAATCATTTTTTGGGCGGGTGAAGCTAGAATATCCGAGATTGAGCAATAAGCACGACATCCGTTGGATGGACATCCAACGGCCACTGCTGCCAGAACCGTGTGTTGACTATAAGTTGACAAAGCCTTGCATACGCGTCAACTCTATTTTTTTAGGGGACGCGTCAACTTAGTAAGGCTAGAAGTGTGTGGCAGAGAACTTATAGCCCATTTGAGATGTGTAAGAATGTGTAGCCCATTTTTGAATTCTAATGGAATTTACTACAGCCCATTTATAGTTTGTTAAAAGTACAACCCATTTCAACCAAGCGTTCAAAACAGAATTCAATAAAATTTCCCACATTTTGATGGGATCCGAAATATTTTTATCCCGAAATTTCTAGTCAGATTAAATACAATTTCAATATAAATTTATATTACGTAAAAATCCAACGAAACATTGCGCTCGCAACAATTAATGAAATTAAAATTTTCAATATCCAAAAATAATATTTTCTAAAGTAATCATGTGTTTGGTGCATTTTTTTTATAGTTACTGCCCAGTTTTTTAATTACACTCCATTTATTATTTCTTAAAGCTCATTTTCTTGTTAAGCCTAATGCATCCCTCCTAGGAAAGATTTGCAGCCGAGCGGGGCGAAGAATAACAACTTGACCTTGCCTGGGTATTCCTAAAAAAATAAGTATAGCTGGGCTAGCCATTTTTAGCTTGAAAAAAATGGGTTAATTTGACAAATGCCACTCCAAATTTGGCGATTCCGAGAAATGCCACTGCAATTTCCAAACTTGACCTTGCCAATGGAGAACATGGTAGTTGAAGATCCGGCGCCAACCCCCTCCTCCGCGCCATCCTCGCCGGTGCATTGCACCATGACCATCGGCGAGGCCCGTGCCCAATATATGGACAGTGTGAGGCATATTCGTCAGGAGCAGTTCCGGGAGGCGCAGGCCGACGCCGCCTACAACCACCATCTCCTCCAGGAGCACCTGCAGGCGGAGGAGCAGATCGCCGCGGAGCGGGCGGAGTAGGAGGTGTTGCTCGACTCGTACCGCTCCGCCCGCAAGGGCCGCCTCGAGCGCTGGCGGTACCGCATGCGGGTGGCGGAGGCTGCGGCCGCCTACAAAGAGGCTAGCAATGAGGGCGATGAAGCGGGCGAGGCGCTGTTTGGTGAGACCGAGGATGAGGCAGAGGACAATGCCGGCTCCAACGAGTCCCCGCTCCGCTGGCGTCGACGAGGCCCTACTCCACCGAGGCCCCGCGGCGCCAACAACGAGGCAGAGGATACCGCCGGCTCCGCCGAGGCCCCGCCCGGCCAACAACGAGGCAGAGGACATCTCCGGCTCAGCCGAGGCCCCAACCTGCCGGTAACGCGGGGGAGGATTTCCACCGCTCCGCTTAGGCACCACTCGCCGGCAACGAGACAGAGGACATCGCTGGCTCCAGCGAGGCCTCGCCCCGCTGCCAACGAGGCCACGCCACACAGAAAATGAGGAATAGTAGAACACGGTAGGTCGCCGCCGCTCGGGTCCAAGTAAGGCCACCGCTGCTACCCTCCGGTTGAAGCTGAGCTAGGCGGGTTGACCATTGATGGCCGGTTAGCTTCTTGTCGGCGACGTGGAGTCGGAGAGCTGCGCTGGAGAAGAACGCTACTTCTACTTAACTGCTGGTGCAGTGGGCTGACTAACACGTGGGCCCAACAGGCCACATGTCAGTTACGCAACTGCACCTGCAGTTAAGTCACTGAAGCTTCTGTTCGGCTCAGCGGGACACATGTGGGTAGCTTCGGTTTATTAATTATACCTCCAGCGCACTCCTTTTTAGTTGAAGAATGTATGAAATGTAATGAAATCCGACCGTGTATGAATGAATTTATTTCGATTAGTTCGAATTCCTGTATCACTGGCATTGGATGAACATGCAAAACAATACGTACTAGCATTATTCCAAGGGTGATCACCTTGTTTGCAGCAGTTTCACATGTGCTCCCTCCGGTCCTTTCTAGTCTGCATACAAGTTTTGTCTCCAGTCAAAGTATCTCTACTTTGACCAATCTTATACAAAAAAGCATGCACTTTCACAATGTGCGAAGTAAAAAGGAACAGCAGGAGTACAAAGAGTTTGAGCAGCTTTTTAGCATTTCTGTACATTGCAATCAAACACACAGGCCTGTCAATTCATAGAGAACATTCAAAACAATCGATGATTATGCATCTCAGCGACTCACATGTCAGAGGCAATATTTACTTCACAACTAAAGAATAAACAAAAAATTGATTGACGCTGCTGATAGCAAAGGGCGTCCCATTCAAAAATATCAAATGCATGTCTTGCTAAAATCAATGAGCAAAATTTGACAAGGTTGTCCCATTCCAAAATATTAAATGCCTACGATTGTGGAATGGGCAGGGTTTGCCATCAGTTTGGACATTGACATGGCACCTCGTGCTAAATAAACCAGCTGTTCTTTTTGTGCAGTTCCACCAAAATCAACCAAATTCGCGCGTAGCTTGTATGATTTCGCCCTTATATGTCGCAACGCCTTGAACTTATCGGCACCTCCTTTCTTGTGATGGAATTGAATGATTCGATGTATTCATGAACATTTTGTGCAGTTCCCATTAAAATGTAGCTGAGCACCCCTGTTTGCATAAATACAAAAAAGTGATTAGTATAAAGCAAACTGTACTATGAATTGACAGTTTCAACAGGCACATACATGGTCCATGTAAAGCACACTTTTAGAAAAATGGAACTCACCAGAAAGAATCCTAGAACAACATTGTACTCGCGCATCACAACAAAAAAATGGAGATTTGTCAGTCCTTCTGAGCTGAAGTTAGTTTGGTCTTGTGGGGAGTAATGTAACCATCCTTCAACTGCTCCTTCTGATGAGAAGATAGACAGGGCTTCTTCATCCTGGCATAATCGGAACTAGTCACTTCACGTACTCCATATTCTTCTTCAGAGGAAGATGATCCTGTTGTGCAAAGACAAGAGGACTACTGAATGCTAGCATCCCTGTTCGCTCGAAAAAAAGGAAAGGAAATATTTAAAACAGCACAGATGAAGCACTTCTCAAGGACAATACCACTTTTTCATGACAGTATCTAAACAGTAGCACAACACCAATAGAGATGACAAAGCTCAATCATATGGATGAAATCAGTGGGCGAGTACCAACCTTTGTCAGGAGGCTTATTGTGTAGAGCATACAGATGAAGCACTTCTCCGGAACCATCTGTTGCTATCTACGGTGGTGGCCATGCTTACTATATACTCCTCGATTAGTTTAATGCTTCCAACATCTTCTTGTGCAGTTCCACTAAAATATATGGTATCTTCAAAGAAGATCCCTGTTTGCACAAGTAGAGATAATTACATATTACATTAAGAGTGGCATCAAATCAGTGGCAAAACAATTGCTCGTTTCATCCATAGCAATAAATTAAGATGCAAAACTATATCATTACTTGTGTCATCACAGTTCCAGTGCTTCATTACAGCACTGGGAGTTGATTTTTGTTTTTCTTCCGCTTGTTCTTCCCCTTCATCACTTGGTTCAATAACAGACAAGCTTCGCCTTCAATGTAAGATTTGGCATGTCAATTAGGGAGCACAAGTATAGTACTAAACTTAATTTTCTGATGAAAGTGGCAAAATATAGGCCAGCAGTTGTGAAATATCCTTATCTTACCTCAATGGGATATTACGGTGCACATACAGATTGGAAGTCTTGTCTCCATTTGTGCAGTTCACTAAAATCAAGCAACATTATCATACAAGTAGCACAACATATGAAAGCACATTGCAGAATCATGTGAAAGAAGGCTAGTACTGACCTCTCATGATGTGGAATTCAAACAACTCACAAGAAGAAGATCTGAACCAAATTCGCCTTAACGGATAGGAAGTAAGATCTCCTCTTGTGCAGTTCCACTAAGATCAAGCAATCAAGCAACATTTTTGGTGTGACATTTTGGTTGAACTGCACAAAACACTCTTAAAACAAAAGTGTTTTGTGCAGTGCAACAAAAGGTCACAATGGCAACGAGGTGAAGTAGATAACCCTGTTTACACCGAGGTGCAAAGGAAACAATTAGTGGTCAATAACGGTGGATGACATAGAAGCCAACAAAAAGAAGCATCTACCTTATCTAAATGGGAAAGAAAGCAAGACAGTAGCATTTCTCAAACGGTGGCATTGATTAATATTAACATAGAGATTATATTAACAATAAAATTTGTTAAACATGTAATTTGCTTTTAACTGTGGCATTGCATCAATTTTCTAGCAGCATTATTAGAGGGTGTTTGTTTACAGGGACATTTTGGTGTAGGGACTAAAAAAACTCCGTGTCATTCCCATCTAAACCAAACAGGAGGGACTTTTAGGGACTACATGTGGGCATTTGCGACTAAAGAAAGAAGACCCCAAGGGAGTCTTTTTGGGACTTTTTCCAATAGTTGCCCCTGCCACGCATCGCACCTTGTCTCTATTAGTTCATTACTAGGGGTAACATGGTCTTTTAACATGTCATTTAATAACCTCTAGTCCATGTTTAGTCCCTGGAACAAAGCAGGTAGGGACTAGAGAGTTTTTAACCAAACAGGGCCTTAGATTAACAACAGCTAATGAGTTGCACGGGACAGTGGACGCACCAGCACCATGTGCATCTACCGATGTACTGTGGTCATGCACAGTCTGTTGCAACAAAGAACAAACAACCAAGGTGCATATTTGTGTTGGTCCCAGTTTTGTTATCTTTAGACACCTTTCCCTATGTGAGCGCAACAAATCTAGTCCTACTCAAACTCTACAGCCTTGTCCTTTCCTTTCCTTTCCTTTTTGAACTAGTACTTTCGCCCCTTCCTTTCCTCTTTGAACCACGTCCTAGATTTATGTGATACAACTTTCCCCACTACTTTCCCCCATTCCTTTCCTCTTTGAACCACGTCCTAGATTCATGCTATATAACTTTCTCCCTTCATTTCTTCTTTGAACCACGTCCTAGATTCATGCTATATACAACTTTTCCCACTACTTTCCCCCACTCCACTACTAGGAAAAGGGTTATAGATGATATGGACACTAATGGCGCACCAGACATGTGGTGCGCCACTACTATATAGCAATGACGCACCATGTGCTGGTGCGCCATTAGTAACCATATTACTAATGGCGCACCCGGTGTGTGGTGCGCCATTAGTAGTTTTGTCCTGGCCCCACACCCCTCTCAAAACTTAGAAGTGGCGCACCAAGGGAAAGTGCGCCATTACTAGTTTTAACAATAATGACGCACCAATAAAAGATGCGCCATTGCTATCTGTACGTATGGCGCACCCCTACCAGTGCGCCATTGCTATCACCCCTTATCCCCTCCCTCTCGTCACGTCCTCTCCCCTCCACTTCCTCCTGACACACCCACCCACCTCCCTCGACTTCGATCTAGATAGGGAAGCCTCGGCCGCCCGCCTCTTCCTCTCCCTCCCAACCACGGCGAGCCCCCTTCCCCCTTCCTCACACCAGATCCAGGGCATGGATCCGTGGTGAGCTCCTTCCCCAACCCTCCTCACCGGATCCAGAGGAGAGCTGGTGACCACATCCTCCAGCGAGGGCGTTGCTCCGGGGTGTGGAGGCCGCCGAGCTGCATGAGGAGGAGCTCCCCGCCACCCCAAGGCCCTAGATCCAGCTGCCACGGCCATAGCCATGGTCGGGCTGCGGCAACCAGTAGAGGAATGCCGCCTTCTCCACCACGAAGCACGCCTCCTTCCACCCCTCGCCGCTACGTCCAACCTGAATCCGGCAGCAGCACGGGATCCCCTCCAAATCTGAGGAGCATCTGACGCACGCGTGAGTTCCTTGTCTTCTTCTTCCTCCTCCTCTCCTGCTTCTTCTTCTTCTTCTTCCCCTGATCTGATGTGTTCGTGCGTGCGTGTGGTTGTGTGCAGGCAATGCAATTGAAGGAAGGGGGCGGGCCATGGAGAAGCTGCTCCGACACTGACCAGGTAGATTGGTCTCACACGGCCAGGCCCGCCAGAGGAGCCTCTCCAGCGATGGGGATCCGACAATGAAGGATTCCTTCCGCCTGCAACTATACAGCCAGGTAAAATATCCTAGACGGCTAGACAAGTCAACATTGGAGGCGCATGTTGAGTCCAGTGCCGTTTTGAACGTACGTACATGCTGACTAGTAAATGTTTAAGAAACTGTATGTAAATCACTGAATAATTTTGTTGGATATACCTTGCTAATTTCTTTCTTATGCAGGCGTTGGATCATTCGTTCTAGGGTGGATTAATAACGCTGAATATATGTTTTTGCAATTTTGTTGAGATATGCTCAAAGATTAGCACTAAATTTAAATTTTACTACCTCTGTTTCTAGATGTAGGGTTTAGGAATAGAGGGTCTACATGTTTGTAGACGTTAACTCTCTGCCATACTGTATTCTTTTTCAGAATTTTTAGAACATCTGAAATATAGTTTTCACTTGGTTCCCATTTTAATATGGATACTGAGTAGTGAGACGTGAATATTTTACATGTTTGTAGAAGAATTGTAAGTGCATCTAGTGCCCCTTAGTGATTTTGGTGTATTGAAGACTTATAGGTTAAGTATCTAATGCGTTTATGAGTGTACACAGGTCTATAAGTCTATGAGGAGTTTGATATTTACAGAGAAAGTCGACCCCTAAAAATGAAGTTCTTCAACTGAAGACTTTGATATTTTGAAGACTTTCTGAAGACTTTGAAAGTGAAGAAATTGGTGTGACCTTGAAGACTTGGTATTCATTCGAAGAACATGGAGCGTGAAGACTTTTGTTTTCGTAGTTTCATTTTCTCTTTCTTGAGTCATAGGAAACACCGTACTGTTAAAGGGGGTCGAGGAAATACTAAGGAGAAAATTTCCATGTGATGCTCAACTCAAATCCTACACCTACCAATCCCTTCGAGTGAAGCCATTGGAAATCTCATACAGTTCAGTCAATTTCTTCAGTGACAGAGACGAAGTTCTTCTGGTCACTGAGGACTTTGCTCTGACTGAGGAGTTAGGAATTCGCCAGTGCGAATTGCCTACACAGTGAGGAACATGATAGCCCTGAGGAATTTGAACCTCCAATTTCCGACCGTTGCTGTGCTACACGCCAGCTATTCCAAAATATCTTATCCATCCAACGGTCATATCATTGAAGGGCATTTATGTCTTATCATGTCGGGCTGCTCCCTAGGCTATAAATAGCCGCCCCCTACAACCACTAGCTGGTTGGCTGCTCCGCGAGAACTAGACACTTGTCATTTGAGAGCAACCTATCCTCCGAGGACTTTGAGAGAAAATCATCAAGTGAGGAAAATCCAAACCCAAACCCAAAACACCTACAAACCCAAAGTGATTGAGCATCACTGAAGAGATTGATCCTGCGTGGATCCGACGCTTGTTACCTTTGAAGAATGTGCTTCTTCTAGACGGTTAGGCATCATGGTCTAGAGCATCCAAGAGGAATTGTGGACCGCCGAGTGACCTAGTCTGTGAAGGTTTGGAAGTCACCTGAAGACTTACCACGAGTGATTGGGCGAGGACTATTTGTCCGGGACTAGGTGTCCTCGAGTTTAAATACTTAGCCGCTCCAACCAGATGTACAACTGAGACAGCAGTTGGAACTGGTCTACCAAATCATTGTCTTCACCAAGCTTACTGGTTCTATTTCCTCAACACTTTCATTTCCTCATTACTGTATTGTGTGTTTGTTCATATCTGTGTTTGAAGACTTTGACTGAAGACTTTCTCAATTTCCTAAGTACAATTTCTTCAGTCTGTTTGTCTTCATCTTGTGCTATCCTGTTTACGCTCTCTGTACTTTGTGTTTGTTTTCATTTCATCATGATGACCATGCATGTAATCTGTTATGTTTACTTCTGAGTACTTATTCCGCTGCTAGTAGTTCTTCGCTAAGGAATTTCCTCACGAGCAAATTCCTCAGTGAAGAATTTCATAAAAATCGCCTATTCACCCCCCCTCTAGTCGATATAACGCACTTTCAATTGGTATCAGAGCAAGATACTCCCTTGTTCTGTGTGATTTTGGTTTAACCGCCTGGAGTTTTAGTTATGTCGACCGCAGGTATGATCAAGGTCTCTGCTGGGTGTCCTACCTTTGATGGGATGGACTACCCCTACTGGAAGAACAAGATGCGCATGCATCTTGAGGCAATTGATAACGATCTCTGGTACGTTGTGGAAAATGGTGTTCCCTCCGTCTCACCCTCACTGAACGCTACCGATGTGAAGAGATTCAAGCAACTTGATTCCCAAGTGAAGAATATCATATGTGGCCATCTGAGTAAAGGACAGTATGGCAGAGTGAGTGCCTTGGAAATTGCTAAGCTTATCTGGGACAGGCTGTCCAAGGTCAATGAAGGAGTTTTAACTCAACGTGACTCTCGAGTTGATGTTCTTCGCAATCTCTTCAACCGCTTCAAAAGACTTGATAATGAAAATGTTCAGCAAACCTTCGATCGCCTCACTGACATCTCAAATGAGCTTCGAGCACTTGGCGCCACTGACATCACCGACAATGAGGTGGTGAAGAAATTGCTGAGATCGCTTGATTCCTCATTTGACACTCTAGCACTGATGATTCAAGAGCATGCTGATTACAAGTCACTTGACCCCGCTGATATCCTCGAGAGGCTCAACACTCATGAGTTCCAGCTTGCTGAAAAGAGAGATCTCTATGGTTCGAGCTATGGCAGATCACGTGCACTGAAGGCCAAGGCAGTATCAGAATCCGAAGATGAAGACTCTGGTAGGAGCCTTGGTGATCCTGAAGAACTGAGCCATGATCTAGCACTGCTAGTGAAGAAATTCCAGAAGTTCTCAAGACGTGGTCGCTTTGGAAAACCCTCAAGGAGCAATGATTCCTCATCCAGTGACTATAAGAAGAGGCTTTGTCACAAGTGCAAGAAACCAGGACATTACATCCAAGCTTGTCCTCAGTGGGAAAAGGAATCAAAGAAGAAGAAATACAAGGATTACAGTTCTAATGATGCGAAGAAAAAGAAGAAGTCCTCAAAATCTTCATCATCAAAATCCTCAAAGTCTTCATCTCACAAGAAGAGCAGCTCCAAGAAGGCTCGGGCATTCATTGGCAAGGAAATGGACTCTGAGGCTGAATCTGAAGAAAATGAAGCAGAAAAAGAATCTGATGATTCTGAGTCTGGTGTGGCGAACCTAGCCCTCGCTACAACATTCGTCAGCAAATCCATCTTCAACGCTGAAGAAAGTGATCTCACCAACAAGGCTGATGAAGGCAGTGATGACTACGCTCCCACCTATTGCTTCATGGCAAAGGGTGCCAAGGTACTCAAATACGCCTCCTCTGAATCTAGTGAGGATGAATCTGATGAAAATCTTAAGCCTAGCTACTCTAAACTTGCTAAGATTGTTGTGCAACAACAAAAGGCTTTTGAAAAGGTTCAAAACATGCTAGACAAAAGTGATGATATGTTGGGTGAAGAAATGGATCGCACTAAGGCCTTAACTGAAAATCTTTAGAGACTTCAGACCAGGTTTGACAACCTTCAAAGTCATCATAACACTCTCTTATCTGATCATGAGAAGCTTTCTTATGAATACCTTCAAAAGAAGCAAGATCTTGAGAAGCTAAGAGAAAGTTATGAAGATCTTCAGAAGGAGCGCAATTCATTACTTGCTCAACAAATCAGCGCTGCTCAGGAAGAATTTATTCCTCCATGTTTAAAATGCATTGAACGAGAATCTGCTAATTCTTCACCTGAATGTTCAAATGCTTCAAATGTTACAAATTCTTCACCTGTCTCTTCTATCACTAATTCCTCATCTGAGGACATGGCTAGTATCACTGACGATGCAGGACTGAAGGAATTGTACATGACAGGCATGTACAAAAGCCTCAAAGGGCATCAGGCTCTTTGTGACGTGCTTAAAAACAGATTCTCAACAGGAACCCTAGGAAAGAGGGTATTGCCTTTGAGAGGAAACTCAATGCGGATGGTACATATTGGAAGCCTGAGCAGTACCCCAAAACCTCATGGGTTGCTGCAAAGGGACCTCCAGTTGATCCATCTGATTTATCTGGCTATACATGTGAATCTTCTCATTCTTCTGATGAGTCATTTGACTCCAACTATAAACTGTTCAAAAATCAGAATGGTGAAGTATTTGCTAGATATGTTGGCACTAACTGCAGGAACGGTTCCCCTATGAAGAAAATCTGGGTTCCCAAAAGGTGCCTTGAAAGTCTTCAGGTGAATGTCCTCATGACACCACCTGTGTAGAAAAGGAACCCCAGATCAAATTCTTCATATGGACCAAATTCTTCATATGGATCCAAGTCCTCATACAGACCAAATTCCTCAAGGGGATCAAATTCCTCACATGGATCAAAGTCCTCATATGAACATCATCGTGCTAACAACTCTGTTTCGCAGGGAAGAGCCAAGGGCTATGAATATGAGCATTATTCTTCGAATCATTATGTTCATAAGTCCTCGAAGAATTTCTATGCTTATGCATATGCTTACCCTAACCCCTCTTATGTGAAACGAAATGGTTTGGCCGCTTTGCCACCATTCTCATATGGAGCTCGCAGAGTGATGAACTCTTTGCCACCCCTTCAGATGTGGGTGGTGAAGAAAAAGAACTAATCTCTTCTGTAGGGTCAGGTCTCCAGACGTGCTGTAACGTCTGAAGAATTTGCTGGGGACCTGACAAAATGCCTGAAAGGACGCAGGCTAACCATGATGAAATGAACTTTCATTTCACACGTCCTCCCTCTGTTTTATCTGTTCTACTGCTTGATGAAATTGATCTGATGAATTGTGATATCATATTCTTCACTGCTGAAGTATATGAGGTCGTAAGTTGCACTAATTCATCTGCAGGATGATCAACCCAAAGCCACTGAATGGGTACTTGATAGTGGATGTACCAATCACATGACCGGTGACAGGAATTTGTTGATGGATGCTCCCTTATCATCATCACATATGAAGCATATCATCTTCGCTGACAAAAGCAAAAGTCAGGTATTGGGTCTAGGTAAGGTTGCTATCACAAAGGATCGACACATGGACAAAGTCATGCTTGTTGAGTCCTTAGGATACAATCTTATGTCTATCTCAATGCTTTGTGATCTTGATATGGTTGTTGTCTTTGGCAAGTATCGTTGTGTTGTGATTATGGAAGCTGACAAATCCAATGTCTTCGAAGGCTTTAGGAGAGGAGACTTGTATATTGTTGATTTCTCTGCAGATTCACAACCTGCCGTGTGCCTACTTGCAAAAGCTTCAGAAGGATGGCTATGGCATCGACGACTTGGTCATGCAGGCATGAGGAATTTGCACACGCTTGCAAAGAAGAAGCATGTCATTGGCATTGAAAATGTCAAATTCCTCAAGGATCACTTATGCGGTGCTTGTGAAGCTGGAATGATGACCAAGGCCAAGCATCCAGCGAAGACTATCATGACCACTACTCGTCCATTCGAATTGCTTCACATGGATCTCTTCGGTCCTAATCATTATTCCTCTGTTTCAAATGAAGCATCTCAATATGGCTTTGTTATTGTTGATGATTACTCTCGTTACACATGGGTACACCTTGTCTCTTACAAAACTGAAGTGCAGGAAGTCTTCAAACGATTTTCCTCGAGGGCTTCAACCAACTTTGGTGTGAAGATCAAGCACATCAGAAGTGACAATGGCACTGAGTTCAAGAATTCGGGTCTCGATGACTATCTTGATGAACTTGGTATTACTCTTGAGTTATCTGCTCCTTATACTCCTCAACAGAATGGCGTCGTGGAGCGCAAAAATAGGACTCTTGCTGAGATGGCTCGCACTATGCTCGATGAGTACAAAACCCCTCGTCGTTTCTGGGTTGATGCAATTGATACTGCGTGCCATATCATCAACAGAGTATATCTTCACAAATTCTTCAAGAAGACTGCCTATGAACTCCTCACTGACAAGAAACCCAAAGTGAGTTATTTCAAAGTCTTCGGTGCTAAATGCTGGATTAGAGATCCTCATCACAACTCTAAATTTGCACCGAAAGCACATGAAGGTTTTATGCTTGGTTACGGAAAGGACTCGCACACCTACAGAGTCTTCAACAATGTTCTTCACAAGATTGTTGAAACTGTAGATGTGCGGTTCGATGAAACTAATGGCTCGCAAAGAGAGCACCTACCTTCTGTGTTAGATGAACCAGCACCTGAGGATTCTATCAAGCAAAAGGCTACTGAATATGTCATTCCTACTGAAGAATCAGTTGAAGAATTCATTCCAGAACGTGAAGAACGTCAAGCTGATGCACCTGAAGAAAATGCTGAGGAAATTGATGCTGAAGAAAATGCTGATCAAATTCCTCAACGACAACCAACTCACCCTCGCGTTGCAAAAGAAGTGCAAATGGAGAAGATCATCGATGACATTACAGCACTAGGTCCTCTCACACGCTCAAAAGCTTCACATCTATCTAACTTTTGTGGGCACTTTGCTTTTGTCTCTATCACAGAGCCCACTAAGGTAGATGAAGCATTTCTGGAGCCTGGATGGATTCAGGCCATGCAAGAAGAATTACATCAGTTCAAGCTCAACAATGTCTGGGAACTAGTCAATCATCCCGATCCTCGCAAGCATAACATCATTGGCACAAAGTGGATCTACCGCAACAAGCAAGATGAAAATGGTGTTGTGGTGAGGAATAAGGCACGACTAGTAGCTCAAGGCTACACACAGGTTGAAGGAATTGATTTCGATGAAACTTTTGCACCTGTTGCTAGACTTGAGGCTATTCGCATATTACTTGCTTATGCTAACCATCATGATATCATCTTATACCAAATGGATGTGAAAAGCACATTCCTCAATGGTAAGCTTGAGGAAGAAGTATATGTTGCTCAACCCCCAGGTTTTGAAGATCCAAAACATCCTGACAAAGTCTTCAGACTTAACAAGGCCCTCTATGGCCTCAAGCAGGCCCCACGGGCGTGGTATGATACATTGAAGGAATTCTTCATGAAGAAAGGCTTCACACCCGGTTCACTCGATCCCACTCTTTTTAGTAAATCATATGATGGTGAACTGTTTGTGTGCCAAATATATGTTGATGATATCATCTTTGGCTGTACTGACCAACGTTATAGTGATGAATTTGCCTATATGATGAGTGAAGAATATCAAATGTCTATGATGGGAGAGTTGAAATTCTTCTTAGGTCTTCAAATTCGTCAACAGCGCAATGGGATATTTATATCTCAGGAGAAATACCTCAAGGATGTCCTGAAGAAATTCGGCATGCACGATTGCAAAGGCATCAAAATTCCTATGCCCACTAATGGTCATCTATGCACTGATGAAAATGGTATTGACTTTGATCATAAGGTATACCACTCCATGATTGGCTCTTTATTGTACTTATGTGCATCTAGGCCAGATATAATGCTTAGTGTTTGCCTGTGTGCACGATTTCAAGCTGCACCGAAGGAATCACACCATAAGGCTGTGAAGCATATTCTTCGATATCTAGCTCACACACCAACACTAGGATTATGGTACCCCAAGGGCTCGGATTTTGATCTCATTGGATATTCTGATTCTGACTATGCTGGTGACCGTGTGGATCGCAAGTCAACATCTGGTACTTGTCATTTCCTCGGACGATCCTTGGTCTGTTGGTCCTCGAAGAAACAGAACTGCGTATCACTGTCCACTGCTGAAGCTGAGTACATTGCTGCTGGTTCTTGCTGTGCTCAACTGCTATGGATTTAGCAAACACTCAAGGACTATGGCGTCAACGTGAAGAATGTGCCTCTCCTCTGTGACAATGAGAGTGCCATCAAGATTGCTCACAACCCAGTTCAGCACTCGAAGTCAAAGCACATTCAGATTCGTCATCATTTTCTTCGTGATCATGTGTTGAAGGGCGACATTTCTATTGAGCATGTGAAGACTGAAGAACAGCTAGCCGATATCTTCACTAAGCCCTTGGATGAGAAGAGATTTAGCAAGTTGCGGTGTGAGCCAAATATCTTAGAATCTTCGAATGTACTTTGAAAAGGCACTCATCCTAACACTTATGCAAAATTGATGATTTAGATGTGCAACACATGAAGAAACGTTTTTCTTCAATCAATGAAGAGTAACACTCTAAATGTGAAGAAATTAACGAAGAATTTGATTCTCAGAACCCTACGACAATTGTATGCGGTGTCTGAAATCACCATTCTTATACGGTGGGTCACGCCACCACAACTCCTCATTTTTGAAATTCCTCAATTTTTTCAAATTCTTCAACTTTGCAAAATCTTCACTTGTGCCGTCATTTTTTTCCTCATCTGCTATATATATATGAGTTTATGTCCTCTACAGCATTCACTTATAGCTATTTCTTCAAGTTGGATTTTCTTCTGCTAAGTGAATGTGATCGGACCCTTCCCCTCTATGCTATACTCAATCCAATCTATTCACAAATTCTTCATGTGCGTTCTATTTGAAACTCGTTCAAATTCTTCACTGTGTCCTTGTCAGCTGAAGAAATTGCGAACGGAACGTTAAAACTGATCTTATCCAAAATTTTGTTTTTGCCGCTCAAACCGTTCCGCATCAGTACTGTTTTTCATCCACGATGCATTATTTTAGTCACCCACGATCTTACACGATCTCCACTACACAGTACGTGGGTGGCACATGTCAAGAGAAGGAGAACGGCCAGGGGCACGTTCGTCCTAAATCTTCGGGCGCACTGTTTTTCACCGTGGCTATAAATACCCCTGTCGCCGTCCTCACTTCTTTTACCCCGCTCGATCTCACTCTCTCGCTCGAGCTTCCAAACCCTAGCGCTGCCGCTACTCCATTGTCACCGGTGAGGAAGAGCTTCACTACCTCGACCTCGTCGCCATCGTACTCGCGCCGACTGCGGAAATCTTCACCTCCGCCGCCGCCGTAGATGTCTTCCTCCGCCAAGTTAGGGCGTGGAAGATCTGCATCGACGAACTTCCCTGCTTCATCACACAGTTCGTCGTGTTCTTCGTTCAGGGTAATTAAAATCTACTTTTACTGCCCTCTTTGATTCGAAACTTTTCTACAAAATCTTCAAAGGTGTTTTATTCTTCAAATCCTCACACACAAAACACCTCACATGTTATCTGTTCTTGATTCATTTCCCTAAGCCTCATTTTCTTCAAGATTCCTCAATTGTGTGGATCCTTGATCTATACAACTCTGGAACCTGAGATATATATAGCGCTTAGTGAAATTCCTCAAGACGAATCTGGTCAAATTCCTCAAACTTGTTCTTTATGAAAAACCCTCTGAGAACGCATATGACCTCTCCAAATTCCTTGCAACTATACTCTGTTCATAGGTACACATGTCCGCTGCTGAATTATTAGGTTCTCATCAACTTAACTCATTTGCAGCGTTCCTCGAAGACAAGTTGCATACTTCTTCAGAGAATTCCATTGTTCAAATTCCTCATCTGAAGAAAATGGCTGAAGGAAAAAGGCCACAGAAAGGAGGAAAGAGACCAGAGGTCATGACTGCCTTTGAAATCCCTGAGGACATTTATGCTGGGTACTGCACACCTCCTGAAGAAGATAAAAATCAGCGCAAGGTGTGCATACAGAAGATTGAAAGGAGATGGGTACGTGAATGGAGGGAGTACGGATATGTCACTCCTAAGTATATGAAGAAATTCGCAGTAAACCCTCCATGCCAAAGACCTCCATTGGCACCTAGCCAAGTGGCTGATCCCACTAGCATCAGACGCGGTGAGGATTTTCCTAAGGAATGGGCCAAGCACCAAGCTAAGCTGCAAAGGCAAGCCAGAGGTGCAGTGAGGAAATTCAATGAAGACTCTGCTGCTGTTGCTGCCACTGAGGCCTCTGCCAAGCCGAGGAAAGCAATGATGAAGAAACCCGCTCGTAAGCCAAGTGCTTCACCTTCAATGCCCTCACGGCCAAGTTCCTCAGCTGCGCCCTCACGACCAGAATCTTCAAAATCTTCAAAGCAAATTCCTCATGCCACTCCTGCTCCACCAAAGTCCTCAGCACCTCCTCCACAGTCTTCAGCTGTCCCGACAAAGTCCTCAGCACCTGTGCATCTGGCCTCATGCCAAAGGACTACTGGCATCTCTATTGCCTCTGGTGCCTCAGCTAGTTCTTCAGCTGCACCAAATTCCTCAGCTGGACCCTCTTTGCTGAAGAAAAAGGCTACTGCTGGACGCGACACTCGCCCAAGTCCTCAGAAGAAGCAGGTAGTCTTCACTGTGCCATCGGATGATGATGAAGCTGATGAAAAAGAACTTGCTGAAATCATCAGGGACCGCCAAGAAAGGGCTGCTAAAGCCAAAGGCACACCTGTGCCACTGCTATTGGATCCAAGGGCGATCCTAGATTATATTGATCTCTGGCATAAGGATCCCAACACACCTATGCCTGACTTCAAGCTGACACCTGGCCAAAGTCACATGCTAACTCACTTCATCCAAGAGGAGAAGTGGAAATATGACAGGGCCAGAGAGATCAAGAAATCCCAGTACCGCAAAGAAAAGTTGCTGAAGAAAAATGTTGTCAAAATGACTCCTGAAGAACTTGTCAAGATGCAGGATGAGATCAAAGCCCTCAGTGACAACTTTGACTCGTACTATGCTAACTGGCAAGGAGCCAAGGTCAGATTTGTGAGGCTAACTAATACGTTCACCAAGGGTGCAGCCTCAACACAACAAATTCCTCAAGCTGAAGCATCTGTTCAGCCCACTGAAGAACATGCCAGCACCGCTGATGAAGTTCAGGCTACTGAAGAAAATGCCAGTTCCAGGGCTGATGACTCTGCTCCAGCCACTGATGAAATTGCCAGGGCATCCACTAGTGGTGCGCCTGAAGAAATTGAAGAAACCAGGGCAACTGCATCAGTTGCGCCTGAGGAAAATCGACCAGATTCCTCAGCTCCACCTGCACCTACTCCAACTCCTATTCTTCCCTCTGCTTTAGATGTGAAGAAGACCAGGGTTGCAGAGCGAGCTGCTGTGAAGAAAAGGAACTCAATCTGCTGCTTCAGAATCTTCAGCTCCCAAGAAGATGAAGCCAATGACAAGCTCATTTGCAAATCCTATTGATGCCATTCCTATCTCCTCCATGCCATCAAAGGACCTTGTTCCTTTTGGTGAAGATTATGAGATCCCAAGTGGATCAGATGAAGAAACTCAATCTGCTGCTTCGTCAGAGCAGATTGATGAAGAAATTGAAGTGGATGCAATCCCTTCAACCCCAATGGTCTCATCACCAATGCCTCAGTTTGATGCTGAAGAGGCTGGTGTTGAAGAAATTGATGATGAAGATGTGGATATTGGAAGCACAACTCCAGTCATGAATGACGACTTTTGGGAAAGTCAGCATCCCAATTCCCCACTCTTCACTCCTCTGCAGCAAATTCCTCACTCTCCTTCACCAACAGTAAAATTGGGCCCTGAAGAAACTCATCCCACTACATCTGTGAATGACGAAATTCCAGCCACTAGTGCTAAAGAAACTGCTGCTGCAACTGAAAAGGTGACTGCACCTGAGGAAAATCCTGAAATTCCTCAGCCTGAAGAACCTGAGATCGTGATTCCTGAGGTAGTGATGCAACTCACTGACACTCCTCTGCCAAGGCCAAAGGATCCGTTCTCACGAAAACAGAAATTCAAGGCTGAAGACTTCTATGGCGAGCACGTGTTCTTCACTGAATATAATCCATATGACTCTGCTTGCATAAGGAAGAGGCGTTTCTGGACAGCCAACCAAGCCAATTTCTATTCCTTAGTGCTTTTCAATAAAGACAAAGTCTTCGATCATGCTCATATTCCTCATGTGGATATGGAGTCTTTGCGGTGCTTCTCGCCAGTCCTCAGTGTTCTTCACGACGCTGGGCTGCTCAATTTCTGCACTGATATATGTGATTGGAATGAAGAACTCTTCTTCAGTTCTATGCAACACTGCACATCATCGACAACTCTAAAGATGTGAATTCGTGGATTCTGGACTGAATGACTGAAAATACTCACTACAAGGCCCCATCATCTGAATTGCTTCAAGCCCTACCTCTGAGTCCACCCACTGAAGATGCACATTGTGTGTACAACGAACCTGAGCTTTCAAATCACTATATGCAAGTGCTGATGAAGCCTTTGAAGCCAGGGCAAGCACCTAGAACCAAATTCCTCGTCAATGAATTGCTATATGTGCCTAGGACTGTCTATCGCATTCTGACAAAGACAATGAGTCCTATCAAAGGACATGACTCATCTGATGAAGAAATTGTTGGCATCATGAAGAATATGCTTTTCAACATCTTTCATGGCGTTCCCGTCAACTTCCATGATTTCTTCATGAGGACTCTGGCCAACATTGCTATGTCACCATTTGAGCTGAAGCCTTATGCACCTTGGATAATGCGATTTATCAGGACAAGGTCTTCACTCAACTATAAGGCTGAAACTCTCAACCACTGCAGCTACTTGCCCCCCATTGAAGTCCTCAAACGGACATTTTCCTCAGCTGATGAAAAGGGCAAGGCCACTGCTGTGATAGATGAAGGCATTCGTCCATTGGATGGTCAATTTCGCAAGGCTGCCTCTTATTCCACCAATGATGACTCTGCCACACATGACTCTGCTGCTAACACTGCCAAGCAAAATCCTCAAGCCACAGCACCCAGGGTGATGACTGATCGTGAATTACTCCTCAGTCTTCATCAAAAGGTTGATCGCCATCACAAATGGGTCAAGCGTCCGTTTGGTTCAATTCTTCACAACATGACTTCCACCCATAATGCAGTGAAGAAAAATCATTACTACCTTCATTAAACCCTCAACCGCACCTGGGCTGTTCTGTCTCAAGTTTACAGTGCTGTAGATCTGGAGAAAATGGGTCTCAAAGAAGCTTTTGACTGGTCTGCACCTCCTCCGAAGAAATATAAGAAGGTCAAGGTTCCTTCTTTGGTGGCCAGTTCATATTCTTCATCTCGTGAGACTGATGAAAATGAAGACTTGGACGACACTGCAGCAGGCCCTACTTCAACGATCGACCCCAACAACGCTGGCGCTCCTCCATCAACTTGAATATCTTCAGGGGCGTTAGTCCTCAGTTTTGATCCTTTTGGTCATTTGATGACAAAGGGGGAGAAATCTGAGTTAGTCTTCAAGCGGGTCTATAATAAGGGAAATTTTTTAAGTTGCAACTCTCGTTCTTCTGAAACTTTTATTGGATCGAGTTGTAATCTTAAACCCTATGGTGCTCGGTGCTCTGATACTTTTGTTGCACTATGCTTTGATACTTTTGATGCGCTATTCTACATGCTTATTCCTTGTTCCTTGTTAATATTATCGCACGCATGCTGAATTGCATCAGGCACCATATTTCATCATGCATTTCAAATTCTTCATATTATGTATCAAATGCGTGTATGAATTACAAGATATAGGGGGAGATCTCCATGATTCAACTCTTCAAGTGTGCATTGCTTCAAAAGCAAATTCCTCACTATGCACATCTTCAGGGGGAGTTCTTCTATATCTTGCAATCAAATCCCTCAATATCAGTATTTACACTCCATATATTTATCCCCGTTGAAAACTTAACCTATGTTGTCATCAATCACCAAAAAGGGGGAGATTGTAAGTGCATCTAGTGCCCCTTAGTGATTTTGGTGTATTGAAGACTTATAGGTTAAGTATCTAATGCGTTTATGAGTGTACACAGGTCTATAAGTCTATGAGGAGTTTGATATTTACAGAGAAAGTCGACCCCTAAAAATGAAGTTCTTCAACTGAAGACTTTGATATTTTGAAGACTTTCTGAAGACTTTGAAAGTGAAGAAATTGGTGTGACCTTGAAGACTTGGTATTCATTCGAAGAACATGAAGCGTGAAGACTTTTGTTTTCGTAGTTTCATTTTCTCTTTCTTGAGTCATAGGAAACACCGTACTGTTAAAGGGGGTCGAGGAAATAGTAAGGCGAAAATTTCAATGTGATGCTCAACTCAAATCCTACACCTACCAATCCCTTCGAGTGAAGCCATTGGAAATCTCATACAGTTTAGTCAATTTCTTCAGTGACAGAGACGCAGTTCTTCTGGTCACTGAGGACTTTGCTCTGACTGAGGAGTTAGGAATTCGCCAGTGCAAATTGCCTACACAGTGAGGAACATGATAGCCCTGAGGAATTTGAACCTCAAATTTCCGACCATTGATGTGCTACACGCCAGCTGTTCCAAAATATCTTATCCATCCAATGGTCATATCATTGAAGGGCATTTATGTCTTATCTTGTCGGGCTGCTCCCTAGGCTATAAATAGCCGCCCCCTACAACCACTAGGTGGTTGGCTGCTCCGCGAGAACTAGACACTTGTCATTTGAGAGCAACCCATCCTTCGAGGACTTTGAGCGAAAATCATCAAGTGAGGAAAATCCAAACCCAAACCCAAAACACCTACAAACCCAAAGTGATTGAGCATCACTGAAGAGATTGATCCTGCATGGATCCGACGCTTGTTACCTTTGAAGACTGTGCTTCTTCCAGACGGTTAGGCGTCATGGTCTAGAGCATCCAAGAGGTATTGTGGATCGCCGAGTGACCTAGTCTATGAAGGTTTGGAACCACGTGAAGACTTACCACGAGTGATTGGGCGAGGACTATGTGTCCTTAGCTCAAGGAGAATACGGTGAGGATTGTGTGTCCGGGACTAGGTGTCCTCGAGTTTAAATACTCAGCCGCTCCAACCAGATGTACAACTGAGACAGTAGTTGGAACTGGTCTACCAAATCATTGTCTTCACCAAGCTTACTGGTTCTATTTCCTCAACACTTTCATTTCCTCATTACTGTGTTGTGTGTTTGTTCATATCTGTGTTTGAAGACTTTGACTGAAGACTTTCTCAATTTCCTCAGTACAATTTCTTCAGTCTGTTTGTCTTCATCTTGTGCTATCCTGTTTACGCTCTCTGTACTCTGTGTTTGTTTTCATTTCATCATGATGACCATGCATGTAATCTGTTATGTTTACTTCTGAGTACTTATTCCGCTGCTAGTAGTTCTTCGCTAAGGAATTTCCTCACGAGCAAATTCCTCAGTGAAGAATTTCATAAAAATCGCCTATTCACCCACCCTCTAGTCGAGATAACGCACATTCAAGAATGACACTTGTTGCCTCTTTGGCAAATATGAGTAGTGACAGACATATATTTCATTTAATCTTACCTCCAAGAAGAGTCTGTTTGGCGCCATAATCCGCATCCTGTCCTTGCCGGCATTGCGCACTAACCGGAACGTCTCAAACTTCCCCGGGGACGTCGCTGTGGCCACCACCGAGCCGTCGCTCTGAACGCCCATGAACTGGTTGCCAAACACCTTCAAATTGAACGACGTCTCGTTGATCCGCCATAGCAATCCCTTTTCTATCTTCAGTTTATATTGTATGAGGAGTACTAATGAAAAAGTTTTGTTCACCCACTCATTCTTGCTGAAGCTTCACCACTTTTGTTGGTGGTGCATAATAACAACCACCACCAGCAGACACTTGTTGGACCTACCCTCAAACTAGTTCCACAAATATGCCTCACTGTACCAACCTTCTACAGCAGTACAATCACGATAATTCCTACTAGTTCCACAAGAAAATTCATTCCTTTTCTCATGTGATTTTGCTCATGCCATATAGATATAGTACTCACCAGTTTATGACATCTCTGCAGCAGCAGCAACGCCACCAACTCGTTCAAGGGACAGGGGCTGCTTCTTCCTTCCCACCAACTCGTACTGGTTCCTCCGAGGTGCTTCTGAATCGATCTGCATAGCTGATTTTTGCCTATTTCTCTGTTTGCCTGCAGGGGAGGTACCGCTGGAGCTCTAAGGCGGCCTTAGACACCACCGATCTGGTCGAAGGTTGGGTAGATAAGGCCCTGCGTCTCCTACTCCTTCCCATGTACGTGTTCATCCCAGTCTCTGACCCTCTGTCCAGACTTAACTACGTAGCGGCTACCTAATATGGATATGATTATGAGCTAGCCGGATTGGATTATGTAGCCTACCTCAATGATTAATTAGTCTGGCGGTTTGTTGCACGCATACATGCATGCATCATGGTAGAGAATTGAAATCACTAGCTCTAGCTACTTCGTGGTTGAATGGTTTTCTTATTTGGATGAAAACCAGGCAGTGTAGTTACTTTTTATAGTTTATACACATACTGCACTGTTAATTAAAGGTTGTAACCTCACTGTCATGCTAATGGACGCAAAAAAGAAGAGTGGTAGTACTATCAATGGTTCAGTCAGCGCCTCAACAACGTCTGCACTACTTCTGATATTGTTTTTCAGTAGCCTTTTTCTGCACCTTTTTCTTTCAGTTCTTAGTGCTGCTGCCCCATGAACACATTTTTTTAATTTGACTGTACATTCAAATGAAGCCTTTGTTAAGTATACACTCCAAAATTCAGCTAACAGTAGCCTAACTGAATTTTCTGTTTCTGAATTTATAAACTCACTTTATATTCAGTTTATAAATTAACAGTAGCTTCAAAATTAAGTATCATTCGCATGGATCAACTGTTATTTTATTTTGTGGAGGATAAAGTCAGATCATGAATAATGGCATTACAAGTGAACCTGGCACAATTACACATGTCCTGAACCTCATAGAATCTGACACTAGCAAGTCTTCATTGGCATGCAAGTACTACTTTTACATTGTCATGACAGGAACAATTAATTTGACATGTATCATTGGTACTGCTAAAACATTTCGTTCATGTTGCAACAAATTTGGTGAAGATCACTTCAAATGTATTTTGCATATATGAATTATCTCCTGTTGTTTTCTAAGATGTTAGTTCTTTTAGTTCTAGCCCTCCTATCTTTAATTCCTGGCTGGCTGCTGGACTACATGCAGGACAACGAGTTCATCTGCGACAGCTATCGCTGTGAGCAGTCCATCTGCGACGCGCTCCGCAGCGTCTTCGCCGGGCACAACGAGATCCTCAACGTCTGGAAGTATGTCGCCGGCCATCTGTTTCCTGATGAATTTTCTTTCTAGCTCAATGTGATCGGATCTGACTAGTACGTTCAGACTTGCTCTTGTTTTCTTTTCAAATAGTACTAGTAGTGTATATTCCAGCTGTATGACTACCTGTAGCCACTTGAACCGGTGAGAATTCTTCAAGCCTACCTATAGCCACTTGAATAGATGTCTATCTCAGATCTGCTCATCTAAAAAATCCAAGTGGAGTAGTATACTGGTAGTATAGTATAGTAATATTATCAAAAGGTAAATGCCCTGATTATTTAGCTCTGTCAGATAAATACTCGTCGAAAGTGGGCTCCTATCAAAATTCATTTCCATTAGAATCTTACTCATACAATATTCACGCCATGTAATTCTGGAAATATATGCTCATATCTAGTTCTGCATAAAAAATGACAGTATTGACATGTTATAAATAGTTTGTTTGTCTTTCTGTTTATTTTGTTACATTTTGCAGGGATAAAGTGAAGAAAAGGAAGAAAAGATTACTAGAAGATTAGTTTTAGGATTTTCTTTTGTTTCCTTGCAATTTTTCTTTTATTGGATACTTGTAAAGACATTGTAATATTCTTATAATAAAAATTATGATTCTATTTCATTTTTTGTTTTTAAATTACTTTTCCTTATAGGTTGTTTTCTGTAAATTTGGATTTTTTTGTTTTCCAAATAGATTACTAGTGGCGCATTTAAGCCCTTATTAGTGGCGCACCTTTCTTTATTACTAGTGGCGCACCTATAAGGCTATTAGTGGCGCACCTGGAGGGAATACCAGTGGAGCACCTAAGGGTTAGTAGTGGCGCCACTGGTATTTGGATTACCAATGGCGCATCAAAGGTGCGCCATTAGTAAAAATACTAGTGCCGTGGTACTAGTGGCGCACCAGTAGTGCGCCGTTAGTAGGCAAAACTGGTGCGCCACTAGCAGGCCTTTTCCTAGTAGTGCTCCTTTCCTCTTTGAACCATGTCCTAGATTCATGGTATACATGCAGCTAGAGCAATGCATGTGGAGTAAGTAAATTATACCTTAAGATTCTTAGGGCGTGGTTCGGTGGGCGACGGGACATCGGCGAAGAAGAAGGGGTCGGAGGCCCTCCCGCGCCGCCGCTGGGTGGAAAGTGAACAGCTGCGCCGGTAGTCCCTCGTCGACGGCGACAACGTTAAGCCTCCTTCCCTTCCCGGCGAACGGATCCTGCTGGCTCTTTGAGCAGCAGTGAGGGGAGAGAGAGGCCAACGGAGTCTTGTTTAGGTCTGGAGAGGGCGAGAGAGTGTGAAGAGAGCAACTACAAGTGCTGAGGCTCCAGCGGGAGAGGGCGAGAGAGTGTGAAGAGAGCAATTACAAGCGCTGAGGCTCCAGCGTGTATATATATACTGGAGAGAGAGTGTGAAGCGTGCAAACCCTAGAAAACATTTTGACTAGTCAAAGAATCCTCCTGGCACAAATTATGCTCAAGTGTAGTTATCGAACCCGAGACCTCAAGTTTGATGAGCGAACAGGCTAACCAGCTACACAACCCTCCTGTTATGTTGAACGAGAGGGAAATAACCTTTTATACATTCCTGCATTCGTGTGACAAGCATGCCGTGTTTTTTTGTGTGTGTGTGGGAGTCATTGGGATTTCAATCATAATCGTCTCATGTGGCTTTGGTGGTAAGACTATCCACAGTGGTGCAGAAATAATGCAACCTTAGTCACCTTACCTCTCTCCACGTAGTACATTGGGTCCCACCAGTCAGAGGGTGAAACAAACAAATTAATAAGAAAAATTAAAAGCGACAGCGATGTATCTTACCTCACACATCTCGCTACTGCTCGGGAACACTGTCCAATTGATCCCTCTGTTCGGTCACGTACTATTTTAAGTGAATCCTTATTATAACACGCACACAAATTTTGGGCACTTGTATTCGACTTAACTCAGTGTGCCACCATATCTCGTATACTTACTACTCCCTTCGTCTAGGTGTAATAAGTCGCGTTAGAAGGTGCAACGAGACCAAGGTGCGTGTGTGTGTGTGTGTGTGTGTGTGTGTTTAACATCATGTGTGTGTTAGAGAGAGCGACAGATCGACCTACTCCTACAGAGAGATGTTGTATAGTGTACGATTTTAGCCCCGAGAGTCGGTGCATCCTCTTGTTTCCGGGCGTGTCCGGTAGGGACATGCGGATAGCTGCCACGCCCGCTCCTGACCAGCCTGGCCCACCCAAAGCCCCTCCATCGCCCGCGCGCGCTTCCCACCCGAAACGACCAGCGCCGCTCCAAAGAATCGATGCCGCATTCATGCCCGGGCAGAGCGGACGCGTCCTCTCACTAGAGCAAGAGTGATGGTTGCTTCGTCCGTCCAACTTACTGCTGGCTCTATGTGATTTGACGGCTCATTGGACTTTATTACTGAGGTGGTAGGACTGCTAGATGTCCCATGCTTTCGGCGAAAGGAGGTACTACTACTAGATTACAATTTTCTCCATTCTTACAGCGGAGGCGTGCAAGAACAGTGAAAACACGCAGGCTCAATGATTACATGGCCCACCTCACACTATCACCGTGCGACACCTAACTCTTTACATAGTACTCCCTTCGTTCCTAAATATTACTAGATGAGTCCCCGCGCGTTGCCGCGGAACAGCGGTATATCTCTCTGTGCAAAATTATCGATTTCATAGAACTAAAAAAACTCTATAACCGCATGACAAATGTGGTAGCCAAACTAAATAAACTCCCATCATCATTTAGATCATCCCACGTAAGGAAAAAAGATTAGCCAACTCCTACTGCATAATGGGATTATATTTTTCTTTTTGACATGTTAATGGGACTTAAAGCTCACTAACATGCATGCTACTGGTGCATGCTTGCATGCAGACATGTTGATGTGATTTAAAACCCACTCACATGCATGTGCCACGGTATTTCTGCATGCTTGCATGTGGCTTAGTGCGGAGCCTCTCAACGTCTAAATCAGATGGCTATAATGGACTGATTTACTTCATCTAACGGCTACAGCAATTTTGATGATGTGGCTCAAAGAGAGGATAGAGAATTCCTAGTAGTGGGGGCTGGCTATTACTAGTAGATAAGTCTTTGTAGAGATTCCACTACATACGGAACAAAATGAATGAATCTACACTTAGCATGCATCTATATACATCCGCATGTGGTTCATGGTGAAATCTCTACAAAGACTTATATTTAGGAACGGAGGAAGTACTAGTATAGTACGTACTGTAATTTATCAGCGAGATAAATTTGTACAATGCTATGAAGCTTCCAGCTTCTGTTCCATGTCTCTTGCGTCCAAGGTTGCCCGTTGCAACATTTCATCAAATACAAAGGAGACTAACATGCATGCTATTGCATCTCAATGGTTGACGGATCATACCAAATATGTACTCCCTCCGTTCCAAAATAAGTGTCTCAACTTTGTGCAAACTTTAGTACAAAGTTGTACTACTAGTAAAGTTGACACTTATTTTGGAACAGAGACAGCTAAAGAAAAAATGATCCATGCAGTCCCTAGCCCTTAAACCGTAAACCCTAACCATGCTTTAATTTGCTGGCAACGTGGTGCTTCCTAAGAAATGAAGTTTGCAACCTTTTGACCATCGGATAATTTTGTGCAGTTTCACCAAAATCGAGATGAGCATCCCTATGGCAAAGAAATTGAAGAAGCGTGATTAGAATAAGATTACTGGGACTAGTTGATGAGACATAAACTCATCAAAAATACAGTACGTAGAAGCCAGTAGAGGTATGTACGGGGCAAAGAAGGAGAGAAATATCCACAAGGAGTGATGTGGGCAGCTGGAGCAGTGGTGCAAGCCGGCTGTAAAGGGAGTTGTACCTGAGGGATGTAGCTCAACTTTGAGGAGTGCGGCGGGAGGCGGCAACTGCCCACGTCGCGGCAGTGAGCAAGGGACGAAGGCAACCTCACCGGCTTTGTGAGAGAGAATGGTGGGGACCCCTGATAGGGACGTGCCAACAGTGGGTTTTCGCCTTCGGCAACGGCCACCGCATCTCCACTAAGCATCCACCCCTTCCCCAAGTGGACATGATCCGCCAGGATGTTAGAGATGTGGCCACAGTCGTTTTGTGCGAGAGAGTGTGAAGAGAGCAATAATGGTAGTGCAGTATATATCGTTCTGGCTATATGAGACCGAATGAATTGCTGCACATCCACCACGTGGGCGAGGGTCGAGGGGCGCGGGAGAGTGCTACATATGGAGCAATATGAGTGAATCTACACTCTAAAATACGTGTATATACATCAGTGTTTGGAGTATGTACTAATAGTTCATATTGAAATCTACTAAATGACATATATATTCCAAACAATATGATATAATCTCTATAACCAAGGTAGTAGGGACGAGGAGTAAACGGAGGGAGTAGTAAGTTTTTCTCCTCGTCCTACGAGCCACCGCGCGCATGGGCGAGGGAGCGGGCGTAAGGTGGAGCAAGCTTCACCTCATCCTGCGAGCCACCGCGCCTGTGGGCGGGGGAGACGGCGTACTAAGCAAGCTTCTCCTCGTTCTGCGAGTTGACGGGACACATCAAAAGTACTCCAGTGTATAGAGGCTTGCCTCTAAGGTAGGCCCCACATGGTTTGCCTCTTTTTTTAACATAACACGTCAAGTCACAATTTGTTTGTTCACCCGTGGTAGACGATCCTCCCTCCATCAAGTGGACAACCATTACACGTGCCAAATTACCACGTGGGCTGCCTTTTTCGTACAGAAATGAGCTCCACCGTGTACCTGCGCGGGTGTGGTTGGGAAAGAGACGGGAGTACATGCGCCGTGCATGCACCTCTTCTCTTCGTGCACGTCCCGCACCTATGTGGGTGTGTGTGAGAGATACAAACCGCGTTCGTGAGTGTTTTTTGTTTTGGGGTGGGGGGTTGATTTCGTGAATTATTTGTGGGAATATGTGTTGATGACATCTCAAACAAATTTTTGCATGCAACGTGTGTGAAATGGAGGCCTATCCATATCATACATAGAGGGTCGGGCAATCCACGAGAAGAGAGGGAGGGGTCATAGCTATCGATAGAGTCGAAGAGGGGATCAAGTGGGTGGGTGCGAGATCGATGAAGAGAGGCATCGAAATTGTGTGTGTGTGCAAGTCAAAGATATAGGGCGACTGGCCTACCGGAACGTTAGAGGGCACATGTCAAGTTTGTGTGTGGCAGGGAGACATGACTAGAGCGCTCGATGTATCGGTGTGTGTGTGGGGGGGAGGGGGTGGGGGAGGGGTAGGCAGAGGCCTAGCTATAGAGGTAGAACGACTCGTATATGTGTTGAGAAGGAGAGACCCAGCTATGTCTTGAGGGAGATCGGTCGACATCCATATATAACCGAAGGACGGGAAATATGATGGGTCAGAGAGAGAGAGGGAGAGAGGAGAGAGAGGGAGGGAGAGGGGTAGAGTGCTGGATGGGTGATGGAGTTGCTTCTCGAAGATGGTGGGAGAGGCCTACTAGACAAACTGAGGGTGCAACTGCAATGTTATCAATAAGAGTGGGGATGTGTTTCTGGGTGTGCCTGTGCGTGATAGATCTGTCGGGACGCATCCATGGATGATGAAGGGGAACCATGTGTTTGGTAAGCAAACCTACCTAGATCGATAGATCAATCGTTCTTTGTCGGAGGAATGGAGAGACACATCTAATGAGGTAGATCGATTGACATGTGGGTAAAACGAGTTATAAGGACCTAGCTAGCTATATGTATAGCGAGAGATCGGTCGGTGTACGTCCATTTGTTAGAGGCAAATAAGGCCCAGCGAGACGGATATACAGAGAGAATGGAGCTAGGAGGTGGTGCGAGAGGCCCAACTACTAGCTAGATAGGGGGAGGAGTGTGCGGTTCTCAGATCGATGAAAAGAGGGGCGAGAGTTTACACGTGTGTCTGACCGTATGAGAGACACGAGGCAAGGACACATAAAGGAGGAGATTGAAGGTGTGTGTGTATGTTGTAGGCAGGCATCGCTGGAGAGGTTTATCAATCGGTGTGTGTCGGAAAGGAGTTGTGGAGACTCTGGTAGAACGACCTAAAGAAAAAAATGAATGTGCTCGATGGATAGAATGCCGAGGGAGGGGGAGGGCGAGGAGGGCGTGTGCATGCACGAGAGAAAGTTAGTGGTAGCTACAAAGGTTAGAGGATTGTGTGGGTGTAAGAGACTAACAAAGATCATAATTTGATATGAAAGCGGATTCATATATTTGAATAGGAGATCATAGTGTTTTAAACATTGCATGCATGAATATAGCGGTGATACACGTGCTGTGCACATGTTATACCATAATGTGATAACGCATGGCGTTTGCAACTCACAGCTAAATGCCAAACAATCTAAACCATACTATACATCAAACAATCTCACATTTTATTTGAATTTGTGATAATGTGTGGCGTTTGCACCTTACAACTAAATATTGAACAATCTAAACAATACTATATATCGAACATTCTCACATTTTATTTGAATTTGTGGTAATGTGTGGTGTTTGCAACTCACATCTAAATACTTGTAGGTGTAGGGGGCGGGGCACCATACATAATGTGATAAACACATTATACATATGAGACATGGTTTAGATTATGAAGATCTAGCTAGAGCTAGAAATGTAATGTGATTTGAAATCAAAATAAAGTGGATTCAAAAAATCTAGTTCGAGTTCATATAGTACACATAGTTCATATGTAACTCGAGACTAATCATGTGGTGTGCTGTGAAGATAATGCACAAACGATGGTTTAACTTGACAATAATGATGATTGTAGATCTTATTAAAACAGAGAAACGAATTCAAATGCTTTGACTTCACAACAATCATTACTGTAGATCTTATTTAAAGAGAGAAACGAATTCAAATTTAGTTCATATTGAAGCGGTAGTATATACGTTTGGGATGCACTAAAACGTTCATTTGAGTAGTAGGTTGCATGCATTATACACGTAGCGAAATATTTTAATTGAACATAACATGAATCCAAAGTTTTGAATGACATTTGTAGGGCGCATTGATTTGGGATAGTACACGTTAGGCTTGTCCGGAAATTTCAACCCGCGCCTTGTTAGCCCGAAATATTTAAGATATATCTTTGTCTCGTTGTGCTCCGACAACTCCCTCCATCTCAACCCGCGCCTTGCTATTCCGAAATTACAACACGCGCGAAAACTCCCACCTCCTGTGAAATCCCGGGGCGGGCGGGGCGGCGGCAGACCGGCGGTGGGGAGTGTTTTCGGGGCGGGCGGGGCGGCGCATCGCTGGCCGCGGGCAGCGGGGGCTGCTGTTTGGCCGGTGGTGGCTGGCGGCTCAGGGGGGTGGAGGGTGAAGATGAACCACGGGCCCTTGATTTCGTATCCAATGGCTGGAAAATCGACTAACCAGAGATGAATAAGTCAATCGACCAACGTGTAGCCTCACCTTGCTAGTGCGTTTAGTTACGACAGCAAAATGCAGTTTCGACAGTTAAGTTCAGTTTCGACAGTTAAGTTCAGTTTCGACAGTTAAGTTCAGTTTCGACAGTTAAGTTTAGAGATGACCGGCTGATGTATTTTACATCTAGAACTTTGCGGTTATGTATTTTACGTCATGTATTGGAGATGCTATTAGAATTCCACTCAGGTTAACGTTGTTCATTGTCTCTCTTGTCCTGCTTCAGCCTCGGCATCGTACAACTCACCGGAGCTGCTCCTACGACGAAACCCTCCATCACAGCGGAGCAGTACCTCGGGCTCCATCTCTAGACGCCTAAGATCTTCTTCCCCTCCTCCGACAGCAAAGTCAGCCGGAGCATCCTCACCGGCCAACCCAATCACGCTGAGATCGACATGGCTTCGCCAAAGAGGTTGTACACTTGTTGCATCTCTTTTTTACTCTACATGTTTTATATATTGTCCACTGAGCACACAGATTTGTTCCTTTAGTGTGTCCTTGATATAAAAAACGTAGGAATTTTAATTTTCACTTGTCCTCCTTTTCAAATTCCTATTCATGAAGCACAAGACTAAGAGATAGTAGCATAATAGCATTATAACCGTACATTTTCTTGTGGTTTGACTTAATCTCACCGTGCTTCTTTGCATCCTGTGACTTCCAATTGTTGTGAATCAAACACCTAGATTGGCAGAAATCCTGTGTTTTTAAATTCTCTGTTTTGCACATGCATTCCTATCCTATTCCTGTCTATTTCTTATCCCTGCATTGTTGGAATCCTCCGATTTAAACGAGCCCTTACAGAATTACTTCTCTTACAGATAGTTGTCAAAGAAAACCTTGCGTGGATTGTCTCGCTCCTGCTGCGCCATCGTCCACCCCAGCTCAGCTGCTCCAACGACAAAAGGGTCCAGCACAGCAGGGATCCGGCCTCCAGACTGTCTTTCGCCGCCTCAGATCTTCTTCCCCACCGCTAGCAGCCATGAAAATTGCATTACCATCATCAACCAAGCAGATGACCTCGAGGACTACATGGGTCCGCAAGGGTCGCATTCTTTCGTGTCTGCTTACGTTATGCATCGCTTAATATTACATGCTACTTTATTGTCCTGTTCACCAATTGGACTCTGAGTCAGCTCCAAACTAATGGTCAAACTTGAGTTTTTAAATGGTAGTGGGGTACATATTGGGGCCGCTATCAATAATATCTATCTACTATCTGGTTAATCTCCGGTGTCTACTATGAGTTTCATGTTGGGTGGGAAACAAACAGTAAAGAAGCCATTATTTGTATTTTTTAACTGAAGCCATTATCTGCCTGCTATTATTGGTTTTGGGTCTATCCACAGGTTGCTACCATCACTCTGGATTTCTGCATGCACTCCTTACATAATCTCACTATGTTTTATTCCTATGCATGACAGTTATTGTAAACAATGGAACTGAACATGTAGAGCAAAAGAGACGAGCCTTGCGTGGCAATAAAATTTCATGCAGACATCGCTCCATGGTAGGCGCAAAGGCAGCCCCCCTCCATGCATTTCGGATTGTAATCGAGAGGAAGATATCTGTTCTGAGGGGGATTCAGAAGGAGAAGACAACTCCTATTTACCCCCTGAGGTCTTCGCTCTAACTTGGCATGCTGATGTTGGTTATATCATGCATATGGTGTCTTGCATTGCTTACTTTATACATCAAATATGTCATCTGCTTAGTTTAGACATCCTTTGTGCGAATGCCATCTGTTTAGTTTATTCATCGTTTATGTGAATTATGCAATGCCATCTTGTTTAGCCAGGCATCATATATGTGAATTTTGCAATGCCATCCTGCTTAGCCAGTCATCTTATATGTAAATTATATCAGGCCATCCTTTTTTTCGTTACATATTACATTTGTCAACAATGTTAGTACATTCAACTGCTCTTCGTGTGCATCAGCCATTTGACACGGTGATGGCAAATTCTGGAGTGAAAACAAGGTCTTCAGAGCAGACTATGCTATCTGACGAAGCGCATATCTCGCTGGTTACGGATAGCTCCTCAGAGGAGGATTCAGAGACAGATGACCAGTCCTATTCCCCCCCCCGAGGTGTATGCTCTAACTTGGCAGGGTTATGTTGCTCATATCGTGCGTATGGTGTCTCGCATTGCTATGTCATTTGATTAGTTTAGACATGCTTTGTGTGAATGCCACCTGTTCAGTGTCTAATTACCATATATGTGAATTATGCATTGCCATCTTGTTGCAAGACATTATATATGTGAATTATACAATGCTATCTTGTTGCAAAGGCATTATATATGTGAATTATGCAATGCCATGCTGTTTAGCCAATCATCATGTATGTGAATTATATCATGCTATCATTTTTTGTATTACGTGTTCCATTTGTCGACAACGTTTGTATATTCAACTACTCTTCCTGTGCATCAGCCATTTGAAGCGGTGATGGAAGTATCTGGAGTGAAAACAAGGTATTCAGAGCAGACAATGCTACCTGCTGAAGCAGACATCTTGCTGGTTA
The DNA here is from genome assembly GCF_018294505.1 of Triticum aestivum. Lineage (NCBI taxonomy): Eukaryota > Viridiplantae > Streptophyta > Magnoliopsida > Poales > Poaceae > Triticum > Triticum aestivum. Next base: position 45,742,942 of record NC_057812.1, read on the forward strand.
CAGAGAGCTCCTCAGAGGAGGATTCAGAGACTGATGACCAGTCCTATTTCCCCCCTGAGGTCTATGCTCAAACTTGGCAGGGTTATATTACCCATGTCATGCATGTTGTCTTGCATTGCTTAGTTTTTACATCATATATGGATTGCCATCTGCTTACTTGCTTACTATATAAATCATATATTTGAATTATATCATGCCATCATGTTTACATAGTACATACACATCATCTATCTGAATTATGGCATGGCAACCCATTTAATAAAGACATCATATAGTTATATCATCTCATCCTGTTTAGTGTTTACAGTCATCATATTTTGAATTATGGCATTCTATCCGTGAATGTATGTGAATTATGGCATGCCAACCTATTTAATAAACACATTATATAGTTATGTCATGTCATCCTGTTTACATAGTCTCATATTTTGAACTATGTCTTTCCATCTTTTTTAGTTAGCCATCATAATGTGAAATTGTGTCATGCTATCCTGTTTAGTTAGCCATCATATATGTGAAATTGTGTCATGCTATCCTGTTTGGTTAGACAACATAAATATGAATTATTTCATGCCCTCTTTTATTCCCCACTATCCATTGCACCTGTCTATCATACAATGTCTATACTTTCAATTACTTTTCTTGTTTATCAGCCATTTGAATTGGAGAGCGTGATGGCAGTATCTAAGGGAGTAACAACACGGTCTTCAGAAAAGATAGTGCTACCAGTTGATGCAGATAGAACCACGGTTGTACTTGCCCAAGGACCAGATCCACCACACATAACCCAGACTCTCGCAGATTGTACCCCTACCCAGTTGGACAGAGAACCAGCTACACCCCTTCTAACCCCAACCCCGGCAGATAGTAACCCAGTTCCAGTTGACACAGCACCGTCTCCACCACAGAGCACCCAAACACGAGCAGTTAGTAAGGGAACTGCAGTGCCCAAAGCACGAGGACCACCACTCCGAATCCCAACTCAACGCTTAAAGGAGAAGAAGATTTGTTCTCAGGTCAGGTTCTGTAGCTATGGTTCATACTCCTTTGCTCTTGCATTACTGTATTTACTCATACCAACTATTTTCAAATTTGAAGGATGGAATTGAAACTCCAATGGCGCAACAGGTATGTTTTAAACCTGTTTCTTTAACTGGTTTGCTGTTGTAACCTGCTCTATGTTGATTTCAGTTTCAATTGAATAAACAGTTATGTTCTCATGTCATGCACATTACAAGTGTTGTTATTGCTCTATAGTTACCCACACTTATATTCTGTCTATTCTGCTTTGTCTTGAACAAATATTATTTGAACTGTGTCTCTATCTTGATTTGGCAACAAAAACTAGAATGATATAGACCATAAAGTGACCATGGTACATAGATATATGTTTGTTTCATGTTGTTATCCTGTCCACTTTACTACTGAACTCATTTACCAAAATGAGTTTCATATACAACATGGTAAACATGTGATGTGTCTGCTTGTTTCTCTTTTAGAATGCGGACAAAATATTGGAGAACAGTACCGCGTTATCCAATGGTAAAGGAAGTAATGCAGATAAGGTTCAAGATAGTGAGACATCCCTGTTGGTCTCCAAGAAAGCTGATAAAAACTATCTTGACGACAGTGAGGGAACCCAAAAGTCCTGTCTTGATGTAGTGTTCGAGTTACTGGCCACTACTGCTGGCACAAGCTCTTCGAACTCGCTGCCTGAATCAGTTCGTCTTCTTGAGTCTCAACTTCAAGTTGAAAGACATCGATCAGATGTGCTGCGACAGGAAGCTGAAGGACTGAGGAAGTCCCTGCAGAATTCAGATGCATATTTTCTGGTGCAACAGCAAGCGCTGGAGGATTTAAGCGCCAAACAAGAGAAAGTTAATAAGGTTGCTAAGCATCTTGCCAGCATTATGGGTACCCAAGATATTGTTTCTTAAGATCTTCTGAATTGGTTTCAGTTCTGGATTTGTTTTGCTGCGGCGTTTATTTGCGCTGGTCGCCAACTTTGACAACCAGTGTATATGATATGCTGCTTTGTTCCCTATATTTGCACTGGTGGCGAACTTTGATGCCCAGTGGATGTAATATGTGTAATAGCCGTGATAGCATAGCGTTAGTTGCTTGCTTATTTATCTCCTTGTTGTCTTGTATATTTGTTTGCTTGTTGTCATTGCAGTTCTTTTTCCGCGGTTAGCTAGTGGCTGCAATAACCTATTTTTTAAAACTAGGCCACAATAACCATGGGCTAATATTTACTGTAGTTACACTGGGCCTCCTACTGGCCGTAGAAACAGTGGGCCTTCTACGGGCCATAGAAACAATGGGCCATCTATGGGCCGTAGAAATGATGGGCCTTCTGCGGGCCGTATCATCAATGGGCCTTATACGGGCCATATGATCGATTGGCCAAACATGGGCCAAAAAGACCGCATTATGGCCGCGAACGGGCTAGAGTTGGAATCGTCCGTTCATGGGCCAACCATAACGGGCCATCGTTAATAGGCCGTATTTGATGACGCTATGAAAACGGCCCAACGTATTAACGGACCACAAACAGGCCAACTGTAACCACGGGTTGAATTTAGCCCACAAGCAGAAAATGACAGTAATGGTTCGTAAGTAAACGAATGCTGGAAATGAGCCCAAGATTAAATGGGCTCTGAGAAGGCCAAAAGATAACATGGGCTGGAAACGGCCCAACGGAATAACGGGCCGTTAATGGGTATAAAGTGATACACTGTTCATTACTGGCCAGTTTCACCACGGGTCGTTAATGAGTGTAAAGTGATACACTGTTCATTACGGACCAGTTTCACCACGGGCCGTTAATAGGCCGAGAGTTACATAGGGCCTCATATGGGCCGAAAGACGTCATGGGCCATACATGCATGGGGCAGAAGTGAAAACGGGCTGGAATCATATTGGATGGCCCAGATGAAGCTACTGGGCCTAATTCAGATAGGGCGTAACGGGCCTTGGGTTAGCGGGCTGTAAATTGGCTATATGCGAACATGCCGTTAACAGGCTTTCCATGGGCCGGCCCGCCGCCTTTTGACCAAGTCAAACAGGACGGCCTTTTCACAGGAATGGGCCTCTGTTGGGCCGTGCCACATGTCGACGTATCATAGGCGCCTTCCGTCCAATGAGTGGATGACATCTGTCCCAACGATGAGCCGACATGTGTTTCCTCCAGCCAATGATGATTTTACATGTGGAAAATCCCCATTGGTCGGGGCTGTTAACGGGTTATCGGATCCAAAACCCGACCCGATAGCTTAACGGCGTTCCGTTATGGTGGATGCCACGTGTCGGTCACCCTTGACGAAAGCACTTCTGTGACGCGCGATTTATCCTCATGGAAGTCGACACTTCCGTGATGATAATTTTGCTAATGTCATGGAACACTTCTACGATAGCACAGGTATGACTATCTTGATTCTGTCATAAATTTGTCATGGATGTACATGCATGACAAAAACGCGACCTATTGTGACAAACATGTATCATCACAGAAGTGTATTTTTTTGTAGTGTGTGCTGCATCACCCTTTCCTCTTCAAGGGAAAAACCAACGCAATATCGCAAGTAGCAGTACACCACATGCATTCTGGCTGGCCGACCTTCCTCTATGGTAGGAAAGTTCGGAAGAGCATCCGCTGAAGCAAGGCGAGGTGGAGGTGTTGAAGTAGGAGATGGGCACGCTAGATAAGATGGAATAGGTGGACCATGAGGAGGAGGAGGAGGAGGAGCCACGGTCAGATGAGGAGGAGGGGGAACCGGTACCGGAGTAGGCTGGATTTGGCATAGAGGATACACATGATGATTTGCTTGCCCAAGAGAAGGAGGAGGCAGAGGAGCGGGCCATCCTCGAGTCCATCAAGTCTAAGGAGAAGGTGGCAGAAAACCGCCGCTTCATCCACGAGTCTGGCGTTAAGCACAAGCATCTATTTGCAGAGGGGGAAGGCGATAAGGAGGCGCCAACGCTTCATCGTGCCACCAATGACCATGAGTCCAACGGCTTCGTCAAGGAGGTTATTGACATATCTGATACGTCTCCGTCGTATCTACTTCTCCAAACACTTTTGCCCTTGTTGTGGACTCTAACTTGCATGATTTGATTGGAACTAACCCGGACACACGCTATTTTCAGCAGACTTTCCATGGTGTTATTTATGTCCAGAAACAAAAGTTCTCAGAATGACCTAAAACTTCACGGAACGTCTATTTGGAAATAATAAAAAATCCTTGCAAAAGATGAAGACCAGGGGCCCCACACCCTAGCCACGAGGGTGGGGGCACGCCCCCTACCTCGTGGGCCCCCTGGAGCTCCTCCGACCTCAACTCCAACTCTATATATTTGCTTTCGGGGAGAAATAAATAGGAGAGAAGAATTCATCACGTTTTATGATACGGAGCCGCTGCCAAGCCCTAAAATCTCTCGGGAGGGCTGATCTGGAGTCTGTTCAGGGCTCCGGAGAGGGGAATACGTCGCCATCGTCATCATCAACCATCCTCCATCACCAATTTCATGATGCTCACCGCCGTGCGTGAGTAATTCCATCGTAGGCTTGCTGGACGGTGATGGGTTGGATGAGATCTATCATGTAATCGAGTTAGTTTTGTTAGGGTTTGATCCCTAGTATCCACTATGTTCTGAGATTGATGTTGCTATGACTTTGCTATGCTTAATGCTTGTCACTAGGGCCCGAGTGCCATGATTTCAGATCTGAACCTATTATGTTTTCATGAATATATGTGAGTTCTTGATCCTATCTTGCAAGTCTATAGTCACCTACTATTTGTTATGATCCGGCAACCCCGAAGTGACAATAATCGGGACCACTCCTGGTGATGACCATAGTTTGAGGAGTTCATGTATTCACTATGTGCTAATGCTTTGTTCCGGTACTCTATTAAAAGGATTTAATATCCCTTAGTTTCCATTAGGACCCCGCTGCCACGGGAGGGTAGGACAAAATATGTCATGCAAGTTCTTTTCCATAAGCACGTATGACTATATTCGGAATACATGCCTACATTACATTAATGAATTGGAGCTAGTTCTGTGTCACCCTATGTTATGACTGTTACATGATGAACCGCATCCGGCATAATTCTCCATCACCGATCCAATGCCTACGAGCTTTTCACATACTGTTCTTCGCTTATTTACTTTTCCGTTTCTACTATTACAATCACTACAAAACACCAAAAATATTACTTTTCCTACCGTTATTTTGTTACCGTTACCACTACTATCATATTACTTTGCTACTAAACACTTTGCTGTAGATACTAAGTTATCCAGGTGTGGTTGAATTGACAACTCAACTGCTAATACTTGAGAATATTCTTTGGCTCCCCTTATGTCAAATCAATAAATTTGGGTTGAATACTCTACCCTCGAAAACTGTTGCGATCCCCTATACTTGTGAGTTATCAATATCCCATGACATGTACTTTAGTTTGCTATTTCTCTGTCTTGTTTATATGTACGCGGATCAAATGCATGGTGCATGGCATTGTGTGAAAATGGTATTTAGAAATGGGAGTGTGTTGCAATTAATGAAAAATGCAGGCTGACCGGACGCGTTCGCGAGCATTTGGGGGCTCAACTTTACTAGATCCTCTTGTACATGCTCTTAGAGTATTATAAATCCAACATTAGGACCATAGCTTCTTTATTTATGGACGAACATATATCATTTATACAAGTAACTAACTACAATAGTGTGACGGTGTTCTTAAGTCTTCTAAGGGAGATAAGGAATGGGTTTCCTACATTGTGCGACTGAAGTTGGTGCACTAGTATTAGCCTGCCCATGCATTAAGTAATATGATTAATTGAACTTTAATTTATCATGAACTTAGTACCTGATAGTATTTTGCATGTCTATTTTGTTGTAGATAAACGGCCCGTGCTACTCTTCCGTTGAATTTTAATGCGCTCCTAGAGAAAGCTAAGTTGAAAGATGATGGTAGCAACTACACGGACTGGGTCCGTAACTTGAGGATTATCCTCATTGCTGCATAGAAGAATTGCGTCCTGGAAGCACCGCTAGGTGCAAGACCCACTGCAGGAGCAACACCGGACGTTGTGAACGCCTGGCAGAGCAAAACTGATGGCTCTCGATAGTTCAGTGTGCCGTCCTTTACGGCTTAGAACCGGGACTTCAATGACATTTTGAACGTCATGGAGCATATGAGATGTTCCAGGAGTTGAAGTTAATATTTCAAAACAAATGCCCGAATTGAGAGATATGAAGTCTCCAATAAGTTCTACAGCTGTAAAATGGAGGAGAATAGCTCTGTCAGTGAACATATACTCAGAATGTCTGGGTACCACAATCACTTGACTCAGCTAGGAGTTAATCTTCCGGTTGATAGTGTCATTGAAAGAGTTCTTCAATCGCCGCCACCAAGCTACAAAAGCTTTGTGATCAACTATAATATGCAAGGGATGGATAAGACAATTCCCTACCTCTTTGCGATGCTAAAGGTTGCGGAGGTAGAAATCAAGAAGGAGCATCAAGTGTTGATGGTTAACAAGACCACTAGTTTCAAGAAAAAGGGAAAAGGGAAGAATGGGAACTTCAAGAAGAATGATAAGCAAGTTGCTGCTCAAGTGAAGAAGTCCAAGTCTGGACCTAAGCCTGAGACTGATTGCTTCTATTGCAAAGGGACTGGTCACTGGAAGAGGAATTGCCCCAAGTATTTGGCAGATAAGAAGGATGTCAAAGTGAAAGGTATATTTTATATACATGTTATTGATGTGTACCTTACTAATGCTCGTAGTAGCGCCTGGGTATTTGATGCTCGTAGTAGCAACTTAAAACAGGGGCCACAGATTAAGCAAAGATTGGCTAAGGACGAGGTGACGATGCTCGTGGGAAATGGTTCCAAAGTCGATGTGATCGCCGTTGGCACGCTACCTCTACATCTACCTTCAGGATTAGTTTTAGACATGAATAATTGTTATTTGGTGCTAGCGTTAAGCATGAACATTATATCTGGATCTTGTTTGATGCGAGACGGTTATTCATTTAAATCATAGAATAATGGTTGTTCTATTTATATGAGTAATATCTTTTATGGTCATTCTCCCTTGATGAGTGGTCTATTTTTGTTGAATCTCGAAAGTAGTGATACACATATTCATAGTATTGAAGCCAAAACATATAAGTTCAATAATGATAGTGCAACTTATTTGTGGCAATGTTGTTTATGTCATATTGGTGTAAAGCGCATGAAGAAATTCCATGCTGATGGACTTTTCGAATCACATGATTATGAATCACTTGATGCTTGCGAACCATGCCTCATGGGCAAGATGACTAAAACTCCGTTCTCCGGAACAATGGAGCGAGCAACAGACTTATTGGAAATAATACATACTGATGTATGCGGTCCGATGAGTGTTGATGCTCGCATCGGGTATCGTTATTTTCCGACCTTCACAGATGATTTGAGCAGATATGGGTATATCTACTTGATGAAACATAAGTATGAAACATTTGAAAAGTTTAAAGAATTTCAGAGTGAAGTGGAAAATCACCGTAATAAGAAAATAAAAGTTTTTACGATCTGATCGTGGAGGTGAATATTTGAGTTACAAGTTTGGTCTTCATTTGAAACAATGTGGAATAGTTTCGCAACTCACGCCACCCGGAACACCACAGCGTAATTGTCGTGGATTTGTCACGACAGATGTCCTAGTGTGAGGACTTAGTCGTGAGGCCAACGCATCCATGCGATAGCTTGAAGGGGTTGGTTGGAATCGAGAGACCCGAGGCGGATCAACACACAAGACAAGGATTTAGACAGCTTTGGGCCCCGGGAAACATCATCTGGTAACAACCCTACATGCTTTTTATGGCTAAGTCTCATTATCATCACGAGGGAGTCACCGTAAACCGGCTCTCCCAGTTATGTCTAGCCCTAAAGATTGTTTCTCTCCCCCTCTTGGGGTGCCCTGCCCCTCCTTATATATGTTGGAGGGGCGGGTTACATGTAGAGTCCAACTCAGATTAAGACTTTAACTATTTTGACTTCTCTTCATGGGCTTCTTAACGTCTTGGGCTTCATAACATCTCGGGCTTCATAACTCCAGGCGAATCTATCTGCCGAGTTATGACTGTCAACCAGTTATCATTGTCTGTCGGGTTATGATTGTCAACCAGTTATCATTGTCTGCCGGGTTATGACTGTCAACCAGTTATCACTGTCTGCCGGTTTATGATTGTCCACCGGTTTATGATGGTCTGCCGGTTTATGATTGTCTTAACACCTGCAGGGTTATCATCCGACTTAACACCTGCCGGTTTACCACCTGCTGGTTTACCGTCTATCTTAGCCATCTGTCTTAACTGTCTGCCGGTTTACCATCCGCCGGTTTACCAAGTCCCATCCGGGTTATGACTCTGGTTGGGTCATACCGCGGGTTATATCCCCGACATTAGCCCCCAGTTTAATTTGGATTTATCTATGTTTAAACTGATCCTGATCATCCTTAAGTCCTTGTCATTTCCTTCTTCTAGAAAATCCGGGTCAATAGGCTAGCTTCATAATCAATTTTGCTGACATTAGTTTGTCATAGAGAAATATTGTGAAGAATAACTCCTTTGACTCAGCTCCCAATGCTTAACAAAAATATTGGTCTTTGAAATACTCATCTGATCTTCAGCCTGTTTAAGAATGTAGAACTTGCTGGTTTATCATTGCAAAAATTGCCGGTTTATAAATATTGATGGCACCGGGTCATAATTGTAGTTAACATCAAGCTTGAAAATATACCTCCTTTGTATGCATATCACTTGTAGCCCCCAAGTCTTAAGAAGGGAGCATAGTAACTGCTTAAGACTTGCTTCAATATAAATGTTACAATCTTGAAGAAATCCAAGTTGTTCATCTCAGTCACTAGTCAAAATTGAATATTCCACATATGTAGCCCCAAGTGCCGGGTTGTCATGCTTGCAGCAACCTGGGACTTGAAACTGCCTTATGCTCATAAAAAACTTCAACCAGTGTAGCCCCCAAGGGCCGGGCTATTATGCAATAATGAGCAGGGACTTTTGTAACTATAATCATGCGGATTTGAGCAGTGATGTGTAGCCCCCAAGGGCCGAGTCATTAAGGTAATACTGAGATGGGACTTGATATATACTTCAATGGAAATAATATCTTATCATGTAGCCTCCATCGTAGGGTTTGAATCCACGTCCACAAGGTTAAGAGCTTTGTGCTTTACCAATTGAGCAGTGGATCCTTCAATATAATGGATTAAGATTTGTGTACCTTGAATTTTTGACAGGAGCAATTGGTAGCCGCCAAGGGCCGGCTCACTACGATGTGATGAGTCGGGTCTTCAATAAGGTGAGCAAAAAATGACTTTGCATTAGCCCCCAAGTATCATGGTGCATGCTTGCAGCGACATGAGACTTGCATATCTGATGTAATCTCAACTTGAATAATGTAGCCCCCAAGTGCCGGGTCGTGAGCCTGCAGCGACTCGGGACTATTCCTTTGTAGAATAGATCATACCCATTGATAAAATAATATCCATTGCGCTAAAGCGACTTTGAAAACCTCAATCATAACATTGGTTATTGATAACCATAATAAAAATCCAGCCGTGTTGCTATTTGAATAATATAACCCAATGATTTATAAGCGCATGATTCCAATGGCGCAATCCAAATATATACTGGCGACTTATAGTCAAAACCAGGCCGAGTTAATAAGCGTCGGATTATAACTGATCATGTACTGACAACTTGTAGTTGAAAGTCAAGCCTGGTCAATAAACGCCGGTTTAACAAAAAATGTTATCAATCTCATCCAAGCAAAAAGAACTTGGCAAATGAAAACATAAAAGGAATATGCGAGGCTTTTCACGGGCTGCCAGGCCCCAAATCGAGGCTTTTCATGGGCTGTCAGGCCACTGAGTTAAATCATTTTACAAAGCCTTTTAAGATGGACCTCAATCATTAACCAATCATCGTTTTAACTTTGACAAGTTCAGGATCTATGAGATTGACTTGTCAAACATTCGGCGGGTCATACCGGGTTTACCTGGATGGAGTGTCTTACTTAAAGAGGCAAGATAACCCGGGGTTTTAGGTGAATACACCTGGCTTCCAAGCTGTGGCTTGATAGCCTGTTACAAGTGTAGACTCTTTGTTCTTTGCGAAGCAAAGAGTCCCCAAGCAGTATTTTGAGCTGTGCTCAGTGGGTGCCTATGTTTGAGTTGTGCTTTTGCAACACTCTATTTGGCCCCTAAGTAATTTTCTTTTGGCCTTGAGCCGATCAAGAGGTGTAACTATGGTCCGAATACGACCAAGTCCCCAAGTGATTTTCTTTTGGCCTTGAGCCGATCAAGAGGTGTAGCTATGGTTTGAATCCGACCAAGCCCCCAAGTGATTTTCCTGGTGGCCTTGCGCCGATCAAGAGGTGTAGCTATGGTTCGAATACAACCAAGCCCCCAAGTGATTATTGTGAGTTGTGCTCAAGGGGCACCTATGTTTGAGCTGTGCTTTTGCAACAGACTCTCTTTGGTCCCTTTAATTTTTCCTGAGAACTCGAACTTGCGAGAGATTAATCTTTTGAACCAGAAATTCTTAAACCGGATATTGAGAGCTTCAAAGCTTTGTGGGAGACAGCTTTCCCTTGAGCCGGATTTTAAACAGGTATCCTTCTTTTTAAGCCTAATTTTTTTGACGGCCTTTAAATTTGCACCAATATGGCGGTTAAGGATCCTGCATTAGATAACTTTGCAAACCAAAGTAATTGCTCTTTTTAAAGAAAGCAATATATAATATAAAAATATACTGGATGGATTTCACCTGATATGTCAGGCCAGTTAATATCCGCCGCGGGGTTGAAGATCACCACGGTGAAGCTGATGTCAATCACGGCCGAGTCGGCCGTGGGAGTATATAAATGAATTGGTCGTGACGTTGTAAACCGGTGCGGACAAGTAAGTTGTCCTCCATGTTGTAAACCGGTGCGGACGCATGAACCGGCCGTCCGTTCATCGGGTAATGTGACACGAAGGAAAATGCCATTGTAGAATGTTGCCAGTGCGTGCTCTATCCCCGCAGTAGAACAATCATTTCATCTGTATATAAAAACACCAATAGGGCAGTGTAATGGTGCTCAGAGAAATTAAAATGTACTGATAAAATATATAGGAGGGATAACACCTGATTTTGTTTTTGTCGGATGAACGCAGATGCTGGTGCCATATAACACTGAATAGTATATGCACCTCGAGCTCTGCTGATGTGATGTAGCATACCATCCACGTACCTCTTTTTTTGGTCATCCTACCTTCTCTGCTTCTATAGTTTCTGCCTTAACAAACTGCTGTAGTAGGAGCGCTCAAAAACCAACTCGTGTGGACGGGCTTCAAAGACAGAGCCTGGCAGCGGCGCGATGAGCCCAAAGCGACTCAAAACTAGGGGGACAAAGGAGTAAAGCCACTGCAGCTGTCGCGGTGATGCCCCAGAAAGGTGACTCGGAAGCTGAAGCGAGGCAGAGGTGAACCGGAGGAGTCGAGTCATGACCGCAGGCGGCTCAGGGCCGACCTGTCGGCGGTGGTGACCAGTGGTGAGGCCTGTGTTGCGCAAATGGCGGGTCAACACACACAGAAGCGGTGACAGGTAACTTGGCGTGGCGAAGTGTCGGCAGGGCGGGTTATGGTCGCGCTTTGGGAACGGTGGGTTGCGAATGTGGAAGAAAGCTCAGCGAGCCCGCAGCGGGTCTGCGGTGACTCGGGGTCATCCTGAACGAAGCGACTCAACCGAGATGGTTATGAAGCAGTGACTCGTAGTCATTGTAATCTGGTGGACTTAACCCGGTGCGGCGATTCAAAGTGGGGCAGCGATGCTATACTTACGGACCGCAGGCACACGGAATCATCTATGGGAGGAGGTGCAATCAGACGGTTGGTGCTCAGCTTTTTTCTTGCCAGAAATTGCGGCTCACATTGTTTTCTAGTGCTGCCACAGCAGTCCGTAGCTCTTCTTTTCGTGAAAACTGTCCGTAAGTGTAGCAATTTTCAACAGCAGTGATGCTATACTTACGGACCGCAGGCACACGGAATCATCTATGGGAGGAGGTGGAATCAGACGGTTGGTGCTCAGCTTTTTTCTTGCCGGAAATTGCGGCTCGCGTTGTTTTCTAGTGCTCCCACAGCAGTCCGTAGCTCTTCTTTCCATGAAAACTGTCCGTAAGTGTAGCAATTTTCAGCAGCAGCGATGCTATACTTACGGACCGCAGGCACACGGAATCATCTACGGGAGGAGGTGGAATCAGACGGTTGGTGCTCAGCTTTTTTCTTGCCGGAAATTGCGGCTCGCATTGTTTTCTAGTGCTGCCACAGCAGTCCGTAGCTCTTCTTTCCGTGAAAATTGTCCGTAAGTGTAGCAATTTTCAGCAGCAGCGATGCTATACTTACGGACCGCAGGCACACGGAATCATCTATGGGAGGAGGTGGAATCAGACGGTTGGTGCTCAGCTTTTTTCTTGCCGGAAATTGCGGCTCGCATTGTTTTCTAGTGCTGCCACAGCAGTCCGTAGCTCTTCTTTCCGTGAAAACTGTCCGTAAGTGTAGCAATTTTCAGCAGCAGCGATGCTATACTTACGAACCGCAGGCACACAGAATCATCTATGGGAGGAGGTGGAATCAGACGGTTGGTGCTCAGCTTTTTTCTTGCCGGAAATTGCGGGTCGCATTGTTTTCTAGTGCTGCCACAGCAGTCCGTAGCTCTTCTTTCCGTGAAAACTGTCCGTAAGTGTAGCAATTTTCAGCAGCAGCGATGCTATACTTACGGACCGCAGGCACACGGAATCATCTATGGGAGGAGGTGGAATCAGACGGTTGGTGCTCAGCTTTTTTCTTGCCGGAAATTGCGGCTCGCATTGTTTTCTAGTGCTGCCACAGCAGTCCGTAGCTCTTCTTTCCGTGAAAACTGTCCGTAAGTGTAGCAATTTTCAGCAGCAGAGAGGCACCCGTGAGGCGCGAGGCGAGCCCGCATCCCTCCCCACCTTACGGGTCATGGTTGGTGAGTCATCGATTGGAGCGGAGGTGACCCGGAGCAACTGGAACGGGTGGGCCGTGGTCTCCACGGTGGAGGGGCTCGGCGATGCGAGACCGAGTCCAGGTGCGGGCGGCTCTCAGCCGGGGGTAAGCCGGACCATAGTGGAGATGGCCGATGGATTGGAAGCCGGAGGCGGAGCGAGTCACAGTAGAGAGGTGCACCAGCGAAGGGAAAACCACATCGGCGAGCAAAGCGGCGCGTCATGGTGGCGCCGGCGGCCCGTCTGTCGGCGGTCGAAGAAGAGGCGCGAGCGTGGGCGGCTCGGCTCCGCACCTGCGGTGGATCCAGGTAGCTCGTGGCGCCTCTGCGAGATCCTCCCTGCGACTCAGAGTAAGGACGAGGTGGTGATGGCAGCAGCGGCCAGAGCTATGGGCGTCGGCGGTTTGGAATGGCAGCTTGGCGTAGAAGTCGGGGCGCTCTGTGATGAAGATGACGGCGACTTGGAGCTGTGCGCGGAACTAGGCCATTGGGGCGAGCCAGCACGGTTCGGCATGGTGGCAGGCGATCGACGAGGCGACGGCGGGTGAAGGCTGCGCTAGGGGCACAACAGCCCGGGTCGTGCTCGGAGCTATGGCGATGTAAGTGACCAAGGCGAGGTCAGAACTTGATGAGGCAGCTGGCTTTCCATGTTTTTCAAGATCCGGTTGACTCTGCTTCAGGGCGTCATCAGGAAACTGGCGACAGCGGTTGAAGTTGACGCAGAGAAAATGACCCGGAGTCGCGAGTCCATAGAAACGGCCTAAGGCCGAATCCGTGGCGACTTGGATCGGAGGCCCGCGGGCGTGCAGCTGGAGCAGAGACCGGGCGAGGACAAATCGGAATCGGACGGTCATGGCCGAGGCGTTAAGCCGGCATGGCTGTTTAGCAAGTCTGCGTGTGAATCGGAGCTTGCGGCGACGGAGTCCGGCGGTTCAACGCGCGGCAGGTCGCAAAAGCGTTGACAGTGGCCATGGAGAAGTTGTGAAGGGAAAACTGATGGTTTTTTGGATTTAACCCTGACGCAGCTGTAGCGAGGTTCGCCTCTGATGCGAAAACAAGATGTCTTCAGTAGATTTTTGCAGCGGTGCGAAGGGAAAGCTTGACGGGTTAGCGCTGCCGCACGCGCAATCCTAAATCTCTTATCCCTGATTTCGTACTGCGCAAATATTGACTCGATGACTTGATGGATTAGCGGTGCCGCGAATATTGATTCTCTTTTGGTCTCGGTGTACTGCAGATCGTGGCAGTGATGCACGTACGGCCACACAGATTTGACCTTACTTTTGGAACTTGTCCTCAGATGCGACCGGATTAATACTACTAGTAACAGAAATCTTCCCAGCTGTCTCTGGCATCACGTGCATATGGTTTTGGAAACACTAACACCCACACATGTGGGCGTTCCCCAACTCGCCCACACGCCTGAATCGTCGTCCAGTGCCTTTTGCACGAATTTTGGCACGAAAAGGTTGATTTTCTGTGCCACGTAGGATGGGGCTGGTGTGTGGGCGTTGGAGAGTTTGCCCACACGTCCGCACCATGCTGTTTGCCAGCTGCGCTGTGTGGGCGAACTAGTTTCTGCCCACACGGCCACCACCTGGGTCATGCGCGTGTGGGCGAACTGTTTTTTGCCCCACACGACACTCCTATGTTGTGGATGGCAACTGCAATTACGCGAATGTGGCAACTCGGTACACACACATGGCAACTGTTATTCTTTGCTACACGGCAACTGCAGTTACGCGAACGTGGCAACTCGGTACACACACATGGCAACTGTGATTCTTTGCTACACAGCAACTGCAGTTGCGCGTACATGGCAACCAGATAAACACACATGGCAACTATGATTAACAATACATGGCAACTATGGTTGGACCACACGTGGCAACTAGGTAAACACACATGGCAACTACTGTTTTGACCATATGTGGCAAGTAGTTAATCACACACGGCAACTACGGTTTGATTACACGCGGCAACTACCATAAATTAGACATGGCAACTATGTTAACCAAAACAGATAGAGTTGCCATGCTTTTACAACTACACTTGCCATCCCGGATAACTACATCTGCCAACCAGGATGGCAACTAAATCATCATCCTGCGGGGTACCTAACGTAGCTGCATCAGGACGTGTGGGCATTTTTGCTTCGTGCCACACGCACGGGGTGGAGATGAGTAGTACTTGTTAGGCGTGTGGCACGAAGTAGCCGCGCCCACACGTGTGGACAATTCTACTGTCCGTCCACACACACCCCGTGTGGGTGCTCCTGCTCACACCACACACGATGTGTGGGCGCATGTCGTATATGCCACACGTGTGGCAGTTATCGGCGTCCTAAGGTTTTGGCGTTACTCCGTTAGGAAATCGGCCTCGGCGACTTGTAGCCCGTATCGATTGACGCCGGATACGAGACTCCAACCTGTAGCCGCAACTGAAATTAACCCGGCCTTGACGGATCATCTGGTCACACTAGTGTAGAACCGGGCAATAGCACCGGTTCGTAAGGCACTTTAGTGTCGGTTCTGTAACCGGCACTAAAGTGTGGTCACTAAAGCCCCCCCCCCCTTTAGTACCGGTTCAGCACGAACCGGTGCTAAAGGCCAACCACGTGGCGTGAGCTCGCGCCCTGGTATGGGGGACCTTTAGTACCGGTTGGTGTTACCAACCGGTACTAAAAGTTTTTTATTATTATTATTTTTTGAAAATTTTGGATTTTTTTATTTTATTTCGATTTTTAATTTTTCTGAATTATTTGATGAATTAGTCTCTAATCACCTCTCTTAACTACTCAAGTGTGGATCACTCATTCCAAATCATCTAACTTCTCGACCGGTCACCCATCCCTCTCACTACTCCAGCCCGAGCACGCTTAACTTTCGGGTTCTATTCTCCTTCATTTCCAAGTCTGCACTTGTTGTTTTCCTGACAATATTAAGATGTCAATCTATTAACCCTCAGGAGTTTAGCTTGAGCATGAAGTCACACATTTCACTGTTTGAGTTTGAAATATTATTCTAAAAAACAGTAATTATTTAGTAACACTAATATTTCTTGAATAAGTTTGACCATAGTTTGACCACAGTTTGACCAGATTTGACCAAAATTCAAAAAATTGAAATAACTATTTAGTAACACTAATATTCTTGAATAATTATGTAGTAACATTAATACTTCTTGAATAAGTAGTTTGACCAGGTTTAACCAATTTTTTTTTAAAAAACTGAAATTTGACCATATCTTTTTTTCCTTTTGGAATTTGAGGATTCTAAAAAATTCCAAACAGGCCGTAGGCAGTTTCCATCGGATGCGGATTTTTGTGCTGAATTTTTTGATATATTATACGTTTTTTCCGACATCGTATGCAAAAGTTATAGCCGTTTTACATTTTCCCTACACTTTTTGCAAAACATGTCCAAATTTAAGTTTTCAAATTTTCCTAACTAGTAGATGTAGTAATATAACTACCTCTCGAAGGATTTTATTTTTTGAAGTTTTTATCATTTTCTTTTGATTTTTTCAAAACTGAAATGGCGATACATGGGGGGGTGTAGAGTTTGAAAATTGTCCTAGACCCCTTTAGTACCGGTTCATGGCACGAACCGGTACTAAAGGTTAGACCTTTAGTACCGGTTCGTGCCACGAACCGGTACTAAAGGTGATCGTGGGGCCCCGGCCTGACGCCAGCCTGCCACAGCCTCTTTAGTACCGGTTCGTGGCATGAACCGGTACTAAAGGTTCGCCACGAACCGGTACTATTGATCGCCGCCACGAACCGGTACTATTGATCACATTAGTGCCAGTTTTTTTACAAACCGGCACTAATGTGCTTCACATTTGACCCTTTTTCTACTAGTGTCATGTGCGCTGGCGTATAAACACAATCCTAACCGATGACGTTATCTTCTACGCCGGCTCTTTTTCATCTGGCACATCGCAAGCTTCTCGATCCCTGGGAGAGATCCCTCCAAGAACTCAACACCACCGTGCGCTCGCCCCACAGTGGGCGTCAACTGTCGTGGATTTGTCACGGCAGATGTCCTAATGAGAGGACTTGGTCGTGAGGCCAACGCATATATGCGGTAGCTTGAAGGGGATGGTTGGAACCGAGAGACCCGAGGCGGATCAACACACAAGACAAGGATTTAGAGAGCTTCAGGCCCCGGGAAACATCTTCCGGTAACAACCCTACATGATGTTTGTGGCTAAGTCTCATTATCATCACAAGGGCGTCGCCGTAAACTGGCTCTCCTAGTTATGTCTAGCCCTAAAGATCGTTTCTCTCCCCCTCTTGGGGTGCCCTGCCCCTCCTTATATATGTTGGAGGGGCGGGTTACATGTAGAGTCCAACTCGGATTAAGACTTAAACTATTTTGACTTCTCTTCATGGGCTTCTTAACGTCTTGGGCTTCATAACGTCTCGGGCTTCATAACTCCAGGCGACTCTATCTGCTGAGTTATGACTGTCAACCAGTTATCATTGTCTACCGGGTTATGACTGTCAACCAGTTACCATTGTCTACCGGGTTATGACTGTCAACCAGTTATCACTGTCTGCCGGTTTATGATTGTCTGCCGGTTTATGATGGTCTGCCAGTTTATGATTGTCTTAACACCTGCCGGATTATCATCTGACTAAACACCTTCCGGTTTACCGTCTGCCTTAGCCATCTGTCTTAACTGTCTGTCTTAACTGTCACCCGGTTTACCATCCGCCGGTTTACCAAGTCCCAGCCGAGTTATGACTCCGGCCGGGTCATACCGTGGGGTATATCCCCGATAGTAATGGTGTGTCTAAACATCGTAACTGCACTTTATTAGATATGGTGTGATCTATGATGTCTCTTACTGATTTACCGCTATCGTTTTGGGGTTATGCTTTAGAGACGGCTGCATTCACATTAAATAGGGCACCATCTTAATCTGTTGAGACGACACCATATGAACTGTGGTTTGGCAAGAAACCCAAGTTGTCGTTTCTTAAAGTTTGGGGCTGCGATACTTATGTGAAAAAGCTTCAACCTGTTAGCTCGAACCCAAATCGGAGAAATGTGTCTTCATAGGATACCAAAGGAAACTGTTGGGTACACCTTCTATCACAGATCCGAAGGCAAGATATTCGTTGCTAAGAATGGATCCTTTCTAGAGAACGAGTTTCTCTCAAAAGAAGTGAGTGGGAGGAAAGTAGAACTTGATGAGGTAACTATACCTGCTCCCTTATTAGAAAGTAGTTCATCACAGAAATCAGTTCCAGTGATTCCTACACCAATTAGTGAGGAAGCTAATGATGATGATCATGAAACTTCTGATCAAGTTACTACTGAACTGTTGGAAATATGCCCTAGAGGCAATAATAAATTAGTTATTATTATATTTCCTTGTTCATGATAATCGTTTATTATCCATGCTATAATTGTATTGATAGGAAACTCAGATACATGTGTGGATACATAGACAACACCATGTCCCTAGTAAGCCTCTAGTTGACTAGCTCGTTGATCAATAGATAGTTACGGTTTCCTGACCATGGACATTGGATGTCGTTGATAACGGGATCACATCATTAGGAGAATGATGTGATGGACAAGACCCAATCCTAAGCATAGCACAAGATCGTGTAGTTCGTATGCTAAAGCTTTTCTAATGTCAAGTATCATTTCCTTAGACCATGAGATTGTGCAACTCCCGAATACCGTAGGAGTGCTTTGGGTGTGCCAAACGTCACAACGTAACTGGGTGGCTATAAAGGTACACTACGGGTATCTCCGAAAGTGTCTGTTGGGTTGGCACGAATCGAGACTGGGATTTGTCACTCCGTGTGACGGAGAGGTATCTCTGGGCCCACTCGGTAGGACATCATCATAATGTGCACAATGTGATCAAGGAGTTGATCATGGGATGATGTGTTACGGAATGAGTAAAGAGACTTGCCAGTAACGAGATTGAACAAGGTATCGGGATACCGACGATCGAATCTCGGGCAAGTATCGTACCGCTAGACAAAGGGAATTGTATACGGGATTGATTAAGTCCTTGACATCGTGGTTCATCCGATGAGATCATCGTGGAACATGTGGGATCCAACATGGGTATCCAGATCCCGCTGTTGGTTATTGACCGGAGAATGTCTCGGTCATGTCTGCATGTCTCCCGAACCCGTAGGGTCTACACACTTAAGGTTCGATGACGCTAGGGTTATAAAGGAAGTTTGTATGTGGTTACCGAATGTTGTTCGGAGTCCCGGATGAGATCCCGGACGTCACGAGGAGGTCCGGAGGTCCGGAGGTAAAGATTTATATATAGGAAGTCCTATTTCGGCCATCGGGACAAGTTTCAGGGTCATCGGTATTGTATCGGGACCACCGGAAGGGTCCCGGGGTTCCACCGGGTGGGGCCACCTATCCCGGAGGGCCCCATGGGCTGAAGTGCGAAGGGATCCAGCCCAAAGTGGGCTGGGGCGCCACTTCCCCCTAGGGCCCATGCGCCTAGGGTGGGGAAACCCTAAAGGAAGAGTCCTAGGAGGGGAAGGCACCTCCTAGGTGCCTTGGGGGGGAGGGAATCCTCTCCTGGCCGCCACCCCAAGACCCATCTAGGGCTGCCGCCCCTCTAGGGGTGGGAACCCTAGAGGGGGCGCACCCTCCTCCCCTTCCCCTATATATATGAGGCCTAGGGGCTGCCCAATACACGCGATCTGATCTCTGCCTGTTGGTGCAGCCCTCCCTCTCTTTCTCCTCATATCTCGCGGTGCTTGGCGAAGCCCTGCAGGATTGCCACGCTCCTCCATCACCACCACGCCGTTGTGCTGCTGCTGGATGGAGTCTTCCTCAACCTCTCCCTCTCTCCTTGCTGGATCAAGGCATGGGAGACGTCACCGGGCTGTACGTGTGTTGAACGCGGAGGTGCCGTCCGTTCGACACTAGGATCATCGGTGATTCAGATCACGACGAGTACGACTCCATCAACCCCGTTCTCTTGAACGCTTCCGCATAGCGATCTAAAAGGGTATGTAGATGCACTCTCCTTCCCCTCGTTGCTAGTCTCTCCATAGATTGATCTTGGTGACACGTAGGAAAATTTTGAATTTCTGCTACGTTTCCCCAACAGTGGCATCATGAGCTAGGTCTATGCGTAGTTTCTATGCACGAGTAGAACACAAAGTAGTTGTGGGCGTTGATTTTGTTCAATATGCTTGCCGTTACTAGTCCAATCTTGATTCGGCGGCATCATGGGATGAAGCGGCCCGGACCGACCTTACACGTACTCTTACGTGAGACCGGTTCCACCGACTGACATGCACTAGTTGCATTAGGTGGCTGGCGGGTGTCTATCTCTCCCACTTTAGTCGGATCGGATTCGATGAAAAGGGTCCTTATGAAGGGTAAATAGCAATTGGCATATCACGTTGTGGTTTTTGCGTAGGTAAGAAACGTTCTTGCTAGAAACCCATAGCAGCCACGTAAAACATGCAAACAACAATTAGAGGACGTCTAACTTGTTTTTGCAGGGTATGCTATGTAATGTGATATGGCCAAAAGGATGTGATGAATGATATATGTGATGTATGAGATTGATCATGTTCTTGTAATAGGAATCACGACTTGCATGTCGATGAGTATGACAACCGGCAGGAGCCATAGGAGTTGTCTTAATTTATTTATGACCTGCGTGTCAACATAAACGTCATGTAATTACTTTACTTTATTGCTAACCGTTAGCTATAGTAGTAGAAGTAATAGTTGACGAGACAACTTCATGAAGACACGATGATAGAGATCATGATGATGGAGATCATGGTGTCATGCCGGTGACAAGATGATCATGGAGCCCCAAGATGGAGATCAAAGGAGCTATATGATATTGGCCATATCATGTCACTATTATTTGATTGCATGTGATGTTTATCATGTTTATACATCTTGTTTACTTAGAACGACGGTAGTAAATAAGATGATCCCTCACTAAAATTTCAAGAAAGTGTTCCCCCTAACTGTGCACCGTTGCGACAGTTCGTTGTTTCGAAGCACCACGTGATGATCGGGTGTGATAGATTCTAACGTTCACATACAACGGGTGTAAGACAGATTTACACACACGAAACACTTAGGTTGACTTGACGAGCCTAGCATGTACAGACATGGCCTCGGAACACAAGAGACCGAAAGGTCGAGCATGAGTCGTATGGTAGATACGATCAACATGAAGATGTTCACCGATGTTGACTAGTCCGTCTCACGTGATGATCGGACACGGCCTAGTTGACTCGGATCATGTAATCACTTAGATGACTAGAGGGATATCTATCTGAGTGGGAGTTCATAAGATGAACTTAATTATCCTGAACATAGTCAAAAGGATCTTTGCAAATTATGTCGTAGCTCGCGCTTCAGTTCTACTATTTAGATATGTTTCTAGAGAAAATTTAGTTGAAAGTTGATAGTAGCAATTATGCGGACTAGGTCCGTAAACTGAGGATTGTCCTCATTGCTTCATAGAAGGCTTATGTCCTTAATGCACTGCTCAGTGTGCTGAACCTCGAACGCTGTCTGTGGATGTTGCGAACATCTGACATACACATTTTTGATAACTACGTGATAGTTCAGTTAAACGGTTTAGAATTGAGGCACCGAAGACGGTTTTTGAAACGTCGCGAAACATATGAGATGTTTCGAGGGCTGAAATTGGGATTTCAGGCTCGTGCCCACGTCAAGAGGTATAAGACCTCTGATGATTTTCTTAGCTTGCAAACTAAGGGAGAAAAGCTCAATTGTTGAACTTGTGCTCAGATTGTCTGAGTACAACAATCATTTGAATCGAGTGGGAGTTGATCTTCCAGATGAGATAGTGATGTTTCTCCAAAGTCATTACCACCAAGCTGCTTGTGCTTCGTGATGAACTATAATATATCAGGGACATATATGATGATCCTTGAGATATTCGCGATGTTTTGACACCAAAAAAGTAGAAATCAAGAAGGAGCATCAATTGTTGATGGTTGGTGAAACCACTAGTTTCAAGAAGGGCAAGGGCAAGAAGGGATACTTCATGAAATGGC
The DNA here is from genome assembly GCF_018294505.1 of Triticum aestivum. Lineage (NCBI taxonomy): Eukaryota > Viridiplantae > Streptophyta > Magnoliopsida > Poales > Poaceae > Triticum > Triticum aestivum. Next base: position 45,765,078 of record NC_057812.1, read on the forward strand.
AATTCAGCTGCTGCTCTAGTGAAGAAACCCAAGGTTGAACCCAAACCCGAGACTAAGTGCTTCTGTAATAAGGGGAACAGCCACTGGAGCAGAATTACCCTAGATAATTGGTAGATGAGAAGGCTGTCAAGGTCGATAGAAGTATATTGGATATACATTGTGTTGATGTGTACTTTACTAGTACTCCTAGTAGCACCAGGGTATTAGATACCGGTTCAGTTGCTAAGTGTTAGTAACTCGAAATAAAAGCTACGAAATAAACGGAGACTAGCTAAAGGTGAGCTGACGATATGTGTTGGAAGTGTTTCCAATGTTGATATGATCAAACATCGCACGCTCCCTCTACCATCGAGATTGGTGTTAAACCTAAATAATGGTTATTTGGTGTTTGCGTTGAGCATAGACATGGTTGGATTATGACTATCACAATACGGTTATTCATTTAAGGAGAATAATCGTTACTCTGTTTATTTGAATAATACCTTCAATGGTCTTACGCCTAAAATGAATGGTTTATTGAATCTCGATCGTAGTGATACACATGTTCATGCCAAAAGATATAAGATAGTAATGATAGTACCACCTACTTGTGGCACTGCCACGTAAGTCATATCGGTATAAAACGCATGAAGAAGCTCCATGTTGATGGATCTTTGGGCTCACTCGTTTTGAAAGGTTTGAGACATGCGAACCATGTCTATTGGTGTATATGCATGAAGAAACTCCATGCAGATGGATCGTTTGGACTCACTTGATTTTGAATCACTTGAGACATGAAAATCATACCACATGGGCAAGATGACTGAAAGCCTCGTTTTCAGTAAAATGGAACTAGAAAGCAACTTGTTGGAAGTAATACATTTTGATGTGTGCAATCCAATGAGTGCCGAGGCATGTAGTGGATATTGTTATGTTCTTACTTCACAGATGATTTGAGTAGATGTTGAGTATATTTACTTGATGAATCACGAGTCTGAATTATTGAAAGGTTCAAGTAATTTCAGGGTGAAGTTGAAAGATCGTCGTGACAAGAGGATAAAAGATCTATGATATGATCATAGAGATGAATATCTGAATTACGAGTTTGGCACAGAATTAAGACATTGTGGAAATTGTTTCACAACTAATACAGCCTGGAACACCATAGTGTGATGGTGTGTCCGAACATCATAACTGCACCCTATTGGATATGATGCATACCATGATGTTTCTTATCGAATTACCACGATAGTTTATGGGTTAGGCATTAAAGACAACCACATTCACTTTGAATAGGGCACCACGTAATTCCGATGAGATGACACCGTATGAACTATGGTTTAGAGAAACCTAAGCTGTCATTTCTTAGAAGTTGGGGCTGCGACGCTTATGTGAAAAAGTTTCAGGCCGATAAGCTCGAACCCAAAGCGGATAAATAAATCTTCATAGGACACCCAAAACAGTTGGGTATACCTCCTGTCTCAGATTCGAAAGCAATAAGGGATTGTTTCTAGAATCGGGTCCTTTCTCGAGGAAAAGTTTCTCTCGAAAGAATTGAGTGGGAGGATGGTGGAGACTTGATGAGGTTATTGAACCGTCTCTTCAACTAGTGTGTGGCAGGGCACAGGAAGTTGTTCCTGTGGCACCTACACCAATTGAAGTGGAAGCTTATGATAGTGATCATGAAACTTCAGATCAAGTCACTAACAAACCTCGTGGGATGACAAGGATGTGAACTACTTCAGAGTGGTGCGTAATCCTGTCTTGGGAGTCATGTTGCTAGACAACAATGAACCTACGAGCTATGGAGAAGCGATGGTGGGCCCGGATTCCGATAAATGGCTCGAGGCCATAAAATCCGAGAGAGGATCCATGTATGAAAACAAAGTGTAGACTTTGGCAGAACGGCTCGATGGTCGTAATGCTATTGAGTACAGATGGATTTTAAAAGGAAGACGAACAATGATGGTAAATGTCACCATTAAGAAAGCTCGACTTGTCGTTAAGATGTTTTCCGACAAGTTCAAGGAGTTGACTACGATGAGACTTTCTCACTCGTAGCGATGCTAAGAGTCTGTTGGAATTATATTAGCGATTACTGCATTATTTATGAAATCTTGCAGATAGGATGTCGAAACATTGTTTCCTCAACGATTTTCTTGAGGAAAGGTTGTATGTGATACAACCGAAAGGTTTTGTCAATCCTGAAAGATGCTAATAAGTGTGCAAAGCTCCAGCAATCCTTCTAAGGACTGGAGTAAGCATCTCGGAGTTGGAATGTATGCTTTGATGAGATGATCAAAGTTTTTGGGTTTATACAAAGTTTATGAGAAACTTGTATTTCCAAAGAAGTGAGTGGGAGCACTATAGAATTTCTGATGAGTATATGTTGTTGACATATTGTGGATCAGAAATGACGTAGAATTTCTGGAAAGCATATAGGGTTATTTGGAAAGTGTTTTTCAATGGAAAGCCTGGATTAAGCTACTTGAACATTGAGCATCAAGATCTATAAGGATAGATCAAAACGCTTAATGGTACTTTCAAATGAGCACATACCTTGACATGATCTTGAAGGTGTTCAAGATGGACCAGTCAAAGAAGGAGTTCTTGCCTGAGTTGTAAGGTATGAAGTTAAGACTTAAAGCTCGACCACGCCAGAAGAGAGAGAAAGGACGAAGGTCGTCCCCTATGCTTAAGACATAGGCTCTATAGTATGCTACGCTGTGTACCGCACCTGAAATGTGCCTTGCCATGAGTCAGTCAAGGGGTACAAGAGTGATCTAAGAATGGATCACAGGACAGCGGTCAAAGTTATCCTTAGTAACTAGTGGACTAAGGAATTTTCTCGATTATGGAGGTGGTAAAGAGTTCGACGTAAAGAGTTACGTCGATGCAAGCTTAACACCTATCCGGATAGCTCTGAGTAGAGATACCGGATACATATAATGGAGCAACAATTTAGAATAGCTCCAAGTAGAACAGTTATTTGGAATAGCTCCAAATAGAACGTGGTAGCTGAATCTAGGAGATGACACGGAGATTTGCGAAGTACATACGGATCTGAAAGATTCAGACCCGTTGACTAAAACCTCTCTCACAAGCAACATGATCAAACCCAGAACTCTTTGAGTGTTAATCACATAGTGATGTGAACGAGATTATTGACTCTAGTAAACTCTTTGGATGTTGGTCACATGGCGATGTGACCTGTGAGTGTTAATCACATGGCGATGTGAACTAGATTATTGACTCTAGTGCAAGTGGGAGACTGTTGGAAATATGCCCTAGAGGCAATAATAAATTAGTTATTATTATATTTCCTTGTTCATGATAATCGTTTATTATCCATGCTATAATTGTATTGATAGGAAACTCAGATACATGTGTGGATACATAGACAACACCATGTCCCTAGTAAGCCTCTAGTTGACTAGCTCGTTGATCAATAGATGGTTACGGTTTCCTGACCATGGACATTGGATGTCGTTGATAACGGGATCACATCATTAGGAGAATGATGTGATGGAAAAGACCCAATCCTAAGCATAGCACAAGATCGTGTAGTTCGTATGCTAAAGCTTTTCTAATGTCCAGTATCATTTCCTTAGACCATGAGATTGTGCAACTCCCGGATACCGTAGGAGTGCTTTGGGTGTGCCAAACGTCACAACGTAACTGGGTGGCTATAAGGGTACACTACGGGTATCTCCGAAAGTGTCTGTTGGGTTGGCATGAATCGAGACTGGGATTTGTCACTCCGTGTGACAGAGAGGTATCTCTGGGCCCACTCGGTAGGACATCATCATAATGTGCACAATGTGATCAAGGAGTTGATCACGGGATGATGTGTTACGGAACGAGTAAAGAGACTTGCCGGTAACGAGATTGAACAAGGTATCGGGATACCGACGATCGAATCTCGGGCAAGTATCGTACCGCTAGACAAAGGGAATTGTATACGGGATTGATTAAGTCCTTGACATCGTGGTTCATCCGATGAGATCATCGTGGAACATGTGGGAGCCAACATGGGTATCCAGATCCCGCTGTTGGTTATTGACCGGAGAATGTCTCGGTCATGTCTGCATGTCTCCCGAACCCGTAGGGTCTACACACTTAAGGTTCGATGACGCTAGGGTTATAAAGGAAGTTTGTATGTGGTTACAGAATGTTGTTCGGAGTCCCGGATGAGATTCCGGACGTCACGAGGAGTTCCGGAATGGTCCGGAGGTAAAGATTTATATATAGGAAGTCCTATTTCGGCCATCGGGACAAGTTTCGGGGTCATCGGTATTGTACCGGGACCACCGGAAGGGTCCCAGGGGTCCACCGGGTGGGGCCACCTATCCCGGAGGGCCCCATGGGCTGAAGTGGGAAGGGATCCAGCCCAAAGTGGGCTGGGGCGCCACTTCCCCCTAGGGCCCATGCGCCTAGGGTGGGGAAACCCTAAAGGAAGAGTCCTAGGAGGGGAAGGCACCTCCTAGGTGCCTTGGGGGGGAGCGAATCCCCTCTTGGCCGCCACCCCAAGACCCATCTAGGGCTGCCGCCCCTCTAGGGGTGGGAACCCTAGAGGGGGCACAGCCTCCTCCCCTTCCCCTATATATATGAGGCCTGGGGGCTGCCCAATACACGCGATCTGATCTCTGCCTATTGGTGCAGCCCTCCCTCTCTTTCTCCTCATATCTCGCGGTGCTTGGCGAAGCCCTGCAGGATTTCCACGCTCCTCCATCACCACCACGCCATTGTGCTGCTGCTGGATGGAGTCTTCCTCAACCTCTCCCTCTCTCCTTGCTGGATCAAGGCATGGGAGACGTCACCGGGTTGTACGTGTGTTGAACGCGGAGGTGCCGTCCGTTTGGCACTAGGATCATCGGTGATTCAGATCACGACGAGTACGACTCCATCAACCCCATTCTCTTGAACGCTTCCGCATAGCGATCTACAAGGGTATGTAGATGCACTCTCCTTCCCCTCGTTGCTAGTCTCTCCATAGATTGATCTTGGTGACACGTAGGAAAATTTTGAATTTCTGCTACATTTCCCCACATGAACCTCTTAGGTCAACCAGAGTAAGATCCGCACCAGAGTGGTACGGTAATCCTGTTCTGGAAGTCATGTTACTTGACCATGACGAACCTACGAACTATGAGGAAGCGATGATGAGCCCAGATTCCACGAAATGGTTTGAGGCCATGAAATCTGAGATGGGATCCATGTATGAGAACAAAGTGTGGACTTTGGTTGACTTGCCCGATGATCGGCAAGCCATAGAGAATAATGGATCTTCAAGAAGAAGACTGACGCTGATGGTAATGTTACTGTATACAAAGCTCGACTTGTTGCAAAAGGTTTTCGACAAGTTCAAGGAGTTGACTACGATGAGACCTTCTCACCCGGAGCGATGCTTCAGTCCGTCCGAATCATGTTAGCAATTGTTGCATTTTATGATCTTGAAATTTGCAAATGGATGTGAAAACTGCATTCCTTAATGGATATCTTAAAGAAGAGTTTTATGTGATGCAACCAGAAGGTTTTGTCAATCCAAAAGGTGCTAACAAAGTGTGCAAGCTCCAGCAATCCATTTATGGACTGGTGCAACCATCTCGGAGTTGGAATATACACTTTGATAGTGTGATCAAATCATATGGTTTTATACAGACTTTTGGAGAAGCCTGTATTTACAAGAAAGTGAGTGGGAGCTCTGTAGCATTTCTGATATTATATGTAGATGACATATTGTTGATCGGAAATGATACTGAATTTCTGGATAGCGTAAAAGGATAGTTGAATAAGAATTTTTCAATGAAAGACCTCGGTGAAGCTGCTTATATATTAGCCATCAAGATCTATAGAGATAGATCAAGATGCTTAATTGGACTTTCACAAAGCACATACCTTGATAAAGTTTTGAAGAAGTTCAAAATGGATCAACCAAAGAAAGGGTTCTTGCCTATGTTACAAGGTGTGAAATTGAGTCAGACTCAATGCCCGACCACTCCTTCAGCCATTCCCTATGCTTCAGCCATAGGTTCTATCATGTATGCAATGCTGTGTACCAGACCTGATGTGTGCCTTGCTATTAGTTTAGCAGGGAGGTACCAGAGTAATCCAGGAGTGGATCACTGGACAGCGGTCAAGAACATCCTGAAATACCTGAAAAGGACTAAGTATATATTTCTTGTTTATGGAGGTGACAAAGATCTCGTCGTAAATGGTTACGTCGATGCAAGATTTGACACTGATCCAGATGACTCTAAGTCACGAACTGGATACATATTTATATTGAATGGAGGAGCTGTAAGTTGGTGCAGTTCCAAGCAGAGCGTCATGGCGGGATCTACATGTGAAGCAGAGTACATAGCTGCATCGGAAGCAGCAAATGAAGGAGTCTGGATGAAGGAGTTCATATCCGATCTAGGTGTCTTACCTAGTGCATCGGGTCCAATGAAAATCTTTTGTGTCAATACTGGTGCAATTGCCTTGGCAAAGGAATCCAGATTTCACAAGAGAACCAAGCACATCAAGACACGCTTCAACTCCATCCGCGATCAAGTCATGGTGGGAGAATAGAGATTTGCAAGATACATACGGATCTGAATGTTGCAGAGTGATTGACTAAGCCTCTCTCACGAGCAAAACATGATTAATACGTCTCCAACGTATCTATAATTTTTGATTGCTCCATGCTATATTATCTACTGTTTTAGGCAATATTGGGCTTTATTTTCCACTTTTATAATATTTTTGGGACTAACCTATTAACCGGAGGTCCAGCCCAGATTTGTTGTTTTATGCCTATTTCAGTATTTCGAGGAAAAGGAATATCAGACGGAGTCAAAACGGAGTCAAAACGGAACGAAATCAACTAGAGAAGTTTTTTTTGGAAGGAAACCCACCTGATGGACTTGGACCCCACGTCAGAAGAGCCACGAGGCGGTCACGAGGGTGGAGGGCGCGCCTCCCTGCCTCGTGGGCCCCCCGTAGCTCCACCGACGTTCTCCTTTCACCCATATATTCCGTCGTACCCTAAAACTTCCAGAACAGAACCTAGATCGGGAGTTCCGCCGCCGCAAGCCTCCAGAACCACCAAAAACCAATCGGGACCCCTTTCCGGTACCCTGCCGGAGGGGGGATCCATCTCCGGTGTCCATCTTCATCAACCCGACGCTATCCATGACGAGGAGGGAGTAGTTCACCCTCGGGGCTGAGGGTATGTACCAGTAGCTATGTGTTTGATCTCTCTCTCTCTCTCTCGTGTTCTTGATTTGGCACGATCTTGATTTATCGCGAGCTTTGCTATTATAGTTGGATCTTATGTTTCTTCTCCCCCTCTACTCTCTTGTAATGGATTGAGTTTTCCCTTTGAGGCTATCTTATCGGATTGAGTTTTTAAAGATTTGAGAACACTTGATGTATGTCTTGCCGTGCATATCTGTGGTGACAATGGGATATCACGTGATTCACTTGATGTATGTTTTGGTGATCAACTTGCGGGTTCCGCCCATGAACCTATGCATAGGGGTTGGCACACGTTTTCGTCGTGATTCTCCGGTAGAAACTTTGGGGCACTCTTTGAGGTTCTATGTGTTGGATTGAGTAGATGAATTGAGATTGTGTGATGCATATCGTATGATCAAACCCACGGATACTTGAGGTGACATTGGAGTATCTAGGTGACATTAGGGTTTTGGTTGATTTGTATCTTAAGGTGTTATTCTAGTACGAACTCTAGGGTTGTTTGTGACACTTATAGGAATAGCCCAACGGATTGATTGGAAAGAATAACTTTGAGGTGGTTTCGTACCCTACCATAGTCTCTTCGTTTGTTCTCCGCTATTAGTGACTTCAGAGTGACTCTTTGTGGCATGTTGAGGGATAGTTATATGATCCAATTATGTTATTATTGTTGAGAGAACTTGCACTATTGAAAGTATGAACCCTAGGCCTTGTTTCCTAGCATTGCAATACCGTTTACGCTCACTTTTACCATTAGTTACCTTGCTGTTTTTATATTTTCATATTACAAAAACCTATATCTACCATCCCTATTGCACTTGTATCACCATCTCTTCGCCGAACTAGTGCACCTATACAATTTACCATTATTTTGGGTGTGTTGGGGACACAAGAGACTCTTTGTTATTTGGTTGCAGGGTTGCTTGAGAGAGACCATCTTCATCCTACGCCTCCCACGGATTGATAAACCTTAGGTCATCCACTTGAGGGAAATTTGCTACTGTCCTACAAACCTCTGCACTTGGAGGCCCAACAACGTCTACAAGAAGAAGGTTGCGTAGTAGACATCAATGATCAGCACCAAGACTCCGTGGGTGTTAGAATCATTAGTATGTAATCTAGATTATTGACTCTAGTGCAAGTGGGAGACTAAAGGAAATATGCCCTAGAGCCAATACTAATTTTGTTATTTATATTTCCTTATATCATGATAAATGTTTATGATTCATGCTAGAATTGTATTAACCGAAAACTTTGTACATGTGTGAATACATAGACAAATAGAGTGTCCCTAGTATGCCTCTACTAGACTAGCTCGTTAATCAAAGATGGTTGAGTTTCCTAGCCAAAGACACGTGTTGTCATTTGATGAATGGGATCACATCATTAGAGAATGATGTGATGGACAAGACCCATCCGTTAGCTTAGCACTATGATTGTGTAGTTTATTGCTATTGCTTTATTCATGACTTATACATGTTCCTATGACTATGAGATTATGCAACTCCCGAATACCGGAGGAACACTTAGTGTGCTATCAAACGTCACAATGTAACTGGGTGATTATAAAGATGCTCTACAGGTGTCTCCGATGGTGTTTGTTGAGTTGGCATATATCGAGATTACGATTTGTCACTCTGATTGTCGAAGAGGTATCTCTGGGCCCTCTCGGTAATGCACATCACTATAAGACTTGCAAGCAATGTTACTAGTGAGTTAGTTGCGGGATGATGCATTACGGAACGAGTAAAGAGACTTTTCGGTAACGAGATTGAACTAGGTATGATGATACCGACGATCGAATCTCGGGCAAGTAACATACCGATGACAAAGGGGACAATGTACGGTTTGACTGGTAAAGATCGTCGTAGAATATGTAGGAGCCAATATGAGCATCCAGGTTCCTCTATTGGTTATTGACCGGTGATGTGTCTCAGTCATGTCTACATAGTTCTCGAACCCATAGGGTCCACATGCTTTAACGTTCGATGACGATTTGTATTACGACTTTATGTGATTTGATGACCAAATGTTGTTCGGAGTCCCGGATGAGATGGCCGACATGGCGAGGAGTCTCGAAATGGTCGTGACATAAAGATTGATATATTGGACCATGTTATTCGGACACCGGAAGTGTTCCGGATAGTTTCGGATAAAACCAGAGTGTCGGAGGGGTTACCGGAACCCCCCCGGGGAAGTAATGGGCCTTAGTGGGCCTTAGTGGAGAGAGAGAGGTGATGTATACTACACAACCTTCTTCTTGTAGACGTTGTCGGGCCTCCAAGTGCAGAGGTTTGTAGGACAGTAGCAAATTTCCCTCAAGTGGATGACTTAAGATTTATCAATCCGTGGGAGGCGTAGGATGAAGATGGTCTCTCTCAAGCAACCCTACAACCAAATAACAAAGAGTCTCTTGTGTCCCCAACACACCCAATACAATGGTAAATTGTATAGGTGCACTAGTACGGCGAAGAGATGGTGATACAAGTGCAATATTGATGGTAGATATAGGTTTTCGTAACCTAAAAGTATAAAAACAACAAGGTAACTAATGATAAAAGTGAGCGTAAACGATATTGCAATGATAGGAGACAAGGCCTAGGTTCATACTTTCACTAGTGCAAGTTCTCTCGACAATAAAAACATAATTGGATCATATAACTATCCCTCAACATGAAACAAAGAGTCACTCCAAAGACACTAATAGCGGCGAACAAACGAAGAGAATATAATAGGGTACGAAACCACCTCAAAGTTATTCTTTCCAATCAATCCATTGGGCTATTCACTACTAGGAAAAGGCCTGCTAGTGGTGCACCTGTTTTGGCTACTAATGGCGCACTAAAGGTGCGCCACTAGCATCACGCCATTAGATTTTTTACTAATGGCGCACCACATGTGCGCCATTAGTATCTGGTATATTAATGGCGCACCATGCAGTGCGCCATTAGTATATGCCACGGTGCGCCATTAGTATATATGCCTCCCAGGGGGCCATATTTACCCATGTGCTCTGGCTTACTAATGGCGCACTAGTTGATGATGCGCCACTAGTGTGCTTTTTGCAGTGCGCCACTAAAGTGCTGAGTGGTGGCCACTAGTATGAATATTAGGGATTTTTTTTCTTTTCTTATATTTGCACAGGTTACAAAATATATTATTGGACAGAATATAGACAGCGCCACACAGCAACAACAGATTCATCGAATACAATAGAAGATTAGTCTCCGAATACAATTCATCAATTAGTCTCCGAATTCAAAGACTGAACAAAGATAGACCATTACAAGTCTCGAGACCACGAGTAGCGAGTTTGTCTTCACATTACAAGTCGATATCGGTCATCTAAACTACCATGACATAGAAGAGAGATGTGGTCATCACGATGAGCATCATCACGATGAAACTAGTCTTCATCCGGTTCCTCCTCCGCTCCCTCCTCTCTCCCGCTAGATAGCGCGCGTATCTAGATTCTGCCTCCGCCCTAGTGGTGTACCCTTTGTAACTGTTACCGCTGAAACGGTGAACCTGTCTCTGACACTCCTCCCAGTCATCGTAGACTCCGGGAACCTTACCCTTGTACACGACATACGACGGCATCTCTATGCACTAGCCAAACAAAACGTTAGTAGCAATTCACAGACAATACATAAGCAATATATAAGTATGCAACAAAAGGATCGAAAGAGAAAAGCAAGACATTAATAGCACGATTCATGGTCCTACTAATAAATAGCATCGATTACATCTAAGTTGAACAACTGTCCAAACCAAAGAGACATACAAGTTCATTAAAGTTTAATTACAACATGAGCTAATCGATATTTGAGAACTACACATAGCATCACTACTTTCGACTCGACTCAGGGACCGGAGCGTGGACGAAGCCGCCGTCTCTCATGATGGTCATGAAATCGCGGGTGTTGTCAGCCTGCATTTGTAGCATTGTGTCTATATCATTGTTGGACGGTTGATATCTGAGGTCGAACTGCCCCGAGGTACGAAGGACATCTTGATGGATGATTTCCACAAACTCCGACTAGATGCGAAAGAATTCTTGTCTGATGTCCGCGTCCTGGATTGCCAACAAGCTTGCGGCCCAATCTTTGAGATTATTTGGTAGCAGAAGGTGATTATGGTCCCGTACGATCGCCCGCATGTGATAGAGGGCGTAGTAGGCATCCTTCTGACCGCCAGGCGGCTGCTTGACGCAAGGGAACGTCGTATTGTGGGCGAACACGTGCTTGCCGTACTTACGAATTGGCCTGGTGAAGGTGCCTCTAGATCTGGCGTAGCCGGGGAGAACATCATCAAGAACTTCCTTGATATTTGTGTAGTCTTTCTTTGACTGATGGTCCGAGTCGAAATATGTGGCCATGGAATATTTCGGGATCAAGAGGATGAGTGTGCAATGTGTGTCACTCCACAAAACACAGAATGTTAGAAAAAAAGAACGATCGAAATCTAAGAAATCATATGTTACGGGGCAGTGAGGGGATGACTTACTCGGGAAAGTAAGGCACGAGGAAGTTATCCTTATCTGGTTTGCCAGAATGACGCCTTCGAGGTAAGAACAAGCGACTTGCCAGTCCCCAACGCTGCCCAATATCTTGGCACGCATGTAGAAGGGGTCGACTATCACGATGTCCGGGGTCTTGTCTCTAATGATCCGCATCTCCATACTCATCGAAAATAACCGAATGAAGGTGTAGTGCAGCGGATGAAGGTTAAACATAGCGAAGATGTCATCAAACCGCAGGACGATCGTACCCCCGATGGTGTTATCCACAAAGCCCTTGCCCTCTGGCACCTTGGCCACGAAAACTGGGTATGCCACATCATTTTCGGAGAGACGCCGCTTCTCCAAAGAAAGAACACTGTCATGCAGACTCCACATAGCACCGGTTGCAGCATTGAGCAGATTAGTTGGTAGCATCGGCCTACCCACCACATGCACCCTCCTCGAGATATCCTTAGGTGAAGGTGGACCGTCCTGAGCATGGATCGTACTCGGTACCAGCTGGCTCGCACCCTTGTTACTCTTTATTTTCCCTCCCTTCTTCTTCTGCTGTAACGGGATCGAGTTCTGCTCACAGACCGCCTTCTTGAGTGTGTTGGGGCAGATACTATTTAGCACCTCGGCTATCTGAGGCTCGGTGAAGGCGGCAGCTGGAGGCGTCTCCTGAGAACTGAACGCCAGACGACGCTTGTTACAATTGGGTTTCTCCGCGGTACCAGCTAGATCGCGATTGTCTTTTGCAGGGTTGGGTTCTTGAGAAGGAGGCCCCAAGAATACGTCATCGTACCCATATTCATTGAAGTACTTATCGACATTGGTAAATGTACCGTCGTCGCCGCCGTCGTCGTCCGGATCCTGTGCCATATGCATGTCCGGATCCTATGCCATATGCACGTCCGGCATGTCCGGTAGCGTTGCGGGGGTCTTGCCATGGCTTGGCACCGGCACGACTGGTGGTGTTGTCTTTGGGGTGGTGTCCCCCGCCCCCAAACGAACCTGGCTCTTCGGCCAAAGCATGGGCCAGCTTATGCAGGCGCTAAGGGTCATCACATCATCTTCGTCGGCCCCATGGGGTCGATACGGAGGTAACATGTCATCGAAGCCCGGCAGCACCCGAACCAGTTGAACCCTATAAACGGCGGGTGGCATCGGATTACCGTGGAACACGCGGCTGCCCGGTTGAACGATTCTGCCCTTGGCGACATCGACCAACTCGTCATTCACGAAGTGCAGGAGAGTGCACAGAACGTTGGCGGCGCCCTGCGAAAACATGTAGGGCATCAGGGATGCCCAGTCAACCGCAAGGAGATGAAGTCATCGGCCGAGAGTCTTAATTAGTTACTGTGATGGCGTCGAGCTCGGCTAATGTCGAGGCACCGCCAACGGCGGGCGTGCAATTGACGGAGGGGCCGCTTGCTGCCGAGGTGCTGGCCGACGTATTCTTCCCACACCCGGGTGCATTAAGCTGCAATGCCGGCGCCGGGGCAGGAGACACCAATGGCGCCGCCGCGGGAGACACCAATGCTGCCTCCGCCGGAGACACCAATGGCGCCGCCGGCGCGTTGCGCGAGTTGCTGCCCGTGAAGCTAGGAATCGGGGGCGGCCCCTGTTGGCAGCCCGCCACCCACGCGTGCAGCCCAGAAACCAAGGTAGGCATAATGGCGGTGATCGTCGCTCCTAGTTGGTATTGCACTTGCTCTTCGACCATCTCCGGAATCCGCGCCACTTGTGCCTTGATTTGTTCAACCTCGCGCTGTTGGCTTTCCGAGCTGGTCTTTCTCTCCTTTTGCCCAGCGGTATAGTATTCCGACCATTTCGTGGACAAGCCTTTGCCGGCCACACGACCAGCTGACGACGGCTTACTGAGCTTATCCTTGTTTTTCATTATGTTCAACTCCCTATTTAAAGGGGTGTCGAAAGGGGAGCTCTGAGACGACCCCGCGCTACTGCTTTCAGTGTCCTGCGGAAGGAACGTGAACCATTTAGAAATTTGGCTTCATTAACTAGAATGCAACTATATATCTTATATCTTATATTTTTTATTTGAAATGCGGTCCCTTAGGGCCCGATTCATTAAATAAGCTCGAAGAGAATTGCCCGGTTAATAAACGGAAAACCGGGCGAAAACCGTCACAACTGGCCCGCAGAAACAAGGCACACAGGGCGACCTGACAACCCACATAAGAACGCACACACGCCGCCGAGGGGAAGCGTCGAGGCTTGCGCCGGCCGATGTCAAACAGTCAACCACACGCGCCGGCGACCAGGCAGCTCCGACTCTGTCGACGAGCATTGCAGGAGAAAAGCATTGGGCTTGCGCCGAGCCAGCGCCAAAGCGGCGACTCCTCGAACACGCCGGAAGAGACCGACTACCAAGAACCATCAGCAAACCTGACTCCGCCCGAAGCCGCCATCGTTGCCATAAACAGAAAGCCGCGCAACATCCGCATTGCCAGACGGGCACCTGCCGACCACAATGCCGCGAGCGTCCAGCCCATGAAGCATGCAACCGGGATCCGAAGCTCTTTAAGGCGACGCCCCAAAGAGGGAAGCGACGATGTCGACGCCGTCGCCCGACCCAACCGAGCCTTAGGCTTTCACCCGGAGAGCAAGATCCGAGGGCGTAAGAGGATGACGGACTCCACAACGACGCCTCCAAGGAGGTTAAACGACGTCCACGGACGCCGACGCCGCCGGCCGGCAAGACCAGCCAAGCTTTCGCCCGGAGTATCCCCAACACCACCAGCACCCTCACGCACTGCACCTTCGCTGACCCGCCCACCTCTCGCGAAGCCACCGCGCCAGCAGCACTGGAGAGCCACCACACCTCACCTCCCCGCCGGACGAGAAGACGCCGACGGGGCAGATCCGGCAGATCTGGCATCCCACCACCGCTGCGCAACAGGAGCCACCAGAGGCCAGCCCTCCACCAGCCCGACCAGGGGCCGCGCCCCACAAGGCAGGCAGGGGGGGCGCCCGCCCCGACGCATCGGAAAGGAGCAGCCGGGCGGGAGGCCAGGCGCCCACCGACGGAGCTATCGCGGCTGCCACCCGCGAAGGCCGCTGCCAGGAAGCACAGGGGCACGCCGGTGCCGCAGCAGAAGCCCCCGACGGATCCATCGCGCGACGCGGAAAAAGGGGATCGAGCCTTCCCATCCCGAGATCTCGCGGCCTGGCGAGAGGAAAACGCCCCTGCCGCCGCCGTCCACCGCCAGGGCTTAGCCCTGCAGTCTCCTCCGGCGACGGCGAGGGGAAGAAGGAGGGGGGCGGGAGGGCGACCCGGCGGCGCGACCGAGTCTCCGCCCGTGCCGCCTCAGCCGAGACGACGCGGAGGCGCTGGTGTACTTGCCATATAAGTTTTTATATATATTTATATTTACTAATTGGAGGCACCTTTCAAGTCTTCTCATTAATCCACATCATTAACAATAATCACACCGTTGGATTGTAGAATTTACGTTCGGGATTAAAGGAAAACAAACGTAACATAGATGGTCCTGACGTGCCATAAAAAAGGCATATGACACGTCCAATGCATATGACACGTCCAATGTTTGTGCAACAAAAGAAAAAAAACATACATCCGTTTCCTGAAAAGAAAAGGCAAGTCCGCAACCGTCTTTTATAGTCCAAAAAGTTTCAAGCACTCTATCTCATCTAGACGTGATGGAGAGTCCAAGAAATTTTAGGAACTCTATATCCCATAAAAAAGTCATACGTTATCTTAAAAATTAACATCACTGCCGGGAAAAAAACACGAAAGAAGAAGGGCATCCTCGCCTGTTGTCTTACTCCTACGTGCCATTTTCCCAAACTGCTTCATGTGTTACACGAAAAAAAAAACATCTCTTCCAAGATTTGTTCGCCCGTCGGAATTTCCTCAAGCGATCCCTAGGGTCCTTCTTCTCCTTGCCGTCCTCAAGTTTGAAGTCACATCAAGAGGGGGTGTCCGCCCGGGACTGGATGGCCTTGAGGTGGAGGGCGTCTGCCTCCGACTAGACGGCCTTGAGGCAGACGGGAAACCTGCACTGGACATACATCACATGGCACTGCACGCCGACCTTCCCCATATAAGCAAGCGTGGCTAGACGACGCAGGCGTCAGATTGGACGGCAGCTGCACCAGGCTGGTGCATGTGTACTCTATGCTTGAGCTGGATTTTTGGAACCATGTTGCTGAACCTTTTCCGGTCAAGGCTGGCTAGCTACGCCAGATTGCTTGGTCGGAAACACATGCATATACTACAACTACAGATAATTGATTTCCGTGATCATCTTCTCTAATGCTTTTGTCCAACAGCTAAACGCCAGTTCGTACATGCAGGAGGACGAGATATCGGTCCGCACGCTAGCGTTGACCAGGGCCGCCAGATGGACGAGAAGCTGGGTTCCACACCGTGCATGATTGTTCAGCAGCCGTGCAAAAATTCAATGTATAGTTTTTCTTTTCTCACTATCCTATGAAGAGATCTATTTGTGTTGCCTCCGTTACCATGTATACATTTATAACTGCATGTGATAAGTATTTACAATATGATCCAAAAGAATTACTAGGAGATATGCTGCCACATAGGTAAGAACATGCATGTGGATCTGCTCTAATTTATTTGCAATACCTGCATTTTTCGCCAGATGCTTTCTGAATAGTGCTCATCCTGACATATTAGAAAAGAATTTGTTGCTTTTGGGGATTCTTGCTTTGTCCACCATACAAAGTACAGGAAGCGAACAAGTGTTGAAGTCAGGTTTATTCACTGATGTGTGGTTGGGACATGTCAAGCAAACATACTATAATGTTCATGTAATGGTCAATTTTATATTTATATTTATATTATTTTTTCTGAAACAAACAAATTATGCAGCGAGATTACATGATGTAGCAAGGAAAACTTACAAGGCGATGCCAAATGTATTTTACATTGCAAATGGTGGACTAATACACTGGCGTAATACAAATGGGATTACAGAATTAAGTTTTTCATGGCCGTGTACTCGAATGGAATTTTTGTTGGTATATTAGCTGTTTACACAAACTTTTGTTCAGCTTCAGAAAAAATGATAACTAACTACCATATCAAATTCGACCAATTAAGTTTGACCCGAAGCATCAATAGTGCTTAATCATTTTTTTAATCATGGACAAACACCATTGTAATTCTTGATTTTCTTTTTCCAGGGAAAATCATCAAAATTGTTCATCGACACAGGAATTTGCATGCTATTATGACAAATATATTTCTTTGTTGTATTACAAGCATTAGGTGATGCTACAGTCCACATGTTGTAGTTCTTCTGTTTCTTTTCGGTCATCCACAATGCTTAGGGACAAGTGAGGTACTCTCAAACTGAATGTTACTTGGTGTGGTGCCTTATATATAATAAAGTGGCCGAGAGCCCTTTTCAGTCAAGTCATGTACTTGAAGTGCTTGAGCCTTAATTAAGAATCGCTGTACTTAGTAAATATCTAAAATACTATAATTCTACATCCTGTGGGAAATTATTTTATTGTAACCGTCATAAATGCTTTTTACTACTTTATATAGATGTATAATTGTTTCCTTTGATGTACTTGGGAATAGATGAGTCATGGTGTCATCTCTAACTAGGAAAAGGGAAGTACTGCATTTCAAAGCCTCGGATTTTATGTTCATTTGTTTTGCTTCTAGAATTATAGATTTATTTTAATTTGTTAATTCGACATTGCAGTTATGCAATACAATCTTCTATATATAGCATCCGTTGTTAACTGAATTAAATAATGATCCTTCGATGTATATCTTAATGTCAATACTACAATATCGAACCTTCATGTTGGAGATTTTGACTTATTGTAAATTTGGTAACAGTTCTCTTTTTAAGTTAGGTACTTTTTGAAATACATCTACGGTTGATTCTTCATCCGTAGGGGCTCTGTCTGTTAAAGCAAGAGAAAAGTTTTGAAAATCTTGATGGCTAAAGCTTTTACCACGTAATATAATTGGTTGTTGGTGGTCGACCTTCATGACTCGCATCTAACTTTTACCACGTAATATAATCTTGATGGCTGGCATTTCATTTATGGTTGTGTTCGAATACAAGTACAACTTTAGCATCCTAACTCGCATCTAACTTTTTTCATACGACTAATCAAGTTTATCATATAAATATTGGCTTTACTAAATCACATCTAGAGGTGCCTTAAGTATTGGACATATATGTCCTATATCATTTACTTTATGCAGATATTCATGTTGGTATTTTTTTACATTGACTTTTTGTATTCGATTGAGTCACTTAGATGTGCAATAACTATGACACATCTAGATGTGCCATAGACATACCCAATAAATATACACCATTGGTAAGTTTTATCACACCGCGTCTATTATATTTCTCTATACATGTGTGATTCCACACCGACAAGCTTATTAGATCAGTATGAACATTCCAGCTATTAGGAAATACAACGTAACTAATCCTCGATTAACATTGTGGTGGAGTGTCATGCTGCATTTTCCTCACCAGCATTAATTCATATTCATATAAGTTTGACCCACTTTTGGATAAATTCATTCTTAATTTTCACAAACGATTACGGATAACCACATCACAACACTTCAAGAACACAATATAGTACAAAAAAATGTGTTGCATGCAATTTATCACCTTATTATGGATTATCACCATATTATGGAGGATTGATGGAATCTTATTCATATTTGCTACATATGATGATGACTATTACACGATATTAATAATTTTGAGGACACTTTTTATGTACATATTTTCCAGCCAACCAAAAATGTAAGTATAAAAAAATGTTATTATGAACATTTATGAAGTATATTTCTATATATACTTCTAGCCCGTGCAGATGCACGGGTTGATGACTAGTGGAGCTAATTACGTGGGGGTGTATTCCTTACCAGAACTTTCTCAAGCGCCTTGGTCTTCGGATCCGTGGTAAGCTCCTTGGTTACCGGGTCAATCTTGTACCAGGCCCTGACATAGTTCCTGGTCTGCTTGTCACTGTATTTCTCGAAGCGGGGCGGTAGGCCTTGCTCGGCACGCTCCGCGTCCTCCTTGTCCCATATAGGTTCCGCCACTCTGTAACCGCCGGGACCGAGTTGGTGGACCCCTAAGTTCAAGTCCCGCATATCTTTCCCCCACTGACATGATTCCATGGTTGCGCTGCTCTCGCACTTGATCTTGAACTCCTTATAGTCATCTTCACTGATCGAAGGATTTTTTGCCTTGATCTTCTCATAACTATCACCTTTCTCAATCATTCTCTTCACCGCGCTTCTCCAAGTAGATAGGGCCGTGCTCATCTTCGTGAGGGCGACATTGTTCACTTTATTCCCTGAGAGGCATGTGTTTGCGACGTACACGGGGAACTTGTATCGTTCGTGCAGCTTCATGAAGAGCAGGCTGCAAATTCCCTCGGTCAGGATGCCTTAGGTTCTCGGTGTTGATCGAGTCGGTGCTCCGGAGAATGCACCCGAGCTGAACCGCGTACCCCTTGACTATTTCTTTGGGCGCCGTTGGATTCCCCTTGGAGGACACTTCAGTAAATTCCTCCTTGATGGTGCCGAGCATGTTCGGGTGCCGGTCCTTCCGTTGCCTCTTCGGTTGGCTGCCATATGTGCGTGCGCTGCCATCATCAGTGGTGGCATCCTCGGCGGCACCATCAGTGGTGTCATCCCCGACGCCACTAGGGGTTGTGTAGTTAGGATCGGTGTCTTCCGCGGCGTCCTCATAGTAGTGAGGTTCTTCCTCCATCTCCTGGGACAGCTCCCAGAATTGCTTGCCCGAAATGCCGGCCTCATCGTTGTGGGCCATGTTTCGCTCTACATAGGAAACAAGTTTGGTCAAAATTTGGTTATTGTCAAGGAACAAGATCATGGTCTCATCATTTAGGGTTTTTCGACACCGAGGCATCCTAAAAGCTAAGCTTTTATTATTTAGGGTTTGTCGACGCCGAGGCACCCTAAAAGCCTAAGCTTTCGTCATTTAGGTTTTTATCGACACTGAGGCACCCTAAAAACCAAGGTTTTATAATTTATGGTTTGTCGACACCGAGGCATCCGAAAAGCTAAGCTGGGAAGGAGAATTCTAAGTTGGGCCTAATCACTTAGCTCTATTGCCACCTATGGTTTAATGCAGCAAGAATAAAGGGGCAGTTGATCCTACTTAATTAAGTACTAAGATACCCCGGCCCATGCATTAGTCGCAAGTACCCCATATGTCCTATTTTTAGCAAAGTCATGCTAAAATTCATGGAAAATTTCAGCATGACCTTTGCTGAAAATAGGACATATGGAGTACCCGAATTTGCCGGAACGGAAGTTAATCGACATTCCAAGAAACTCAAGGGCCTCTCAGGGTACCTACAAAATCATCACGACACGATGGTCGGAGACATGACCTTTGCCTAACAGTTCTGAACTCCTGCCAAAACTGAACACAACATATACCAAGGAAAATCAACACTTCTAGATTCATATCAGACTAACAACCAACACTGCATAACAGTTCCATGTAGAATACAATGGTAGAATACAATGAACACTTCTTTGTGTCCATATCAACTACCTCGATAACCTGTCAATACTTAATATTAGAATTTTATAATTTAAAGCATGCTAAAGATATATAAAACTCCATTGCAAATGTGCCATGTCAATCAAAACCCCAATGGATGAGAACTACCATTCAATACCACAACTCTTAGAAGTGAAGAACAGGTTCTCCAAAATGAGTAGAAAGGGAGCATGATGACATCTATTCAAGACAATAATGATTTACTACTCAATGGAACAGGGTAAGATAAACACCAGTCAATAAATTTACTACATCAAAAGGAGTAAAACACAACAATGCAGCACTATCTCTGAACCTAGCCTTTGTTTAGTATGGGTATGACAAATCAATGAGTTGGTCATCACAATGTCAAATGCCATTGGAAGACAAGAAAACAGGTCATCACATAACAACAATTGGATGGTCTCGTGAACAACCAAGACATCCTTGAATGGCTGCCAAGTTACTACTAGCAGGCTCAAAAGTCAAGTAAACTGAAGATTGACCTTCTGAAGGTCTAAGTTTGGCTGTGCTATCAGGTTACTACTAGCAGCAACATGGAAGTACCAGAATTTGGTGGATTATCTCATGTACAAACAGCTGGAGCATCCGTAACAAGGTCAGGGCACAAACTAAATCAAAAGATAAAGGTATTGTTATTAGTGAGTTGAGTTGCTGTGATTTTTAAAATTTTCACCTTGCACCTCAGCATAGTAATACAGTACTGTAATTGCCAAACAACTTGCACCTCAGCAAGTAGGGTTTGAATACCATCTATTCAGTGTTCCCAATATTTTACTTACTGCAGTCTAATCCTATCAAATACAGTATATACTACATCTCAAAACTGCAGCTTGCTTGCTTGCTTGCAAAATATATTGTCTGAACCCTGACTGCAAACTAAATTTTATTAGACAGGCTCACTTCTGAAACCCATACACTGTCTCCAAAAATGCTACTCCTATGCAGAACAAAGAGGGAAAGATGATGACAGGCAGAGGCAGATGCAGAGCTCATGCATGGCATGGCAGGTCAACATATTTGCAGAGCTCGGATGCACCATAAAATCAGCGCAGATGCAGAGTTTTACATTTCAGCATGCACACAAGCAACTACAATTTGCAACTAATTCAGCACACACACAAATTCTAAAAACACTGCGATTCCGCGGTGCATACATAACACATGGGGAGGAGGAAGAAAACAAGTCATTCACACAGGTCAAATCAGTGCAGGGGTACAGTCAAAGCAAAGTTTCTTCAGAGGCGTGCAGTTAAGATCACTAGAACAGATTTGAGATAAAAAATGCAGCTAGTATGAACCAGAGGGGAGCGAGAGAGGAGTAGTGTCGTGCAGAGCAGGGTCGGAGAGATGGGGAGCGCAGCTTGGCGGCGACTGGCGGGCGAGGGCGGCTCGCAACTGTGGCCGACTAGGGAGGCGGGCACGGCCGGTGATCCGTCCGACTAGCTTGGCGGCGGAGAACGGTCGCCGTGGCACAGCTCGAGCAGCGGGACGGGTAGGTGGAGCGGAGGAGAAGGAGACGGGGCGACGGCAGAGGCGGCCGGCGGCGGCGCTAACCCTAGGAGAATCGCCGTGCGACGGGCAGCGAGGCGCCGAGGTGACGAGCAGCGTGGCGCCGGGGCATCGGGGGTGGTGGGGCGACGGGCAGCGAGGCGCCAGGGCGTTGGGGGCGGTGGTGGTCGGGTGCGGCGGGTGCAGTGAGCACGGCCGGGGACGGCGAGCACGGGGGCGGCGTGGGTGAGGTGAGGCAGTGGGAGGGCTTAGAGAGAAATGTGAGATTGGGGATTTTAGTGGGGGGAGGCTTAGCAATGGCGCACCCCCTAGCGGTGCGCCATTAGAAAAAAAATTGGATAGCAATGGCGCACCCCCTAGAGGTGAGCCATTAGTAATCTTTTTTCTGGATAGCAATGGCGCACCCCAAGCGGTGCGCCATTAGTATTTTTTTAGGATTTTTGGTTGCCTAGCGGAGGGTCGGCAGCGGCGTCTTGAACCCTAGCTAGGTCTCGCTCGGGGGGGAGGGAGGGGTGGGTGGAGCGCTCGGCTGATTCTGTTCGGGGGAACTGAGCGAGGAGACAGGGGAGGGTGCGGGGGGTCGACTGCGGCGGTGGAGCGGGGGAGGGTGCGGGGGGTCGTCTGTGGCGGTGGAGCAGGCCGGGGATGGTGCAGGGGGTCGATGGCGGCGGTGGAGTGGGGGAGGGTGCGGGGGATCGCGGCGGCGGTGGAGCGGGGGAGGGTGCGGGGGGTGCTCGGCTGTGGTGGAGCGGGTCGGGGAGGTGCAGGGGGGTCGGCGGCGGCGGTGGAGCGGGGGAGGGTGCGGGGGTCGTCAGCGGCGGTGGAGCGGGGGAGGGTGCGGGGGGGGGGGGGGGGTGCTTGGCGGCGAGGGGGATTTGGCGAGGGGGGATACCGATCGAGATGGAGGGGGATCGAGATCGAGTGTCCTCATGAATATTCAATATTTTTTCATATTGAATATGAAAAAATATCATCAATAAACATAAATAAATATTCACGAGGACACTAGAACAGAAGAAATATCATTTCAATATGTCGAAATACAATCGAGAAATGAATGCTACAATTTAAATACAATCGATCTTAGCTAGCTATCTGTTCACAATCTTCTTGCCCTTATTTTTCGTAAATGGAGTTCTTCTCTTGAACGGACGTCCTTTAGGTAGGGTGGTCCTGCTTCTTCTTGTGGTGTATGCTGCTACTTCATCATCGTCGTCATGTTCCATCTTCGGGTCGCCGTACTTGTCGAAGTCTTGCTCATTGGCGACTCCATCCATTCCGATGATCTTCCTTTTGCCTCTCCTCACGACAACACGATTGGGCTTTGACGGGTCAGTAATGAAGAAGCATTGGTCCACTTGGGAAGCCAGTACCCATGTCTCATCTTTCGCGGTGACGTTTGCGCCCGCGGTCTTGGATTTCGCTTCGGGTATAACCATGGTGGTGAAATACCGGTCTTCTTTTATGACGCTCTTGTCCCATCTGACATGGAATATCGGGACCTTCTCTCCAGCGTAGCTCAGCTCCCAGATCTCCTCGATCCTTCCGTAGTATCTGTCCTTGTCGTTACCGGTGTAGGATTCCATCGTTACCCCAGAGATCTAATAACCATCGCTCTTCATGTCCTTTCCCTCGATGTAGAATGTGTAGCCGTTGATATCGTACGCCTCATACGTCATCAGATTGTGCTCGGCGCCCTGTGACAAGGCGAATATGAGTTGTTCTTCTGCGGAAGAATCCTCATGTAAAGGGTAAGACAGAAGCTTCTGCTTGAACCAACGCGTGAAACATGAGTTGTGCTCTTTGATTATATCTCCTTCCGTCCTCTGTTGGCCTCGGTCATTGTACGTCTTCTCAATAAAGGTTTTGTGCTCTACCACCCAAGGATCGACCATGTCTATGTGTTGTAGCGCGACTAGGTTTGCTCTTTCAAAGTCGGTGAGTTGACCCTCGAAGTCGACATGCATTTCACGGCGACCCTCACGGTGACCCCATCCAGCGAGCCTGCCGAGGTGCCTGTTGACAGGCAGACCAACGGGGTTCTCGATGCCTAGATAATTCGTGCAGTAGGAGATGCACTCTTCGGTCAGAAAGCCCCTGGCTATGCTTCCCTCTGGACGTGACATGTTGCGAACGTATCATTTGATGACACCATTCATCCTTTCGAACAGCATCATGCTGTGCAGGAACGTCGGCCCGAGTTGGATGATATCCTCCACGATATGGACCAGCAGATGAACCATAACGTCGAAGAATGCGGGCGGGAAGTACATCTCAAGCTCGCATAGTATCACCACGATCTCTTCCTGTAGCCTTCTGAGTTGCCTCACGCCAACCGACTTCCGAGAGATGACGTCGAAAAAGTTGCATAGGAAAAATAGCATTTCACGGACGTGCGCGTCCATGATCCCACGGATTGCAACTGGAAGTATCTGCGTCATCAGCACGTGACAGTCGTGAGACTTCATCCCGCTGAACTTCTGCTTCGCTGAGTCTAGGTATCTGCTTATCTTCCCCGCGTAACCATAAGGAAGTTTTACTCCTATGAGGCAGGTGAAAAACTGATCGATCTCCTCCTGACTTAGAGTGAAGCATGCGGGAGGGAAGTCATTTCCATTCTTCTTGGCCTTTTTGCCTTTGCGACGACTTTCTGTGTCCTGCTTCGCCTCATCATCATCATTAGCGTGAAGCTCCTCCCTGATGCCCATTGATTTCAAGTCTGCCCTTGCTTTCGGCCCATCTTTGGTCCTCTCTGGCATGTTGAGCAGGGTACCAAGCATTCTCTCACACACGTTCTTCGTGATATGCATGACATCAAGGCTGTGAGGCAGACGGTGGATCTTCCAGTACGGCAAGTCCCAGAAAACAGACCTCGTTTTCCATACCTTCAGTAGCGGCTCTGGCGCCTTTCGCTTCTTTCCTGGCTCTGGCGCCTTTTGCTTCTTTCCCGGCAGTGGGCAATCTTTCCAATTTTTCAACAACTCGTCTATTTCCTCGCCGCTCCTCGTACGCGGGCGTCTTCGGGGTTCGGTTTCACCATCAAACAGATCCTTGCGTTTTCTCCATGGGTCATCGTCGCGAAGCCACCTTCGATGTCCCATGAACACGGTTTTCAAAGACCCAGGATCTCTATCTAGCTGGTGATACATTGTGTCATCCATGCACCTGACGCATCCAGAAAATCTGTGGACCACCTGCCCCGAGAGATATCCGTAACCGAGATAGTCGTGCATCGTCGTGAGCAGTGCGTCTCTCATAGGGAAATATTCTTTCTCTGCGGTGTCCCACGTATTGGCTGGCGTTTTCCACAGCATGTCTAGCTCTTCTTTTAGCAGCCCCAGATACAGATTGATGTTGTTCCCTGGTTGTTTCGGCCCTTCAATTAGCATACTCATGTGAATGTACTTCCTCTTCATGCACAACCAGGGGGGAAGGTTGTACATCCACACAAACACAGGCCAGGTGCTATGTGTGCTTCTCTGGCTACCAAACGGATTGACTCCATCGGTGCTCGCGCCCAGCACGATGTTCCTTGGATCGTCCCCAAATTCTGGGTGTTTGAAGTTCAACGCTTGCCACTGGCTCGCATCCTTAGGGTGACTCAGCATCTTGTCTTTTTTATTTATTTCCGGATCATTTCCGTCATCTTCTCGCTTCTTCTCCTCCCTATCCGCGTGCCAACGCAGGAGCTTTGCTAGCTTAGGGTCCGTGAAATACCGCTGCAGACGAGGAGTGATCGGAAAGTACCACACCACTTTTCGAGTGACGCCGCACACCGGACATATGGTAGACTCCGCGTGCTCGTCCCGATAAATGATGCAATTGTTCATGCACACATGGTATTTCACATGCGGTAAATCCAGAGGACACACGATTTTCTTCGCCTCCTCGAAACTGGTCGGGCACTTGTTCCCCTTGGGAAGACGTTCGTGCCAGAATGACATGTTCTCGTCGAAGCATGCGTCGGTCATTTTGTGTTTTACCTTCATCTCCAGAGCCATGAGCGTTACTTTTAGGCGGGTATCCTCAGGCCTGCATCCTTCATACAATGGAGTAACCACGTCTATCTCCAGTTGGTCCAGCTTGGCTTTCTCTCAGGCGGCAGCTCTTGCGTTATCCGTCTGCTTGAGAAGCAGCTCTTGAATATGAGGGTCCTGCACCCAGCCCGTCGATGGTCCATCGTCGTCTGCTCCGGCATCTTCATCTTCATCTTCATAATCATGCCCTTCGTCTTGATCTTCCTCATCATCATGTCCGGCATCACCGTCGTGATCATGTCCTGGAGATTCTTCGCCTTCTCGCCCGCCCTCGCCGCGGTGGTTGTCTTGCTGCCCTTCCTCATTTCTTGCCCGGCCCCCATGGACGACTTCATAGTCATCTTCATCACCTTGCCACCGATAGCCATCCATGAAACCACACAAGAGCGGATGGTCCCGCACCTGCCCAGAATCCGGGTCCGCAATAAGGCTCTTCAGCCTGCATCTTCGACATGGACATCTTATCTCCGTCTTGTTCTTTTGAAGCATCTCGGCCTTCGCGGAGCTCAAAAACCTATTCACGATTCCTTCGGTCATCGTGCGGACCGTGGTCGCCTGCGGGGTAGAGCAAAACGATATTTTAGAACCAAGAAAAATTTTGGCATGACTTTCCCTAAAAATAGGACCAAAAAGAATGCATAGTGCCAAAATTCTCACCGAAACAGAAATGAATCAACATTCCGGCAAAAAATTGGCAACTATCGCATTTCAAATACCGGTAACTACAAACACAAACATATATGCAACACCACAAACATATGCAACACCACAAACATACATAGATCTAGCTAGGCCATAAAAAGTGCATGTGCACGTTGTTGGAGGGAGAAAAAAGTAGATCTACAACATAAAGAAAGCTTTCCCCTTACTTACCTATCAAAAAAGGTAATTTAACCACTTAATTTGGATGAATCTATGGTGCAAATGAGGTGAGGAGGAGGAGGCAGCCGAGACAAGCTTGGAGGAGGAGGAGGTGGAGAGAATGAAGTGGGGAAAGTGAGTGTGTAGGTGGTTGTCCAAAATATCTAGCTGGTCCTAGGTTACTAATGGCGCACCACCTTCAAATGCGCCATTAGTAACCCTGGTTACTAATGGCACACCAGCTGGTGGTGCGCCATTAGTAGTTTTGCAAAAAAATGATAGTAGTGGCGCACGTGGTGAGTGGTGCGCCATTACTAGTTAAAACTAAGAATGGCGCACTGTGCCCTGGTGCGCCATTAGTATTTTTGGAAAAAAAAATATCTTAGTAGTGGCGCACCATGGGTGTGGTGCGCCATTAGTGTCTATCACACTAATGGCGCACCAACACATTGTGCGCCACTGCTATATAGTAGTGGCGCACTACATGTATGGTGCGCCATTAGTGTCCATATTATCTATAGCCCTTTTCCTAGTAGTGATTCCTATAAGTGTCACAAACAGACCTAGAGTTTGTACTAGAATAACAGCTTAGGACACAAATCAACCAAAACCCTAATGTCAACTAGATACTCCAATGTCACCTCAAGTATCGGTGGGTATGATTATACGATATGCATCACACAATCTCATATTCATCTATTCAAACCAACACAAAGTACTTCAAAGAGTGCCCCAAAGTTTCTACCGGAGAATCAAGACGAAAACGTGTGCCAACCCCTATGCATAGGTTCATGGGCGGAACCCGCAAGTTGATCACCAAGACATGCATCAAGTGAATAACGTGATATCCCATTGTCACCACAGATACGCACGGCAAGACATACATCAAGTGTTCTCAAGTCATTAAAGACTCAATCCGATAAGATTACATCAAAGGGAAAACTCAATCCATTACAAGAGAGAAGAGGGGGAGAAGCAACATAAGATCCAAATATAATAGCAAAGCTCGAGATACATCAATATCGTGCCAAATAAAGAACATGAGAGAGAGAGAGAGATCAAACACATAGCTACTGGTACATACCCTCAACCCCGAGGGTGAACTACTCCCTCCTCGTCATGGAGAGCACCGAGATGATGAAGATGGCCACGGGTGAGGGTTCCCCCCTCTGGCAGGGTGCCGGAACAGGGTCCCGATTGGGTTTTGGTGGCTACAGAGGCTTGCGGCAGCGGAACTCCTGATCTATTATGTTCCCCGATCATTTTAGGGTACATGGGTATATATAGGAGGAAGAAGTACGCCAGGGGAGCCACGAGGGGCCCACGAGGGTGGAGGGCGCTCCCAGGGGTGGGCGTGCCCCCTGCCTCGTTCCTTCCTTGTTGCTTTCTTGACGTGGACTCCAAGTCTCTCGGGTTGCTTTCTTTCTAAAAATAACTTCTCCAGAAGGTTTCATTCCGTTTCGACTCCGTTTGATATTCCTTTTCTTCGAAACACTGAAACAAGGGAAAAACAGGAAGTGGCACTGGGCTCTGGGTTAATAGGTTAGTTCCAAAAGTAATATAAAAGTGTATAATAAAGCCCAATAATGTCCAAGATGGATAATACAATAGCATGGATACTTCATAAATTATATATACGTTGGAGACGTATCAGCATCCCCAAGCTTAATTCCTGCTCGTCCTCGAGTAGGTAAATGATAGAAGAAATAATTCATGAAGTGTGAATGCTAGCAGGTGCACAAGTTTGATCAATGATAATTTCAATCACCTTTTCTAGCATCATTATATGTCATAACAGTAGCTTAACTCATAGAGCTTTGCATGATCCGGTAACAAGATATTCACATGTTAAAGTATAGATCATATACTTCCTTGAAAACTAACAACCTATATTCTCAGTCATCAAACAATTGCAATTCATCTTATTTTTAGGAAGAGTCTATGTCAGAGCTTTGATTCAGCAAACTTCACATACTCAACTATCATTTAGTCTTCCATGATTGCTACCACTCAAAGCATATTTTTAGAAAAAAAAATAGTATTCATCAAACACAGAGAAAGATAGGGGCTTAATGTTTCGCCTCCCAACTTTTTACCTCAAGGGTAATGTCAACAATAATAATTCATGCTCAAACATATTTGAATAGCCATATATGCCTAGATCTTTCCATCACATGATGCTTGCCAACAAAAGAGTAGGTTGGAATGAGAAGGAATACTACTGACTCTTGCATAAAAGTAAAATATAGGCCCTTCGTAGAGGGAAGCAGGGATTTGTAGAGGTGCCAGAGCTCGAAGCAAAAACAGAGATGAAAATAATTTTGAGAGGTATGCTTTCATTGTCAACATAACGACCAAGAGTTCCCAATATCTTCCATACTACATACATTATAGGCGGTTCCCAAACAGAAAGGTAAAGATTTTTACTCGCCCTCCACCAACAATCATCAATCCATGGCTCACCCGTAACAACGGGTGCCTCCAACTAACATCAAACCTGGGGGAGTTTTGTTTGCAATTAATTTTGATTTTATTTCGATCTTTTGATCATGGGACTGGGCATCCCAGTTACCAGCCATTTTCTCGTGAATGACAAGCGGAGTCCACTAATCGTGAGAATAACCCACCTAGCATGGAAGATACTGCTAACCCGTAGTCGCTACATGAGCGATTCGGGCATACAAAACAGATTATTATTTGAAGGTTTAGAGTTTGGCACATGCAAATTTACTTGGAACAGCAGGTAAATACCGCATATAGGTAGGTATGGTGGACACTCATGGAAGAAACTTGGTTCAAGGGATTTGGATGCACAAGAAGTATTCCCGCTTAGTACAGATAGTTTGGCTAGCAAAGGATTCTAAATGGCAAGCACCACATGTTAGAGGATCCACAACAATATAACTTCTAGACAAATATACCCAAGCATAACTCATTATGTTGTCTTCCTTGTCCAACTTCAACTAATTTGCTCAGGTTTGAAAATAATTAATGGGGATCACAATCATAGAAGATGTCCAAGATAGTATATTTATATGTGAAATCTCTCTTCCTTCAATATTGTTTCATGAATTGTTCAAGTGACCAATACAATGTTTGCTAACCTTCAATAAATTACCACCTCTACTTCATATATGTTAAAATCATTACTCCCCATGGGATAAACATATGAAACATATATAATTTCAGATTTATGACATTCAAATCATTCAACCATTTACTCATAGGATATAAGTGAAGCACACGAGTAAATGACAAACTACTCCAAAAAGATATAAGTGAAGATCAATGAGTAGTTAAATAATTATGGCTATGTGAAGACTCTCTCTCATTCAATAATTTCAGATCTCGATATTTTATTCAAACAGCAAGCAAAAAAAAAAATTGACGCTCCAAGCAAAACACATATCATGTGGTGAATAAAAATATAGCTCCAAGTAAAGTTACCGATGAACGAAGACGAAAGAGGGGATGCCATCCGGGGCATCCCTAAGCTTAGGCTCTTGGTTGTCCTTGAATATTACCTTGGAGTTCCTTGGGCATCCCCAAGCTTAGGATCTTCCCACTCCTTATTCCATAGTCCATCGAATCTTTACCCAAAACTTGAAAACTTCACAACACAAAACTCAACAGAAAACTCGTAAGCTCCGTTAGCAAAAGAAAACAAAACACCACTTCAAGGTACTGTAATGAACTCATTCTTTATTTATATTGGTGTTAAACCTACTGTATTCGAACTTCTCTATGGTTTATAAACTAGTTTATTAGCCATAGATTCATCAAAATAAGCAAGCAACATAATGAAAACAGAAACTGTCAAAAACAGAACAGTCTGTAGTAATCTATAACTAACGCAAACTTCTGGAACTCCAAAAATTCTAAAATAAATTGGTGGACCTGAGAAATTTGTCTAGTAATCATCTGCAAAAAGAATCAACTAAATAACACTCTCCAGTAAAAAGTTGAAGCTAATCTCGTGAGCGCTGAAGTTTCTGTTTTTTACAGCATGATAATAAAGACTTCACCCAAGTCTTCCCAAAGGTTCTACTTGGCACAAACACTAACTAAAACAGAAAACCACATCTAAACAGAAGCTAGAAGGATTATTTATTCCTAAACAGAACCAAAAATAAAGAAACTAAAATAAAATTGGGTTGCCTCCCAACAAGCGCTATCGTTTAACGCCCCTAGCTAGGCATGATGATTTCAATGATGCTCGCATAAAAGATAAGAATTGAAACATAAAGAGAGCACCATGAAGAATATGATTAGCACATTTAAGTCTAACCCACTTCATATGCATAGGGATTTTGTGAGCAAACAACTTATGGGAACAAGAATCGACTTGCATAGGAAGGTAAAACAAGTATAACTTCAAAACTTTAAGCACATAGAGAGGAAACTCGATATTATTGCAATTCTTACAAGCATATATTCCTCCCTCATAATAATTCTCAGTAGCATCATGAATGAATTCAACAATATAACCAGCACATAAAGCATTCTTTTCATGATCTACTTGCATATAAATTTTACTACTCTCCACATAAGCAAATGTGTTCTCATGAATAGTAGTGGGAGCAAACTCAACAAAATAACTATTATGTGAAGCATAATCCAATTGAAAAATAAAATCATGATGACAAGTTTCATGGTTATCATTATTCTTAATGGCATACAAGTCATCACAATAATCATCATAGATAGCAACTTCATTCTCATAATCAATTGGAACCTCTTCCAAAATAGTGGATTCATCACTAAATAAAGTCATGACCTCTCCAAATCCATTTTCATCAATATAATCAACATAAATAGGAGGCATGCTTTCATCATGGTAAATTTTTTCATCAAAGCTTGGGGTACAAAAAATATCATCATCAAACATAGCTTCCCCAAGCTTGTGGCTTTGCATATCATTAGCATCATGGATATTCAAGGTATTCATACTAACAACATTGCAATCATGCTCATCATACAAAGATCTAGTGCCAAACATTTTATAGATTTATTCTCCTAGCACTTGAGCACAATTTTCCTTTCCATCATTCTCACGAAAGATATTAAAAAGATGAAGCGTATGAGACAAACTCAATTCCATTTTTTTAGTTTTCTTTTATAAACTAAACTAGTGCTCAAACAAGAAACATAAAGATTCGATTGCAAGATCTAAAGATATACCTTCAAGCACTCACCTCCCCGGCAACGGCGCCAGAAAAGATCTTAGTTGACGGGGTGTGAGTGCCGCTTACCTAGCCTCCCCGGCAACGGCGCCAGAAAAGAGCTTGATGTCTACTACACAACCTTCTTCTTATAGACGTTGTTGGGCCTCCAAGTGCAGATGTTTGTAGGACAGTAGCAAATTTCCCTCAAGTGGATGACCTAAGGTTTATCAATTTGTGGGAGGCGTAGGATGAAGATGGTCTCTCTCAAGCAACCCTGCAACCAAGTAACAAAGAGTCTCTTGTGTCCCCAACACACCCAATACAATGGTAAATTGTATAGGTGCACTAGTTCGGCGAAGAGATGGTGATACAAGTGCAATATGGATGGTAGATATAGGTTTTTGTAATCTAAAAATATAAAAATAGCAAGGTAACTAATGATAAAAGTGAGCGTAAACGGTATTGCAATGATAGGAGACAAGGCCTAGGGTTCATACTTTCACTAGTGCAAGTTCTCTCAACAATAAAAATATAATTGGATCATATAACTATCCCTCAACATGCAACAAAGAGTCACTCCAAAGACACTAATAGCAGAGAACAAACAAAGAGATTATGGTAGGGTACGAAACCATCTCAAAGTTATTCTTTCCAATACCCTGAGTTCGTACTAGAATAACGCCTTAAGACACAAATCAACCAAAACCCTGATGTGACCTAGATACTCCAATGTAACCTCAAGTATCCGTGGGTATGATTATATGATATGCATCACACAATCTCAGATTCATCTATTCAAACCAACACAAAGTACTTCAAAGAGTTCCCCAAAGTTTCTACCGGAGAATCAAGACAAAAACGTGTGCCAATCCCTATGCATAGGTTCATGGACGAAACCCGCAAGTTGATCACCAAGACATACATCAAGTGAATCACATGATATCCCATTGTCACCACAGATACGCACAACAAGACATACATCAAGTGTTCTCAAGTCATTAAAGACTCAATCCGATAAGATTACTTCAAAGGGAAAACTCAATCCATTACAAGAGAGAAGAGGGGAGAAGCAACATAAGATCCAACTATAATAGCAAAGCTTGCGATACATCAAGATCGTGCCAAATCAAGAACACGAGAGAGAGAGAGAGAGAGAGAGAGAGAGATCAAACACATAGCTACTGGTACATACCCTTAGCCCCGAGGGTGAACTACTCCTTCCTCGTCATGGAGAGCACCGGGATGATGAATATGGACACCGGTGAGGGTTCCCCCCTCCGGCAGGGTGCCGGAACAGGGTCCCGATTTGGTTTTGGTGGCTACAAAGGCTTGCGGCGGCGGAACTCCCGATCTATTCTGTTCCCCGATCGTTTTAGGGTATATGGGTATATATAGGAGGAACAAGTACGTCGGGGGAGCCACGAGGGGCCCACGAGGGTGGAGGGCGCGCCCAGGGGGGTGGGGGTGCCCCCGGCCTCGTGCCTTCCTTGTTGCTTTCTTGACGTGGACTCCAAGTCTCCCGGGTTGCTTTCTTTCTAAAAATAACTTCTCCAGAAGGTTTCATTCCATTTCGACTCCATTTGATATTCCTTTTCTTCGAAACACCGAAACAAGGGGAAAAAAGGAACTGGCACAGGGCTCTGGGTTAATAGGTTAGTCCCAAAAGTTTCAAGAAGGGCAAGGGCAAGAAGGGATACTTCATGAAATGGCAATTCAGCTGCTGCTCTAGTGAAGAAACCCAAGGTTGAACCCAAACCCGAGACTAAGTGCTTCTGTAATAAGGGGAACAGCCACTGGAGCAGAATTGCCCTAGATAATTGGTAGATGAGAAGGCTGGCAAGGTCGATAGAAGTATATTGGATATACATTGTGTTGGTGTGTACTTTACTAGTACTCCTAGTAGCACCAGGGTATTAGATACCGGTTCAGTTGCTAAGTGTTAGTAACTCGAAATAAAAGCTACGAAATAAACGGAGACTAGCTAAAGGTGAGCTGACGATATGTGTTGGAAGTGTTTCCAATGTTGATATGATCAAACATTGCACGCTCCCTCTACCATCGAGATTGGTGTTAAACCTAAATAATGGTTATTTGGTGTTTGCGTTGAGCATAGACATGGTTGGATTATGACTATCACAATACGGTTATTCATTTAAGGAGAATAATCGTTACTCTGTTTATTTGAATAATACCTTCAATGGTCTTACGCCTAAAATGAATGGTTTATTGAATCTCGATCGTAGTGATACACATGTTCATGCCAAAAGATATAAGATAGTAATGATAGTACCACCTACTTGTGGCACTGCCACGTAAGTCATATCGGTATAAAACGCATGAAGAAGCTCCATGTTGATGGATCTTTGGGCTCACTCGTTTTGAAAGGTTTGAGACATGCGAACCATGTCTATTGGTGTATATGCATGAAGAAACTCCATGCAGATGGATCGTTTGGACTCACTTGATTTTGAATCACTTGAGACATGAAAATCATACCACATGGGCAAGATGACTGAAAGCCTCGTTTTCAGTAAAATGGAACTAGAAAGCAACTTGTTGGAAGTAATACATTTTGATGTGTGCAATCCAATGAGTGCCGAGGCATGTAGTGGATATTGTTATGTTCTTACTTCACAGATGATTTGAGTAGATGTTGAGTATATTTACTTGATGAATCACGAGTCTGAATTATTGAAAGGTTCAAGTAATTTCAGGGTGAAGTTGAAAGATCGTCGTGACAAGAGGATAAAAGATCTATGATATGATCATAGAGATGAATATCTGAATTACGAGTTTGGCACAGAATTAAGACATTGTGGAAATTGTTTCACAACTAATACAGCCTGGAACACCATAGTGTGATGGTGTGTCCGAACATCATAACTGCACCCTATTGGATATGATGCATACCATGATGTTTCTTATCGAATTACCACGATAGTTTATGGGTTAGGCATTAAAGACAACCACATTCACTTTGAATAGGGCACCACGTAATTCCGATGAGATGACACCGTATGAACTATGGTTTAGAGAAACCTAAGCTGTCATTTCTTAGAAGTTTGGGGCTGCGACGCTTATGTGAAAAAGTTTCAGGCCGATAAGCTCGAACCCAAAGCGGATAAATACATCTTCATAGGACACCCGAAACAGTTGGGTATACCTCCTGTCTCAGATTCGAAAGCAATAAGGGATTGTTTCTAGAATCGGGTCCTTTCTCGAGGAAAAGTTTCTCTCGAAAGAATTGAGTGGGAGGATGGTGGAGACTTGATGAGGTTATTGAACCGTCTCTTCAACTAGTGTGTGGCAGGGCACAGGAAGTTGTTCCTGTGGCACCTACACCAATTGAAGTGGAAGCTTATGATAGTGATCATGAAACTTCAGATCAAGTCACTAACAAACCTCGTGGGATGACAAGGATGTGAACTACTTCAGAGTGGTGCGTAATCCTGTCTTGGGAGTCATGTTGCTAGACAACAATGAACCTACGAGCTATGGAGAAGCGATGGTGGGCCCGGATTCCGATAAATGGCTCGAGGCCATAAAATCCGAGAGAGGATCCATGTATGAAAACAAAGTGTAGACTTTGGCAGAACGGCTCGATGGTCGTAATGCTATTGAGTACAGATGGATTTTAAAAGGAAGACGAACAATGATGGTAAATGTCACCATTAAGAAAGCTCGACTTGTCGTTAAGATGTTTTCCGACAAGTTCAAGGAGTTGACTACGATGAGACTTTCTCACTCGTAGCGATGCTAAGAGTCTGTTGGAATTATATTAGCGATTACTGCATTATTTATGAAATCTTGCAGATAGGATGTCGAAACATTGTTTCCTCGACGATTTTCTTGAGGAAAGGTTGTATGTGATACAACCGGAAGGTTTTGTCAATCCTGAAAGATGCTAATAAGTATGCAAAGCTCCAGCAATCCTTCTAAGGACTGGAGTAAGCATCTCGGAGTTTGAATGTATGCTTTGATGAGATGATCAAAGTTTTTGGGTTTATACAAAGTTTATGAGAAACTTGTATTTCCAAAGAAGTGAGTGGGAGCACTATAGAATTTCTGATGAGTATATGTTGTTGACATATTGTGGATCAGAAATGACGTAGAATTTCTGGAAGCATATAGGGTTATTTGGAAAGTGTTTTTCAATGGAAAGCCTGGATTAAGCTACTTGAACATTGAGCATCAAGATCTATAAGGATAGATCAAAACGCTTAATGGTACTTTCAAATGAGCACATACCTTGACATGATCTTGAAGGTGTTCAAGATGGACCAGTCAAAGAAGGAGTTCTTGCCTGAGTTGTAAGGTATGAAGTTAAGACTTAAAGCTCGACCACGGCAGAAGAAAGAGAAAGGATGAAGGTTGTCCCCTATGCTTAAGATATAGGCTCTACAGTATGCTACACTGTGTACCGCACCTGAAATGTGCCTTGCCATGAGTCAGTCAAGGGGTACAAGAGTGATTTAAGAATGGATCACAAGACAGCGGTCAAAGTTATCCTTAGTAACTAGTGGACTAAGGAATTTTCTCGATTATGGAGGTGGTAAAGAGTTCGACGTAAAGAGTTACGTCGATGCAAGCTTAACACCTATCCGGATAGCTCTGAGTAGAGATACCGGATACGTATAATGGAGCAACAATTTAGAATAGCTCCAAGTAGAACAGTTATTTGGAATAGCTCCAAATAGAACGTGGTAGCTGAATCTAGGAGATGACACGGAGATTTGCGAAGTACATACGGATCTGAAAGATTCAGACCCGTTGACTAAAACCTCTCTCACAAGCAACATGATCAAACCCAGAACTCTTTGAGTGTTAATCACATAGTGATGTGAACTAGATTATTGACTCTAGTAAACTCTTTGGATGTTGGTCACATGGCGATGTGACCTGTGAGTGTTAATCACATGGCGATGTGAACTAGATTATTGACTCTAGTGCAAGTGGGAGACTGTTGGAAATATGCCCTAGAGGCAATAATAAATTAGTTATTATTATATTTCCTTGTTCATGATAATCGTTTATTATCCATGCTATAATTGTATTGATAGGAAACTCAGATACATGTGTGGATACATAGACAACACCATGTCCCTAGTAAGCCTCTAGTTGACTAGCTCGTTGATCAATAGATGGTTACGGTTTCCTGACCATGGACATTGGATGTCGTTGATAACGGGATCACATCATTAGGAGAATGATGTGATGGACAAGACCCAATCCTAAGCATAGCACAAGATCGTGTAGTTCGTATGCTAAAGCTTTTCTAATGTCCAGTATCATTTCCTTAGACCATGAGATTGTGCAACTCCCGTACACCGTAGGAGTGCTTTGGGTGTGCCAAACGTCACAACGTAACTGGGTGGCTATAAGGGTACACTACGGGTATCTCCGAAAGTGTCTGTTGGGTTGGCACGAATGGAGACTGGGATTTGTCACTCCGTGTGACGGAATTGTATCTCTGGGCCCACTCGGTAGGACATCATCATAATGTGCACAATGTGATCAAGGAGTTGATCACGGGATGATGTGTTACGGAACGAGTAAAGAGACTTGCCGGTAACGAGATTGAACAAGGTATCGGGATACCGACGATCGAATCTCGGGCAAGTATCGTACTGCTAGACAAAGGGAATTGTATACGGGATTGATTAAGTCCTTGACATCATGGTTCATCCGATGAGATCATCGTGGAACATGTGGGAGCCAACATGGGTATCCAGATCCCTCTGTTGGTTATTGACCGGAGAATGTCTCGGTCATGTCTGCATGTCTCCCAAACCCGTAGGGTCTACACACTTAAGGTTCGATGACGCTAGGGTTATAAAGGAAGTTTCTATGTGGTTACCGAATGTTGTTGGGAGTCCCGGATGAGATCCCGGACGTCACGAGGAGTTCCGGAATGGTCCGGAGGTAAAGATTTATATATAGGAAGTCCTATTTCGGCCATCGGGACAAGTTTCAGGGTCATCGGTATTGTACCGGGACCACCGGAAGGGTCCCAGGGGTCCACCGGGTGGGGCCACCTATCCCGGAGGGCCCCATGGGCTGAAGTGGGAAGGGATCCAGCCCAAAGTGGGCTGGGGCGCCACTTCCCCCTAGGGCCCATGCGCCTAGGGTGGGGAAACCCTAAAGGAAGAGTCCTAGGAGGGGAAGGCACCTCCTAGGTGCCTTGGGGGGAGGGAATCCTCTCTTGGCCGCCACCCCAAGACCCATCTAGGGCTGCCGCCCCTCTAGGGGTGAGAACCCTAGAGGGGGCGCACCCTCCTCCCCTTCCCCTATATATATGAGGCCTAGGGGCTGCCCAATACACGCGATCTGATCTCTGCCTGTTGGTGCAGCCCTCCCGCTCTTTCTCCTCATATCTCGCGGTGCTTGGCGAAGCCCTGCAGGATTGCCACGCTCCTCCATCACCACCACGCCGTTGTGCTGCTGCTGGATGGAGTCTTCCTCAACCTCTCCCTCTCTCCTTGCTGGATCAAGGCATGGGAGACGTCACCGGGCTGTATGTGTGTTGAACGCGGAGGTGCCGTCCGTTCGGCACTAGGATCATCGGTGATTCAGATCACGACGAGTACGACTCCATCAACCCCGTTCTCTTGAACGCTTCCGCATAGCGATCTACAAGGGTATGTAGATGCACTCTCCTTCCCCTTGTTGCTAGTCTCTCCATAGATTGATCTTGGTGACACGTAGGAAAATTTTGAATTTCTGCTACGTTTCCCCACATGAACCTCTTAGGTCAACCAGAGTAAGATCCGCACCAGAGTGGTACGGTAATCCTGTTCTAGAAGTCATGTTACTTGACCATGACGAACCTACGAACTATGAGGAAGCGATGATGAGCCTAGATTCCACGAAATGGTTTGAGGCCATGAAATCTGAGATGGGATCCATGTATGAGAACAAAGTGTGGACTTTGGTTGACTTGCCCGATGATCGGCAAGCCATAGAGAATAATGGATCTTCAAGAAGAAGACTGACGCTGATGGTAATGTTACTGTATACAAAGCTCGACTTGTTGCGAAAGGTTTTCGACAAGTTCAAGGAGTTGACTACGATGAGACCTTCTCACCCGGAGCGATGCTTCAGTCCGTCCGAATCATGTTAGCAATTGTTGCATTTTATGATCTTGAAATTTGCAAATGGATGTGAAAACTTCATTCCTTAATGGATATCTTAAAGAAGAGTTTTATGTGATGCAACCAGAAGGTTTTGTCAATCCAAAAGGTGCTAACAAAGTGTGCAAGCTCCAGCAATCCATTTATGGACTGGTGCAACCATCTCGGAGTTGGAATATACACTTTGATAGTGTGATCAAATCATATGGTTTTATACAGACTTTTGGAGAAGCCTGTATTTACAAGAAAGTGAGTGGGAGCTCTGTAGCATTTCTGATATTATATGTAGATGACATATTGTTGATCGGAAATGATACTGAATTTCTGGATAGCGTAAAAGGATAGTTGAATAAGAATTTTTCAATGAAAGACCTCGGTGAAGCTGCTTATATATTAGCCATCAAGATCTATAGAGATAGATCAAGATGCTTAATTGGACTTTCACAAAGCACATACCTTGATAAAGTTTTGAAGAAGTTCAAAATGGATCAACCAAAGAAAGGGTTCTTTCCTATGTTACAAGGTGTGAAATTGAGTCAGACTCAATGCCCGACCACTGCTTCAGCCATTCCCTATGCTTCAGCCATAGGTTCTATCATGTATGCAATGCTGTGTACCAGACCTGATGTGTGCCTTGCTATTAGTTTAGCAGGGAGGTACCAAAGTAATCCAGGAGTGGATCACTGGACAACGGTCAAGAACATCCTGAAATACCTGAAAAGGACTAAGTATATATTTCTTGTTTATGGAGGTGACAAAGATCTCGTCGTAAATGGTTACGTCGATGCAAGATTTGACACTGATCCGGATGACTCTAAGTCACGAACTGGATACATATTTATATTGAATGGAGGAGCTGTAAGTTGGTGCAGTTCCAAGCAGAGCGTCATGGCGGGATCTACATGTGAAGCGGAGTACATAGCTGCATCGGAAGCAGCAAATGAAGGAGTCTGGATGAAGGAGTTCATATCCGATCTAGGTGTCTTACCTAGTGCATCGGGTCCAATGAAAATCTTTTGTGTCAATACTGGTGCAATTGCCTTGGCAAAGGAATCCAGATTTCACAAGAGAACCAAGCACATCAAGACACGCTTCAACTCCATCCGCGATCAAGTCATGGTGGGAGACATAGAGATTTGCAAGATACATACGGATATGAATGTTGCAGAGTGATTGACTAAGCCTCTCTCACGAGCAAAACATGATTAATACGTCTCCAACGTATCTATAATTTTTGATTGCTCCATGCTATATTATCTACTATTTTAGGCAATATTGGGCTTTATTTTCCACTTTTATATTATTTTTGGGACTAACCTATTAACCGGAGGCCCAGCCCAGATTTGTTGTTTTATGCCTATTTCAGTATTTCGAGGAAAAGGAATATCAGACGGAGTCAAAACGGAACAAAATCAACTAGAGAAGTTTTTTTTGGAAGGAAACCCACCTGATGGACTTGGACCCCACGTCAGAAGAGCCACGAGGCGGTCACGAGGGTGGAGGGCGCGCCCCCCCTGCCTCGTGGGGCCCCCGTAGCTCCACCGACGTTCTCCTTTCACCCATATATACCGTCGTACCCTAAAACTTCCAGAACAGAACCTAGATCGGGAGTTCCGCCGCCGCAAGCCTCCAGAACCACCAAAAACCAATCGGGACCCCTTTCCGGTACCCTGCCGGAGGGGGGATCCATCTCCGGTGTCCATCTTCATCATCTCGACACTATCCATGACGAGGAGGGAGTAGTTCACCCTCGGGGCTGAGGTTATGTACCAGTAGCTATGTGTTTGATCTCTCTCTCTCGTGTTCTTGATTTGGCACGATCTTGATTTATCGCGAGCTTTGCTATTATAGTTGGATCTTATGTTTCTTCTCCCCCTCTACTCTCTTGTAATGGATTGAGTTTTCCCTTTGAGGTTATCTTATCGGATTGAGTTTTTAAAGATTTGAGAACACTTGATGTATGTCTTGCCGTGCATATCTGTGGTGACAATGGGATATCACGTGATTCACTTGATGTATGTTTTGGTGATCAACTTGTGGGTTCCGCCCATGAACCTATGCATAGGGGTTGGCACACGTTTTCGTCGTGATTCTCCGGTAGAAACTTTGGGGCACTCTTTGAGGTTCTATGTGTTGGATTGAGTAGATGAATTGAGATTGTGTGATGCATATCGTATGATCAAACCCACGGATACTTGAGGTGACATTGGAGTATCTAGGTGATATTAGGGTTTTGGTTGATTTGTATCTTAAGGTGTTATACT
Source organism: Triticum aestivum (assembly GCF_018294505.1). Taxonomy (NCBI): domain Eukaryota; kingdom Viridiplantae; phylum Streptophyta; class Magnoliopsida; order Poales; family Poaceae; genus Triticum; species Triticum aestivum. The sequence goes on from NC_057812.1 coordinate 45,806,366, forward strand.
AGTACGAACTCTAGGGCTGTTTGTGACACCTATAGGAATAGCCCAACGGATTGATTGGAAAGAATAACTTTGAGGTGGTTTCGTACCCTACCATAGTCTCTTCGTTTGTTCTCCGCTATTAGTGACTTCAGAGTGACTCTTTGTGGCATGTTGAGGGATAGTTATATGATCCAATTATGTTATTATTGTTGAGAGAACTTGCAGTAGTGAAAGTATGAACCCTAGGCCTTGTTTCCTAGCATTGCAATACCGTTTACGCTCACTTTTACCATTAGTTACCTTGCTGTTTTTATATTTTCATATTACAAAAACCTATATCTACCATCCCTATTGCACTTGTATCACCATCTCTTCGCCGAACTAGTGCACCTATACAATTTACCATTGTATTGGGTGTGTTGGGGACACAAGAGACTCTTTGTTATTCGGTTGCAGGGTTGCTTGAGAGAGACCATCTTCATCCTACGCCTCCCACGGATTGATAAACCTTAGGTCATCCACTTGAGGGAAATTTGCTACTGTCCTACAAACCTCTGCACTTGGAGGCCCAACAACGTCTACAAGAAGAAGGTTGCGTAGTAGACATCAATGATCAGCACCAAGACTCCGTGAGTGTTAGAATCATTAGTATGTAATCTAGATTATTGACTCTAGTGCAAGTGGGAGACTAAAGGAAATATGCCCTAGAGCCAATACTAATTTTGTTATTTATATTTCCTTATATCATGATAAATGTTTATGATTCATGCTAGAATTGTATTAACCGAAAACTTTGTACATGTGTGAATACATAGACAAATAGAGTGTCCCTAGTATGCCTCTACTAGACTAGCTCGTTAATCAAAGATGGTTGAGTTTCCTAGCCAAAGACACGTGTTGTCATTTGATGAATGGGATCACATCATTAGAGAATGATGTGATGGACAAGACCCATCCGTTAGCTTAGCACTATGATTGTGTAGTTTATTGCTATTGCTTTATTCATGACTTATACATGTTCCTATGACTATGAGATTATGCAACTCCCGAATACCGGAGGAACACTTAGTGTGCTATCAAACTTCACAATGTAACTGGGTGATTATAAAGATGCTCTACAGGTGTCTCCGATGGTGTTTGTTGAGTTGGCATATATCGAGATTACGATTTGTCACTCTGATTGTCGGAGAGGTATCTCTGGGCCCTCTCGGTAATGCACATCACTATAAGACTTGCAAGCAATGTTACTAGTGAGTTAGTTGCGGGATGATGCATTACGGAACGAGTAAAGAGACTTTTCGGTAACGAGATTGAACTAGGTATGATGATACCGATGATCGAATCTCGGGCAAGTAACATACCGATGACAAAGGGGACAATGTACGGTTTGACTGGTAAAGATCGTCGTAGAATATGTAGGAGCCAATATGAGCATCCAGGTTCCTCTATTGGTTATTGACCGGTGATGTGTCTCAGTCATGTCTACATAGTTCTCGAACCCATAGGGTCCGCATGCTTAACATTCGATGACGATTTGTATTACGACTTTATGTGATTTGATGACCAAATGTTGTTCGGAGTCCCGGATGAGATGGCCAACATGGCGAGGAGTCTCGAAATGGTCGTGACATAAAGATTGATATATTGGACCATGTTATTCGGACACCGGAAGTGTTCCGGATAGTTTCGAATAAAACCAGAGTGTCAGAGGGGTTACCGGAACCCCCCGGGGAAGTAATGGGCCTTAGTGGGCCTTAGTGGAGAGAGAGAGGTGATGTCTACTACACAACCTTCTTCTTGTAGACGTTGTCGGGCCTCCAAGTGCAGAGGTTTGTAGGACAGTAGCAAATTTCCCTCAAGTGGATGACTTAAGATTTATCAATCCGTGGGAGGCATAGGATGAAGATGGTCTCTCTCAACCAACCCTACAACCAAATAACAAAGAGTCTCTTGTGTCCCCAACACACCCAATACAATGGTAAATTGTATAGGTGCACTAGTTCGGCGAAGAGATGGTGATACAAGTGCAATATTGATGGTAGATATAGGTTTTCGTAACCTAAAAGTATAAAAACAACAAGGTGACTAATGATAAAAGTGAGCGTAAATGATATTGCAATGATAGGAGACAAGGCCTAGGTTCATACTTTCACTAGTGCAAGTTCTCTCGACAATAAAAACATAATTGGATCATAAAACTATCCCTCAACATGAAACAAAGGGTCACTCCAAAGACACTAATAGCGGAGAACAAACGAAGAGATTATAATAGGGTATGAAACCACCTCAAAGTTATTCTTTCCAATCAATCCATTGGGCTATTCACTACTAGGAAAAGGCCTGCTAGTGGTGCACCTGTTTTGGCTACTAATGGCGCACTAAAGGTGCGCCACTAGCATCACGCCATTAGATTTTTTTACTAATGGCGCACCACAGGTGCGCCATTAGTATCTGGTATATTAATGGCGCACCATGCAGTGCGCCATTAGTATATGCCACGGTGCGTCATTAGTATGCCTCCCAGGGGGCCATATTTACCCATGTGCTCTGGCTTACTAATGGCGCACTAGTTGATGATGCGCCACTAGTGTGCTTTTTGCAGTGCGCCACTAAAGTGTTGAGTGGTGGCCACTAGTATGAATATTAGGGATTTTTTTCTTTTCTTATATTTGCACATGTTACAAAATATATTACTGGACAGAATATAGACAGCGCCACACAGCAACAACAGATTCATCGAATACAATAGAAGATTAGTCTCCGAATACAATTCATCAATTAGTCTCCGAATTCAAAGACTGAACAAAGATAGAACATTACAAATCTCGAGACCACGAGTAGCGAGTTTTTCTTCACATTACAAGTCGATATTGGTCATCTAAACTACCATGACATAGAAGAGAGATGTGGTCATCACGATGAGCATCATCACGATGAAACTAGTCTTCATCCGGTTCCTCCTCCGCTCCCTCCTCTCTCCCGCTAGATAGCGCGCGTATCTAGATTCTGCCTCCGCCCTAGTGGTGTACCCTTTGTAACTGTTACCGCTGAAACGGTGAACCTGTCTCTGACACTCCTCCCAGTCATCGTAGACTCCGGGAACCTTACCCTTGTACACGACATACGACGGCATCTCTATGCACTAGCCAAACAAAACGTTAGTAGCAATTCACAGACAATACATAAGCAATATATAAGTATGCAACAAAAGGATCGAAAGAGAAAAGCAAGACATTAATAGCATGATTCATGGTCCTACTAATAAATAGCATCGATTACATCTAAGTTGAACGACTTTCCAAACCAAAGAGACATACAAGTTCATTAAAGTTTAATTACAACATGAGCTAATCGATATTTGAGAACTACACATAGCATCACTACTTTCGACTCGACTCAGGGACCGGAGCGTGGATGAAGCCGCCGTCTCTCGTGATGGTCATGAAATCGCGGGTGTTGTCAGCCTGCATTTGTAGCATTGTGTCTATATCATTGTTGGACGGTTGATATCTGAGGTCGAACTGCCCCGAGGTACGAAGGACATCTTGATGGATGATTTCCACAAACTCCGACTAGATGCGAAAGAATTCTTGTCTGATGTCCGCGTCCTGGATTGCCAACAAGCTTGCGGCCCAATCTTTGAGATTATTTGGTAGCAGAAGGTGATTATGGTCCCGTACGATCGCCCGCATGTGATAGAGGGCGTAGTAGGCATCCTTCTGACCGCCAGGCGGCTGCTTGACGCAAGGGAACGTCGTATTGTGGGCGAACACGTGCTTGCCGTACTTATGAATTGGCCTGGTGAAGGTGCCTCCAGATCTGGCGTAGCCGGGGAGAACATCATCAAGAACTTCCTTGATATTTGTGTAGTCTTTCTTTGACTGATGGTCCGAGTCGAAATAAGTGGCCATGGAATATTTCGGGCTTAAGAGGATGAGTGTGCAATGTGTGTCACTCCACAAAACACAGAATGTTAGAAAAAAAGAACGATCGAAATCTAAGAAATCATATGTTACGGGGCAGTGAGGGGATGACTTACTCGGGAAAGTAAGGCACGAGGAAGTTATCCTTATCTGGTTTGCCAGAATGACGCCTTCGAGGTAAGAACAAGCGACTTGCCAGTCCCCAACGCTGCCCAATATCTTCGCACGCATGTAGAAGGGGTCGACTATCACGATGTCCGGGGTCTTGTCTCTAATGATCCGCATCTCCATACTCATCGAAAATAACTGAATGAAGGTGTAGTGCAGCGGATGAAGGTTAAACATAGCGAAGATGTCATCAAACCGCAGGACGATCGTACCCCCGATGGTGTTATCCACAAAGCCCTTTCCCTCTGGCACCTTGGCCACGAAAACTGGGTATGCCACATCATTTTCGGAGAGACGCCGCTTCTCCAAAGAAAGAACACTATCATGCAGACTCCACATAGCACTGGTTGCAGCATTGAGCAGATTAGTTGGTAGCATCGGCCTACCCGCCACATGCACCCTCCTCGAGATATCCTTAGGTGAAGGTGGACCGTCCTGAGCATGGATCGTACTCGGTACCAGCTGGCTCGCACCCTTGTTACTCTTTCTTTTCCGTCCCTTCTTCTTCTGCTGTAACGGGATCAAGTTCTGCTCACAGACCGCCTTCTTGAGTGTGTTGGGGCAGATACTATTTCGCACCTCGGCTATCTGAGGCTCGGTGAAGGCGGCAGCTGGAGGCGTCTCCTGAGAACTGAACGCCAGACGATGCTTGTTACAATTGGGTTTCTCCGCGGTACCAGCTAGATCGCGATCGTCTTTTGCAGGGTTGGGTTCTTGAGAAGGAGGCCCCAAGAATATGTCATCGTACCCATATTCGTTGAAGTACTTATCAACATTGGTAAATGTACCGTCGTCGCCGCCGTCGTTGTCCGGATCCTGTGCCATATGCATGTCCGGATCCTGTGCCATATGCACGTCCGGCATGTCCGGTAGCGTTGCGGGGGTCTTGCCATGGCTTGGCGCCGGCACGACTGGCGGTGTTGTCTTTGGGGTGGTGTCCCCCGCCCCCAAACGAACCTGGCTCTTCGGCCAAAGCATGGGCCAGCTTATGCAGGCGCTAAGGGTCATCACATCATCTTCGTCGGCCCCATGGGGTCGATACGGAGGTAACATGTCATCGAAGCCCGGCAGCACCCGAACCAGTTGAACCCTATAAACGGTGGGTGGCATCGGATTACCGTGGAAGTGCACAGAACGTTGGCGGCGCCCTGTGAAAACATGTAGGGCATCAGGGATGCCCAGTCAACCGCAAGGAGATGAAGTCATCGGCCGAGAGGATTAATTAGTTACCGTGATGGCGTCGAGCTCGGCTAATGTCGAGGCACCGCCAACGGCGGGCGTGCAATTGACGGAGGGGCCGCTTGCTGCCGAGGTGCTGGCCGACGTAGTCTTCCCACACCCGGGTGCACTAAGCTGCAATGCCGGCGCCGGGGCAGGAGACACCAATGGCGCCGCCGCGGGAGACACCAATGCCGCCTCCGCCGGAGACACCAATGGCGCCGCCGACGCGTTGCGCGAGTTGCTGCCCGTGAAGCTAGGAATCGGGGGCGGCCCCTGTTGGCAGCCTGCCACCCACGCGTGCAGCCCAGAAACCAAGGTAGGCATAATGGCGGCGATCGTCGCTCCTAGTTGGTATTGCACTTGCTCTTCGACCATCTCCGGAATCCGCGCCACTTGTGCCTTGAGTTGTTCAACCTCGCGCTGTTGGCTTTCCGAGCTGGTCTTTCTCTCCTTTCGCCCAGCAGTATAGTATTCCGACCATTTCGTGGACAAGCCTTTGCCGGCCACACGACCAGCTGACGACGGCTTGCTGAGCTTATCCTTGTTTTTCATTATGTTCAACTCCCTATTTAAAGGGGTGTCGAAAGGGGAGCTCTGAGACGACCCCGCGCTACTGCTTTCAGTGTCCTGCGGAAGGAACGTGAACCATTTAGAAATTTGGCTTCATTAACTAGAATGCAACTATATATCTTATATCTTATTTTATTTTTTTTGAAATGCGGTCCCTTAGGGCCCGATTCATTAAATAAGCTCGAAGAGAATTGCCCGGTTAATAAACAGAAAACCGGGCGAAAACCGTCACAACTGGCCCGCAGAAACAAGGCACACAGGGCGACCTGACAACCCACATAAGAACGCACACACGCCGCCGAGGGGAAGCGTCGAGGCTTGCGCCGGCCGATGTCAAACACTCAACCACACACGCCGGCGACCAGGCAGCTCCGACTCTGTCGACGAGCAATGCAGGAGAAAAGCGTTGGGCTTGCGCCGAGCCAGCGCCAAAGCGGTGACTCCTCGAACACGCCGGAAGAGACCGACCAAGAACCATCAGCAAACCTGACTCCGCCCGAAGCCGCCATCGTTGCCACAAACAGAAAGCCGCGCAACATCCGCATTGCCAGACGGGCACCTGCCGACCACAATGCCGCGAGCGTCCAGCCCATGAAGCACGCAACCGGGATCCGAAGCTCTTTAAGGCAACGCCCCAAAGAGGGAAGCGACGATGTCGACGCCGTCGCCCGACCCAACCGAGCCTTAGGCTTTCACCCGAAGAGCAATATCCGAGGGCGTAAGAGGATGACGGACTCCACAACGACGCCTCCAAGGAGGTTAAATGACGTCCACAGACGCCGACGCCGCCGGCCGGCAAGACCAGCCAAGCTTGCGCCAGCCGATCTGGCATCCCACCACCGCTGCGCAACAGGAGCCACCAGAGGCCAGCCCTCCACCAGCCCGACCAGGGGCCGCGCCCCACAAGGCAGGCGGGGGGGCCGCGCCCGCCCCGACGCATCGGAAAGGAGCAGCCGGGCGGGAGGCCAGGCGCCCACCGACGGAGCTATCGCGGCTGCCACCCGCGAAGGCCGCTGCCAGGAAGCACAGGGGCACGCCGGTGCCGCAGCAGAAGCCCCCGATGGATCCATCGCGTGACGCGGAAAAAGGGGATCGAGCCTTCCCATCCCGAGATCTCGCGGCCTGGCGAGAGGAAAACGCCCCTGCCGCCGCCGTCCGCCGCCAGGGCTTAGCCCTGCGGCCTCCTCCGGCGACGGCGAGGGGATGAAGGAGGGGGGCGGGAGGGCGACCCGGCGGCGCGACCGAGTCTCCGCCCGTGCCGCCTCAGCCGAGACGACGCGGGGGCGCTGGTGTACTTGCCATATAAGTTTTTATATATATTTATATTTACTAATTGGAGGCACCTTTCAAGTCTTCTCATTAATCCACATCATTAACAATAATCACACCGTTGGATTGTAGAATTTACGTTCGGGATTAAAGGAAAACAAACGTAACATAGATGGTCCTGACGTGCCATAAAAAAGGCATATGACACGTCCAATGCATATGACACGTCCAATGTTTGTGCAACAAAAGAAAAAAAACATACATCCGTTTCCTGAAAAGAAAAGGCAAGTCCGCAACCGTCTTTTATAGTCCAAAAAGTTTCAAGCACTCTATCTCATCTAGACGTGATGGAGAGTCCAAGAAATTTTAGGAACTCTATATCCCATAAAAAAGTCATACGTTATCTTAAAAATTAACATCACTGCCGGGAAAAAAACACGAAAGAAGAAGGGCATCCTCGCCTGTTGTCTTACTCCTACGTGCCATTTTCCCAAACTGCTTCATGTGTTACACGAAAAAAAAATCTATTCCAAGATTTGTTCGCCCGTCGGAATTTCCTCAAGCGATCCCTAGGGTCCTTCTTCTCCTTGCCGTCCTCAAGTTTGAAGTCACATCAAGAGGGGGTGTCCGCCCGGGACTGGATGGCCTTGAGGTGGAGGGCGTCTGCCTCCGACTAGACGGCCGCGCCTCACACTAGACGGCCTTGAGGCAGACGGGAAACCTGCACTGGACATACATCACATGGCACTGCACGCCGACCTTCCCCATATAAGCAAGCGTGGCTAGACGACGCAGGCGTCAGATTGGACGGCAGCTGCACCAGGCCGGTGCATGTGTACTCTATGCTTGAGCTGGATTTTTGGAACCATGTTGCTGAACCTTTTCCGGTCAAGGCTGGCTAGCTACGCCAGATTGCTTGGTCGGAAACACATGCATATACTACAACTACAGATAATTGATTTCCTTGATCATCTTCTCTAATGCTTTTGTCCAACAGCTAAACGCCAGTTCGTACATGCAGGAGGACGAGATATCGGTCCGCACGCCAGCGTTGACCAGGGCCGCCAGATGGACGAGAAGCTGGGTTCCACACCGTGCATGATTGTTCAGCAGCCGTGCAAAAATTCAATGTATAGTTTTTCTTTTCTCACTATCCTATGAAGAGATCTATTTGTGTTGCCTCCGTTACCATATATACATTTATAACTGCATGTGATAAGTATTTACAATATGATCCAAAAGAATTACTAGGAGATATGCTGCCACATAGGTAAGAACATGCATGTGGATCTGCTCTAATTTATTTGCAATACCTGCATTTTTCGCCAGATGCTTTCTGAATAGTGCTCATCCTGACATATTAGAAAAGAATTTGTTGCTTTTGGGGATTCTTGCTTTGTCCACCATACAAAGTACAGGAAGCGAACAAGTGTTGAAGTCAGGTTTATTCACTGATGTGTGGTTGGGACATGTCAAGCAAACATACTATAATGTTCATGTAATGGTCAATTTTATATTTATATTTATATTATTTTTTCTGAAACAAACAAATTATGCAGCGAGATTACATGATGTAGCAAGGAAAACTTACAAGGCGATGCCAAATGTATTTTACATTGCAAATGGTGGACTAATACACTGGCGTAATACAAATGGGATTACAGAATTAAGTTTTTCATGGCCGTGTACTCGAATGGAATTTTTTTTGGTATATTAGCTGTTTGCACAAACTTTTGTTCAGCTTCAGAAAAAATGATAACTAACTACCATATCAAATTCGACCAATTAAGTTTGACCCGAAGCATCAATAGTGCTTAATCATTTTTTTAATCATGGACAAACACCATTGTAATTCTTGATTTTCTTTTTCCAGGGAAAATCATCAAAATTGTTCATCGACACAGGAATTTGCATGCTATTATGACAAATATATTTCTTTGTTGTATTACAAGCATTAGGTGATGCTACAGTCCACATGTTGTAGTTCTTCTGTTTCTTTTCGGTCATCCACAATGCTTAGGGACAAGTGAGGTACTCTCAAACTGAATGTTACTTGGTGTGGTGCCTTATATATAATAAAGTGGCCGAGAGCCCTTTTCAGTCAAGTCATGTACTTGAAGTGCTTGAGCCTTAATTAAGAATCGCTGTACTTAGTAAATATCTAAAATACTATAATTCTACATCCTGTGGGAAATTATTTTATTGTAACCGTCATAAATGCTTTTTACTACTTTATATAGATGTATAATTGTTTCCTTTGATGTACTTGGGAATAGATGAGTCATGGTGTCATCTCTAACTAGGAAAAGGGAAGTACTGCATTTCAAAGCCTCGGAATTTATGTTCATTTGTTTTGCTTCTAGAATTATAGATTTATTTTAATTTGTTAATTCGACATTGCAGTTATGCAATACAATCTTCTATATATAGCATCCGTTGTTAACTGAATTAAATAATGATCCTTCGATGTATATCTTAATGTCAATACTACAATATCGAACCTTCATGTTGGAGATTTTGACTTATTGTAAATTTGCTAACAGTTCTCTTTTTAAGTTAGGTACTTTTTGAAATACATCTACGGTTGATTCTTCATCCGTAGGGGCTCTGTCTGTTAAAGCAAGAGAAAAGTTTTGAAAATCTTGATGGCTAAAGCTTTTACCACGTAATATAATTGGTTGTTGCTGGTCGACCTTCATGACTCGCATCTAACTTTTACCACGTAATATAATCTTGATGGCTGGCATTTCATTTATGGTTGTGTTCGAATACAAGTACAACTTTAGCATCCTAACTCGCATCTAACTTTTTTCATACGACTAATCAAGTTTATCATATAAATATTGGCTTTACTAAATCACATCTAGAGGTGCCTTAAGTATTGGACATATATGTCCTATATCATTTACTTTATGCAGATATTCATGTTGGTATTTTTTTACATTGACTTTTTGTATTCGATTGAGTCACTTAGATGTGCAATAACTATGACACATCTAGATGTGCTATAGACATACCCAATAAATATACACCATTGGTAAGTTTTATCACACCGCGTCTATTATATTTCTCTATACATGTGTGATTCCACACTGACAAGCTTATTAGATCAGTATGAACATTCCAGCTATTAGGAAATACAACGTAACTAATCCTCGATTAACATTGTGGTGGAGTGTCATGCTGCATTTTCCTCACCAGCATTAATTCATATTCATATAAGTTTGACCCACTTTTGGATAAATTCATTCTTAGTGTTCACAAACGATTACGGATAACCACATCACAACACTTCAAGAACACAATATAGTACAAAAAAATGTGTTGCATGCAATTTATCACCTTATTATGGATTATCACCATATTATGGAGGATTGATGGAATCTTATTCATATTTGCTACATATGATGATGACTATTACACGATATTAATAATTTTGAGGACACTTTTTATGTACATATTTTCCAGCCAACCAAAAATGTAAGTATAAAAAAATATTATTATGAACATTTATGAAGTATATTTCTATATATACTTCTAGCCCGTGCAGATGCACGGGTTGATGACTAGTGGAGCTAATTACGTGGGGGTGTATTCCTTACCAGAACTTTCTCAAGCGCCTTGGTCTTCGGATCCGTGGTAAGCTCCTTGGTTACCGGGTCAATCTTGTACCAGGCCCTGACATAGTTCCTGGTCTGCTTGTCACTGTATTTCTCGAAGCGGGGCGGTAGGCCTTGCTCGGCACGCTCCGCGTCCTCCTTGTCCCATATAGGTTCCGCCACTCTGTAACCGCCGGGACCGAGTTGGTGGACCCCTAAGTTCAAGTCTCGCATATCTTTCCCCCACTGACATGATTCCATGGTTGCGCTGCTCTCGCACTTGATCTTGAACTCCTTGTAGTCATCTTCGCTGATTGAAGGATTTTTTGCCTTGATCTTCTCATAACTATCACCTTTCTCAATCATTCTCTTCACCGCGCTTCTCCAAGTAGATAGGGCCGTGCTCATCTTCGTGAGGGCGACATTGTTCACTTTATTCCCTGAGAGGCATGTGTTGCGACGTACACGGGGAACTTGTATCGTTCGTGCAGCTTCATGAAGAGCAGGCTGCAAATTCCCTCGGTCAGGATGCCTTAGGTTCTCGGTGTTGATCGAGTCGGTGCTCCGGAGAATGCACCCGAGCTGAACCGCGTACCCCTTGACTATTTCTTTGGGCGCCGTTGGATTCCCCTTGGAGGACACTTCAGTAAATTCCTCCTTGACGGTGCCGAGCATGTTCGGGTGCCGGTCCTTTCGTTGCCTCTTCGGTTGGCTGCCATATGTGCGTGCGCTGCCATCATCAGTGGTGGCATCCTCGGCGGCACCATCAGTGGTGTCATCCCCGACGCCACTAGGGGTTGTGTAGTTAGGATCGGTGTCTTCCGCGACGTCCTCATAGCAGTGAGGTTCTTCCTCCATCTCCTGGGACAGCTCCCAGAATTGCTTGCCCGAAATGTCGGCCTCATCGTTGTGGGCCATGTTTCGCTCTAAATAGGAAAAAAGTTTGGTCAAAATTTGGTTATTGTCAAGGAACAAGATCATGGTCTCATCATTTAGGGTTTGTCGACACCGAGGCATCCTAAAAGCTAAGCTTTTATCATTTAGGGTTTGTCGACGCCGAGGCACCCTAAAAGCCTAAGCTTTCGTCATTTAGGTTTTTATCGACACTGAGGCACCCTAAAAACCAAGGTTTTATAATTTATGGTTTGTCGACACCGAGGCATCCAAAAAGCTAAGCTGGGAAGGAGAATTCTAAGTTAGGCCTAATCACTTGGCTCTATTGCCACCTATGGTTTAATGCAGCAAGAATAAAGGGGCAGTAGATCCTACTTAATTAAGTACTAAGATACCCCGGCCCATGCATTAGTCGCAAGTACCCCATATGTCCTATTTTTAGCAAAGTCATGCTAAAATTCATGGAAAATTTCAGCATGACCTTTGCTGAAAATAGGACATATGGAGTACCCGAATTTGCCGGAACGGAAGTTAATCGACATTCCAGGAAACTCAAGGGCCTCTCAGGGTACCTACAAAATCATCACGACACGATGGTCGGAGACATGACCTTTGCCTAACAGTTCTGAACTCCTGCCAAAACTGAACACAACATATACCAAGGAAAATCAACACTTCTAGATTCATATCAGACTAACAACCAACACTGCATAACAGTTCCATGTAGAATACAATGGTAGAATACAATCAACACTTCTTTGTGTCCATATCAACTACCTCAATAACCTGTCAATACTGAATATTAGAATTTTATAATTTAAAGCATGCTAAAGATATATAAAACTCCATTGCAAATGTGCCATGTCAATTGAAACCCCAATGGATGAGAACTACCATTCAATACCATAACTCTTAGAAGTGAAGAACATGTTCTCCAAAATGAGTAGAAAGGGAGCATGCGGACATCTATTCAAGACAATAATGATTTACTACTCAATGGAACAGGGTAAGATAAACACCAGTCAATAAATTTACTACATCAAAAGGAGTAAAACTCAACAATGCAGCACTATCTCTGACCTAGCCTTTGTTTAGTATGGGTATGACAAATCAATGAGTTGGTCATCAGAATGTCAAATGCCATTGGAAGACAAGAAATCAGGTCATCACATAACAACAATTGGATGGTCTCGTGAACAACCAAGACATCCTTGAATGGCTTCCAAGTTACTACTAGCAGGCTCAAAAGTCAAGTAAACTGAAGATTGACCTTCTGAAGGTCTAAGTTTGGCTGTGCTATCAGGTTACTACTAGCAGCAACATGGAAGTACCAGAATTTGGTGGATTATCTCATGTACAAACAGTTGGAGCATCCGTAACAAGGTCAGGGCACAAACTAAATCAAAAGATAAAGGTATTGTTATTAGTGAGTTGAGTTGCTGTGATTTTTAAAATTTTCACCTTGCACCTCAGCATAGTAATACAGTATTGTAATTGCCAAACAACTTGCACCTCAGCAAGTAGGGTTTGAATACCATCTATTCAGTGTTCCCAATATTTTACTTACTGCAGTCTAATCCTATCAAATACAGTATATAGTACACCTCAAAACTGCAGCTTGCTTGCTTGCTTGCAAAATATATTGTCTGAACCCTGACTGCAAACTAAATTTTATTAGACAGGCTCACTTCTGAAACCCATACACTGTCTCCAAAAATGCTACTCCTATGCAGAACAAAGAGGGAAAGATGATGACAGGCAGAGGCAGATGCAGAGCTCATGCATGGCATGGCAGGTCAACATATTTGCAGAGCTCGGATGCACCATAAAATCAGCGCAGATGCAGAGTTTTACATTTCAGCATGCACACAAGCAACTACAATTTGCAACTAATTCAGCACACACACAAATTCTAAAAACATTGCGATGCCGCGGTGCATACATAACACATGGGGAGGAGGAAGAAAACAAGTCATTCACACAGGTCAAATCAGTGCAGGGGTACAGTCAAAGCAAAGTTTCTTCAGAGGCGTGCAGTTAAGATCACTAGAACAGATTTGAGATAAAAAATGCAGCTAGTATGAACCAGAGGGGAGCGAGAGAGGAGTAGTGCCGTGCGGAGCAGGGTCGGAGAGATGGGGAGCGCAGCTTGGCGGCGACTGGCGGACGAGGGCGGCTCGCAACTGCGGCCGACTAGGGAGGCGGGCACGGCCGGTGGTCCGTCCGACTAGCTTGGCGGCGGAGAACGGTCGCCGTGGCACAGCTCGAGCGGCGGGACGGGTAGGTGGAGCGGAGGAGAAGGAGACGGGGCGACGGCAGAGGCGGCCGGCGGCGGCGCTAACCCTAGGAGAATCGCCGTGCGACGGGCAGCGAGGCGCCGAGGTGACGGGCAGCGTGGCGCCGGGGCATCGGGGGCGGTGGGGCGACGGGCAGCGAGGCGCCAGGACGTTGGGGGCGGTGGTGGTCGGGTGCGGCGGGTGCAGCAAGCACGGCCGGCGACGGCGAGCACGGGGGCGGCGCGGGTGAGGTGAGGCAGTGGGAGGGCTTAGAGAGAAATGTGAGATTGGGGATTTTAGTGGGGGGAGGCTTAGCAATGGCGCACCCCCTAGCGGTGCGCCATTAGAAAAAAAATTGGATAGCAATGGCGCACCCCCTAGAGGTGAGCCATTAGTAATCTTTTTTCTGGATAGCAATGGCGCACCCCAAGCGGTGTGCCATTAGTATTTTTTTAGGATTTTTGGTTGCCTAGCGGAGGGCCGGCAGCGGCGTCTTGAACCCTAGCTAGGTCTCGCTCGGGGGGGAGGGAGGGGGTGGGTGGTGCGCTCGGCCGATTCTGTTCGGGGGAACTGAGCGAGCAGACAGGGGAGGGTGCGGGGGGTCGTCTGCGGCGATGGAGCGGGGGAGGGTGCGGGGGGGTCGTCTGCGGCGGTGGAGCAGGCCGGGGATGGTGCAGGGGGTCGATGGCGGCGGTGGAGTGGGGGAGGGTGCGGGGGATCGGCGGCGGCGGTGGAGCGGGGGAGGGTGCGGGGGGTGCTCTGCTGTGGTGGAGCGGGTCGGGGAGGGTGCGGGGGGGTCGGCGGCGGCGGTGGAGCGGGGGAGGGTGCGGGGGGTCGTCAGCGGCGGTGGAGCGGGGGAGGGTGCGGGGGGTCGTCGGCGGCGGTGGAGCGGGGGAGGGTGCGGGGGGGTGCTTGGCGGCGAGGGGGATCTGGCGAGGGGGGATACCGATCGAGATGGAGGGGGATCGAGATCGAGTGTCCTCATGAATATTCAATATTTTTTCATATTGAATATGAAAAAATATCATCAATAAACATAAATAAATATTCACGAGGACACTAGAACAGAAGAAATATCATTTCAATATGTCGAAATACGATCGAGAAATGAATGCTACAATTTAAATACAATCGATCTTAGCTAGCTATCTGTTCACAATCTTCTTGCCCTTATTTTTCGTAAATGGAGTTCTTCTCTTGAACGGACGTCCTTTAGGTAGGGTGGTCCTGCTTCTTCTTGTGGTGTATGCTGCTACTTCATCATCGTCGTCATGTTCCATCTTCGGGTCGCCGTACTTGTCGAAGTCTTGCTCATTGGCGACTCCATCCATTCCGATGATCTTCCTTTTGCCTCTCCTCACGACAACACGATTGGGCTTTGACGGGTCGGTAATGAAGAAGCATTGGTCCACTTGGGAAGCCAGTACCCATGGCTCATCTTTCGCGGTGACGTTTGCGCCCGCGGTCTTGGATTTCGCTTCGGGTATAACCATGGTGGTGAAATACCGGTCTTCTTTTATGACGCTCTTGGCCCATCTGACATGGAATATCGGGACCTTCTCTGCAGCGTAGCTCAGCTCCCAGATCTCCTCGATCCTTCCGTAGTATCTGTCCTTGTCGTTACCGGTGTAGGATTCCATCGTTACCCCAGAGATCTAATAACCATCGCTCTTCATGTCCTTTCCCTCGATGTAGAATGTGTAGCCGTTGATATCGTACGCCTCATACGTCATCAGATTGTGCTCGGCGCCCTGTGACAAGGCGAATATGAGTTGTTCTTCTGCGGAAGAATCCTCATGTAAAGGGTAAGACAGAAGCTTCTGCTTGAACCAACGCGTGAAACATGAGTTGTGCTCTTTGATTATATCTCCGTCCGTCCTCTGTTGGCCTCGGTCAATGTACGTCTTCTCAATAAAGGTTTTGTGCTCTACCACCCAAGGATCGACCATGTCTATGTGTTGTAGCGCGACTAGGTTTGCTCTTTCAAAGTCGGCGAGTCGACCCTCGAAGTCGACATGCATTTCACGGCGACCCTCACGGTGACCCCATCCAGCGAGCCTGCCAAGGTGCCTGTTGACAGGCAGACCAACGGGGTTCTCGATGCCTAGATAATTCGTGCAGTAGGAGATGCACTCTTCGGTCAGAAAGCCCCTGGCTATGCTTCCCTCTGGACGTGACATGTTGCGAACGTATCATTTGATGACACCATTCATCCTTTCGAACGGCATCATGCTGTGCAGGAACGTCGGCCCGAGTTGGATGATATCCTCCACGATATGGACCAGCAGATGAACCATAACGTCGAAGAATGCGGGCGGGAAGTACATCTCAAGCTCGCATAGTATCACCACGATCTCTTCCTGTAGCCTTCTGAGTTGCCTCACGCCAACCGACCTCCGAGAGATGACGTCGAAAAAGTTGCATAGGCAAAATAGCGTTTCACGGACGTGCGCGTCCATGATCCCACGGATTGCAACTGGAAGTATCTGCGTCATCAGCACGTGACAGTCGTGAGACTTCATCCCGCTGAACTTCTGCTTCGCTGAGTCTAGGTATCTGCTTATCTTCCCCGCGTAACCATAAGGAAGTTTTACACCCATGAGGCAGGTGAAAAATTGATCGATCTCCTCCTGACTTAGAGTGAAGCATGCGGGAGGGAAGTCATTTCCATTCTTCTTGGCCTTTTTGCCTTTGCGACGACTTTCTGTGTCCTGCTTCGCCTCATCATCATCATTAGCGTGAAGCTCCTCCCTGATGCCCATTGATTTCAAGTCTGCCCTTGCTTTCGGCCCATCTTTGGTCCTCTCTGGCATGTTGAGCAGGGTACCAAGCATTCTCTCACACACGTTCTTCGTGATATGCATGACATCAAGGCTGTGAGGCAGACGGTGGATCTTCCAGTACGGCAAGTCCCAGAAAACAGACCTCGTTTTCCATACCTTCAGTAGCGGCTCTGGCGCCTTTCGCTTCTTTCCCGGCTCTGGCGCCTTTTGCTTCTTTCCCGGCAGTGGGCAATCTTTCCAATTTTTCAACAACTCGTCTATTTCCTCGCCGCTCCTCGTACGCGGGCGTCTTCGGGGTTCGGTTTCACCATCAAACAGATCCTTGCGTTTTCTCCATGGGTCATCATCGCGAAGCCACCTTCGATGTCCCATGAACACGGTTTTCGAAGACCCAGGATCTCTATCTAGCTGGCGATACATTGTGTCATCCATGCACCTGACGCATCCAGAAAATCTGTGGACCACCTGCCCCGAGAGATATCCGTAACCGAGATAGTCGTGCACCGTCGTGAGCAGTGCGTCTCTCATAGGGAAATATTCTTTCTCTGCGGTGTCCCACATATTGGCTGGCATTTTCCACAGCGTGTCTAGCTCTTCTTTCAGCAGCCCCAGATACAGATTGATGTCGTTCCCTGGTTGTTTCGGCCCTTCAATTAGCATACTCATGTGAATGTACTTCCTCTTCATGCACAACCAGGGGGGAAGGTTGTACATCCACACAAACACAGGCCAGGTGCTATGTGTGCTTCTCTCGCTACCAAACGGATTGACTCCATCGGTGCTCGCGCCCAGCACGATGTTCCTTGGATCATCCCCAAATTCTGGGTGTTCGAAGTTCAACGCTTGCCACTGGCTCGCATCCTTAGGGTGACTCAGCATCTTGTCTTTTTTATTTATTTCCGGATCATTTCCGTCATCTTCTCGCTTCTTCTCCTCCCTATCCGCGTGCCAACGCAGGAGCTTTGCTAGCTTAGTGTCCGTGAAATACCGCTGCAGACGAGGAGTGATCGGAAAGTACCACACCACTTTTCGAGGAGCTTTCTTCCTATTCTTGTATCGAGTGACGCCGCACACCGGACATATGGTAGACTCCGCGTGCTCGTCCCAATAAATGATGCAATTGTTCATGCACACATGGTATTTCACATGCGGTAAATCCAGAGGACACACGATTTTCTTCGCCTCCTCGAAACTGGTCGGGCACTTGTTCCCCTTGGGAAGACGTTCGTGCCAGAATGACATGTTCTCGTCGAAGCATGCGTCGGTCATTTTGTGTTTTACCTTCATCTCCAGAGCCATGAGCGTTACTTTCAGGCGGGTATCCTCAGGCCTGCATCCTTCATACAATGGAGTAACCGCGTCTATCTCCAGTTGGTCCAGCTTGGCTTTCTCTCAGGCGGCAACTCTTGCGTTATCCGTCTGCTTGAGAAGCAGCTCTTGAATATGAGGGTCCTGCACCCAGCCCGTCGATGGTCCATCGTCGTCTGCTCCGGCATCTTCATCTTCATCTTCATAATCATGCCCTTCGTCTTGATCTTCCTCATCATCATGTCCGGCATCACCGTCGTGATCAAGTCCTGGAGATTCTTCGCCTTCTCGCCCGCCCTCGCCGCGGTGGTTGTCTTGCTGCCCTTCCTCATTTCTTGCCCGGCCCCCATAGACGACTTCATAGTCATCTTCATCACCTTGCCACCGATAGCCATCCATGAAACCACACAAGAGCGGATGGTCCCGCACCTGCCCGGAATCCGGGTCCGCAATAAGGCTCTTCAGCTTGCATCTTCGACATGGACATCTTATCTCCATCTTGTTCTTTTGAAGCATCTCGGCCTTCGCGGAGCTCAAAAACCTATTCACGATGCCTTCGGTCATCGTGCGGACCATGGTCGCCTGCGGGGTAGAGCAAAACGATATTTTAGAACCAAGAAAAATTTTGGCATGACTTTCCCTAAAAATAGGACCAAAAAGTATGCATAGTGCCAAAATTCTCGCCGAAACAGAAATGAATCAACATTCCGGCAAAAAATTGGCAACTATCGCATTTCAAATACCGGTAACTACAAACACAAACATATATGCAACACCACAAACATATGCTACACCACAAACATACATAGATCTAGCTAGGCCATAAAAAGTGCATGTGCACGTTGTTGGAGGGAGAAAAAAGTAGATCTACAACATAAAGAAAGCTTTCCCCTTACTTACCTATCAAAAAAGGTAATTTAACCACTTAATTTGGATGAATCTATGGTGCAAATGAGGTGAGGAGGAGGAGGCAGCCGAGACAAGCTTGGAGGAGGAGGAGGTGGAGAGAATGAAGTGGGGAAAGTGAGTGTGTAGGTGGTTGTCCAAAATATCTAGCTGGCCCCATGTTACTAATGGCGCACCACCTTCAAATGCGCCATTAGTAACCCTGGTTACTAATGGCACACCAGCTGGTGGTGCGCCATTAGTAGTTTTGCAAAAAAAATGATAGTAGTGGCGCACGTGGTGAGTGGTGCGCCATTACTAGTTAAAACTAGTAATGGCGCACTGTGCCCTGGTGCGCCATTAGTATTTTTGGAAAAAAAATATGTTAGTAGTGGCGCACCATGGGTGTGGTGCGCCATTAGTGTCTATCACACTAATGGCGCACCAACACATTGTGCGCCACTGCTATATAGTAGTGGCGCACTACATGTCTGGTGCGCCATTAGTGTCCATATTATCTATAGCCCTTTTCCTAGTAGTGATTCCTATAAGTGTCACAAACAGCCCTAGAGTTTGTACTAGAATAACAGGTTAGACAAATCAACCAAAACCCTAATGTCAACTAGATACTCCAATGTCACCTCAAGTATCGGTGGGTATGATTATATGATATGCATCACACAATCTCATATTCATCTATTCAAACCAACACAAAGTACTTCAAAGAGTGCCCCAAAGTTTCTACCGGAGAATCAAGACGAAAACGTGTGCCAACCCCTATGCATAGGTTCATGGGCGGAACCCGCAAGTTGATCACCAAGACATACATCAAGTGAATCACGTGATATCCCATTGTCACCACAGATACGCACGGTAAGACATACATCAAGTGTTCTCAAGTCATTAAAGACTCAATCCGATAAGATTACATCAAAGGGAAAACTCAATCCATTACAAGAGAGAAGAGGGGGAGAAGCAACATAAGATCCAAATATAATAGCAAAGCTCGAGATACATCAAGATCGTGCCAAATAAAGAACATGAGAGAGAGAGAGAGATCAAACACATAGCTACTGGTACATACCCTCAACCCCGAGGGTGAACTACTCCCTCCTCGTCATGGAGAGCACCGAGATGATGAAGGTGGCCACGGGTGAGGGTTCCCCCCTCTGGCAGGGTGCCGGAACAGGGTGCCGATTGGGTTTTGGTGGCTACAGAGGCTTGCGGCAGCGGAACTCCTGATCTATTATGTTCCCCGATCATTTTAGGGTACATGGGTATATATAGGAGGAAGAAGTACGCCAGGGGAGCCACGAGGGGCCCACGAGGGTGGAGGGTGCTCCCAGGGGTGGGCGTGCCCCCTGCCTCGTTCCTTCCTTGTTGCTTTCTTGACATGGACTCCAAGTCTCTCGGGTTGCTTTCTTTCTAAAAATAACTTCTCCAGAAGGTTTCATTCCGTTTCGACTCCGTTTGATATTCCTTTTCTTCGAAACACTGAAACAAGGGAAAAACAGGAAGTGGCACTGGGCTCTGGGTTAATAGGTTAGTTCCAAAAGTAATATAAAAGTGTATAATAAAGCCCAATAATGTCCAAGATGGATAATACAATAGCATGGATACTTCATAAATTATAGATACGTTGGAGACGTATCAGCATCCCCAAGCTTAATTCCTGCTCGTCCTCGAGTAGGTAAATGATAGAAGAAATAATTCATGAGGTGTGAATGCTAGCAGGTGCACAAGTTTGATCAATGATAATTTCAATCACCTTTTCTAGCATCATTATATGTCATAATAGTAGCTTAACTCATAGAGCTTTGCATGATCCGGTAACAAGATATTCACATGTTAAAGTATAGATCATATACTTCCTTGAAAACTAACAACCTATATTCTCAGTCATCAAACAATTGCAATTCATCTTATTTTTAGGAAGAGTCTATGTCAGAGCTTTGATTCAGCAAACTTCACATACTCAACTATCATTTAGTCTTCCATGATTGCTACCACTCAAAGCATATTTTTAGAAACAAAATAGTATTCATCAAACACAGAGAAAGATAGGGGCTTAATGTTTCGCCTCCCAACTTCTTACCTCAAGGGTAATGTCAACAATAATAATTCATGCTCAAACATATTTGAATAGCCATATATGCCTAGATCTTTCCATCACATGATGCTTGCCAACAAAAGAGTAGGTTGGAATGAGAAGGAATACTACTGACTCTTGCATAAAAGTAAAAGATAGGCCCTTCATAGAGGGAAGCAGGGATTTGTAGAGGTGCCAGAGCTCGAAGCAAAAACAGAGATGAAAATAATTTTGAGAGGTATGCTTTCATTGTCAACATAACGACCAAGAGTTCTCAATATCTTCCATACTACATACATTATAGGCGGTTCCCAAACAGAAAGGTAAAGATTTTTACTCGCCCTCCACCAACAATCATCAATCCATGGCTCACCCGTAACAACGGGTGCCTCCAACTAACATCAAACCTGGGGGAGTTTTGTTTGCAATTAATTTTGATTTTATTTCGATCTTTTGATCATGGGACTGGGCATCCCAGTTACCAGCCATTTTCTCGTGAATGACAAGCGGAGTCCACTCATCGTGAGAATAACCCACCTAGCATGGAAGATACTGCTAACCCGTAGTCGCTACATGAGCGATTCGGGCATACAAAACAGATTATTATTTGAAGGTTTAGAGTTTGGCACATGCAAATTTACTTGGAACAGCAGGTAAATACCGCATATAGGTAGGTATGGTGGACACTCATGGAAGAAACTTGGTTCAAGGGATTTGGATGCACAAGAAGTATTCCCGCTTAGTACAGATAGTTTGGCTAGCAAAGGATTCTAAATGGCAAGCACCACATGTTAGAGGATCCACAACAATATAACTTCTAGACAAATATACCCAAGCATAACTCATTATGTTGTCTTCCTTGTCCAACTTCAACTAATTTGCTCAGGTTTGAAAATAATTAATGGGGATCACAATCATAGAAGATGTCCAAGATAGTATATTTATATGTGAAATCTCTCTTCCTTCAATATTGTTTCATGAATTGTTCAAGTGACCAATACAATGTTTGCTAACCTTCAATAAATTACCACCTCTACTTCATATATGTAAAATCATTACTCCCCATGGGATAAACATATGAAACATATATAATTTCAGATTTATGACATTCAAATCATTCAACCATTTACTCATAGGATATAAGTGAAGCACACGAGTAAATGACAAACTACTCCAAAAAGATATAAGTGAAGATCAATGAGTAGTTAAATAATTATGGCTATGTGAAGACTCTCTCTCATTCAATAATTTCAGATCTCGATATTTTATTTAAACAGCAAGCAAAAAAAAATTGACGCTCCAAGCAAAACACATATCATGTGGTGAATAAAAATATAGCTCCAAGTAAAGTTACCGATGAACGAAGACGAAAGAGGGGATGCCATCCGGGGCATCCCTAAGCTTAGGCTCTTGGTTGTCCTTGAATATTACCTTGGAGTTCCTTGGGCATCCCCAAGCTTAGGATCTTCCCACTCCTTATTCCATAGTCCATCGAATCTTTACCCAAAACTTGAAAACTTCACAACACAAAACTCAATAGAAAACTCGTAAGCTCCGTTAGCAAAAGAAAACAAAACACCACTTCAAGGTACTGTAATGAACTCATTCTTTATTTATATTGGTGTTAAACCTACTGTATTCGAACTTCTCTATGGTTTATAAACTAGTTTATTAGCCATAGATTCATCAAAATAAGCAAGCAACATAATGAAAACAGAATCTGTCAAAAACAGAACAGTCTGTAGTAATCTATAACTAACGCAAACTTCTGGAACTCCAAAAGTTCTAAAATAAATTGGTGGACCCGATAAATTTGTCTAGTAATCATCTGCAAAAAGAATCAACTAAATAACACTCTCCAGTAAAAAGTTGAAGCTAATCTCGTGAGTGCTAAAGTTTCTGTTTTTTACAGCATGATCATAAAGACTTCACTCAAGTCTTCCCAAAGGTTCTACTTGCCACAAACACTAAATAAAACAGAAAACCACATCTAAACAGAAGCTAGAAGGATTATTTATTCCTAAACAGAACCAAAAAGCAAGAAACTAAAATAAAATTGGGTTGCCTCCCAACAAGCGCTATCGTTTAACGCCCCTAGCTAGGCATGATGATTTCAATGATGCTCGCATAAAAGATAAGAATTGAAACATAAAGAGAGCATCATGAAGAATATGATTAGCACATTTAAGTCTAACCCACTTCCTATGCATAGGGATTTTGTGAGCAAACAACTTATGGGAACAAGAATCGACTTGCATAGGAAGGTAAAACAAGTATAACTTCAAAACTTTAAGCACATAGAGAGGAAACTTGATATTATTGCAATTCTTACAAGCATATATTCCTCCCTCATAATAATTTTTCAACAATATAACCAGCACATAAAGCATTCTTTTCATGATCTACTTGCATATAAATTTTACTACTCTCCACATAAGCAAATGTGTTCTCATGAATAGTAGTGGGAGCAAACTCAACAAAATAACTATTATGTGAAGCATAATTCAATTGAAAAATAAAATCATGATGACAAGTTTCATGGTTATCATTATTCTTAATGGCATACAAGTCATCACAATAATCATCATAGATAGCAACTTCATTCTCATAATCAATTGGAACCTCTTCCAAAATAGTGGATTCATCACTAAATAAAGTCATGACCTCTCCAAATCCATTTTCATCAATATAATCAACATAAATAGGAGGCATGCTTTCATCATGGTAAATTTTTTCATCAAAGCTTGGGGTACAAAAAATATCATCATCAAACATAGCTTCCCCAAGCTTGTGGCTTTGCATATCATTAGCATCATGGATATTCAAGGAATTCATACTAACAACATTGCAATCATGCTCATCATACAAAGATCTAGTGCCAAACATTTTATAGATTTATTCTCCTAGCACTTGAGCACAATTTTCCTTTCCATCATTCTCATGAAAGATATTAAAAAGATGAAGCGTATGAGACAAACTCAATTCCATTTTTTTAGTTTTCTTTTATAAACTAAACTAGTGCTCAAACAAGAAACATAAAGATTCGATTGCAAGATCTAAAGATATACCTTCAAGCACTCACCTCCCCGGCAACGGCGCCAGAAAAGATCTTAGTTGACGGGGTGTGAGTGCCGCTTACCTAGCCTCCCCGGCAACGGCGCCAGAAAAGAGCTTGATGTCTACTACACAACCTTCTTCTTATAGACGTTGTTGGGCCTCCAAGTGCAGATGTTTGTAGGACAGTAGCAAATTTCCCTCAAGTGGATGACCTAAGGTTTATCAATCTGTGGGAGGCGTAGGATGAAGATGGTCTCTCTCAAGCAACCCTGCAACCAAGTAACAAAGAGTCTCTTGTGTCCCCAACACACCCAATACAATGGTAAATTGTATAGGTGCACTAGTTCGGCGAAGAGATGGTGATACAAGTGCAATATGGATGGTAGATATAGGTTTTTGTAATCTAAAAATATAAAAATAGCAAGGTAACTAATGATAAAAGTGAGCGTAAACGGTATTGCAATGATAGGAGACAAGGCCTAGGGTTCATACTTTCACTAGTGCAAGTTCTCTCAACAATAAAAACATAATTGGATCATATAACTATCCCTCAACATGCAACAAAGAGTCACTCCAAAGACACTAATAGCAGAGAACAAACGAAGAGATTATGGTAGGGTACGAAACCATCTCAAAGTTATTCTTTCCAATACCCTGAGTTCGTACTAGAATAACACCTTAAGACACAAATCAACCAAAACCCTGATGTCACCTAGATACTCCAATGTAACCTCAAGTATCCGTGGGTATGATTATATGATATGCATCACACAATCTCAGATTCATCTATTCAAACCAACACAAAGTACTTCAAAGAGTTCCCCAAAGTTTCTACCGGAGAATCAAGACAAAAACGTGTGCCAATCCCTATGCATAGGTTCATGGACGAAACCCGCAAGTTGATCACCAAGACATACATCAAGTGAATCACGTGATATCCCATTGTCACCACAGATACGCACAACAAGACATACATCAAGTGTTCTCAAGTCAGTAAAGACTCAATCCGATAAGATTACTTCAAAGGGAAAACTCAATCCATTACAAGAGAGAAGAGGGGGAGAAGCAACATAAGATCCAACTATAATAGCAAAGCTTGCGATACATCAAGATCGTGCCAAATCAAGAACACGAGAGAGAGAGAGAGAGAGAGAGAGAGAGAGAGATCAAACACATAGCTACTGGTACATACCCTTAGCCCCGAGGGTGAACTACTCCTTCCTCATCATGGAGAGCACCGGGATGATGAAGATGGACACCGGTGAGGGTTCCCCCCTCCGGCAGGGTGCCGGAACAGGGTCCCGATTTGGTTTTGGTGGCTACAGAGGCTTGCGGCGGCGGAACTCCCGATCTATTCTGTTCCCCGATCGTTTTAGGGTATATGGGTATATATAGGAGGAAGAAGTACATCGGGGGAGCCACGAGGGGCCCACGAGGGTGGAGGGCGCACCCAGGGGGGTGGGGGTGCCCCCTGCCTCGTGCCTTCCTCGTTGCTTTCTTGACGTGGACTCCAAGTCTCCCGGGTTGCTTTCTTTCTAAAAATAACTTCTCTAGAAGGTTTCATTCCATTTCGACTCCATTTGATATTCCTTTTCTTCGAAACACCGAAACAAGGGGAAAAAAGGAACTGGCACTGGGCTCTGGGTTAATAGGTTAGTCCCAAAAGTAATATAAAAGTGTATAATAAAGCCCAATAATGTCCAAGATGGATAATATAATAGCATGAATACTTCATAAATTATAGATACGTTGGACACGTATCAAGAGGGCAGCAACCAGGAGGTGGCGCCCCCCCAAGGGGAGTCCGAATAGGACTAGGGGAGGGGGCGCGGCCCCTCTTTCCCTCTCCCTCTCCCTCTCCCTCTCCTTCCTTCTTCTCCTACTTGGACTAGGAAAGGGGGGAGCCGATTCCTACTTGGATTAGGACTCCCCCCCCCTTTATATACAGGGGAAGGGGGCATCCCATAGACACACAAGTTGATCTTTAGCCATGTGCGGTGCCCCCCTTCACAGTTTTCCACCTCGGTCATATTGTCGTAGTGCTTAGGCGAAACCCTGCTTCGGTAACTTCATCATCACCATCCCCATGCGGTCGTGCTGACGAAACTCTCCCTCGGCCTCAACTGGATTAAGAGTTCGAGGGCGTCACCGAGCTGAACGTGTGCAGATCGCGGAGTTGTCGTGCGTTCGGTACTTGGATCGGTTGGATCACAAAGATGTTCGAGTACATCAACCGCGTTACTAAACGCTTTCGGTCTACGAGGGTACGTGGACACACTCTCCCCGCTCGTTGCTATGCTTCTCCTAGATAGATCTTGCGTAATCGTACACAAATTTTTTGAAATACTACGTTCCCCAACACATGCCAGGGTTCGTCCGCGCGATCCGCAACTGCACTGTTGCTCTCAGCTGGGTTCCATCGCCGGAGTTCATGGACTCTACAGACCAGGCGGATGAGATGAGGTACACCAAGGCATTGAGGGACCCGGTGGGGACGCTGGCGAATTCGACCGCGAACGCGGAAGAATTTTTCAGCTACTTCTGCAATAGCAATGATAACGACACCAATGACGGCGCGGATGACGGCAATGGCAGAGTCATTGACCTCTGTGGGAGCAGGAGCGACGAGAAGTAGTTAGTTAGGTTTTATGTTTTTGAATTAGTTTCGTTCACATTGTACACATCCTAAGATTTGAATGGAACTTGCTTGCGATGCTTTGAATCATTATGGACTGTTTTGAATGAAACTTGCTCATGATCATTAGCTCTATCTATGCCACTAAAGTTTAAGAAAATGTTTAGTTTGAATTTTATTGTATTATTTGTCACATTCATAAAAACTTGCTTGTGATCCTTAGCTCTATCTATACCGCTAAAGTTTTAAAAAATCGTTTGAATTATGTTGTATTATTTGACACATTATTAAAAAACTTGCTTATTATCCTTAGCCCTATCTATACCACTAAAGTTTAAAATGCAGTTCATACTAAATTTTATACACTACCAGAAATTTGGCTTTTCTGATTCTAGTTCTGGATGATTCATATTAAATTTTAGCACTACCACATATTAATTTGTATATTCAAAGTTTGTCAACACAACTTAATTCATAGAACAATGATATAGATAGAAAGAACAATGATATATGTAGAACAATTCATTTTTCATCATAGAACATCAGGTATAAACATGATATAGATAAAGCAATTTGGCTCTTGCATCATAGAACATCATGTCTAAACATGAATTCACATCACCTGTTACTACTACCAAGATCAGCTTGCAGGCTCTTCCACTTCTCCAATCCATATTGCACTTATTTTTACTTCTGTATGTAAAACAATGCAGGTATCAATGTTAAAGAAAATTGTCATGTGTTAAATAATGCAACAGAGTTCAAATAATTTTTTTTCATGAGACAAATAATAAAACAATATTTAAACCCTAAACCTTTTTTATTTGTTAAATAATACATCAGAATTCAAACTAATTTTTTTAAATGTGTTAAATAATAGAATAGAATTCAAACAATTTTTATGTGTCAAATATACAAAATAAGTATTTTATGTGTAAAATAATTCAAACTATTTTTATGTGTCCTGACCAGCGGCATGTCCCAGGACAGTGCCCTCACCCTGCCCAGTGCCATGACCCGCACCATCTGCATGACTAGGTTTGTATGCCCTCCAATGGTAACTCTGCACCGGATCGTCGCTCTCCACCTCCATCATCGCCCAGTAGAGGTACTCCATCCAGAGAGAGCGGTTCGGGCGCATGCGGGCCTTCTCATCCGTAAGACAAACAGCGATGCCAACCGCCTCCTTGTAGAGCATCGCGAGGTCAGGGAACTATGATCATATCTCGCATAGCCGGGAGAGCTTCTCTGCATCACCGGTGGCCACTTGAGCGTGGATTTGCGCTAGCGGATGACCGATCTCCATTGTGGATTCGATATTGGATGGCGACGAATGGAGATCGATTGGCGAGGGTGAGAATGGTTAGGGATTTGGGCGAGCTTGGCTGAGGGATTTGGGGGAGATGAGGAAGAGATGGAGCGGAGGCGAGAGGAGTGGTGGTGGCGAGGCGGCTGGCTCAGAGTGGTGGACTGGAGGCGGCTGGCGTACTGAATAAGGATGTGACGATTTGACTACTCCGCGTGGGAGGATGACAAATGTGCCCGAAGACGAGGCAAGACACGTGGACCGGGGAGCTGGCTTTGTTTCCACAAAAAGGAGGGGGCTTTCTGCAAAAATGCAGTGCCAGGCGGTGGCAATAGGGCACTCTACCGTCGAGGTGACCATAAGGGTACCGTAGACCGCATTTATAAGGACCTTATTATAGTGTTTCTCGAGTCGTGGGACGAAAACGTTGTGCGCCGGAGACTTGAAGGACCAAACATGGTAATCTCTACCCTCTCCCCCTCTCTCTTTGTGTGCTATATACACAAGATTTAACGTAAAAAAAAGCAGAAATCCAATTCGGCTCTTGGGAGCATATGCTCCTCCCATAAAAAATGTTTTTTTCAAATGTCAGTTTTTAAAAAAAAAATAGATGTGATCATTGTCACACCAAAATGCTACCTGCAAATTTTTAGGAGGAAAGCTTAAGTATCTTGATCTTTGAAAAAACAAATCGAACAACAAAAGTTACCTCCAGATGTTACATTTATTTTGGTTTTTTTACTAACGAATCACCGTCACTGGTGGAAAAACAGGCTTCCGTCCAGCCCCATAAGTCGCGAAGCTGTAGGAACCGCGACTAATGGGACCTTTAGTCGCGGTTCTGGAGGTGAACCGCGACCAAAGGCCTGGGCCCAGGGCGCTCGGTGGCCAGCTGGCGCACGTGAGGGTCTTTAGTCGCGGTTGGCGAGGACAACCGCGACTAAAGGCCTTCGGGCACCTTTAGTCACGGTTTGCCAGGCCAACCGCAACTAAAGCCCCTCCCCTATATATACCCATCCAGCAGCCAACACTTAGCCATTTGGAGCCATTCTCTTCACAAGTGGGTGTAGGTTTGCTTTTGGTTCCTCTTATGCACATAAGGTGTTTGATGAAATGCCCCAAGAGCATGAAACAAACATGACATAAAGTGTTGGAGCCACACTCCTCGATCGCGGTTAGCAACTTGATGAACCTTTGATGTGTCATTGATAAAATATGCATGTGTGCAGTTCATTGTTTAATTTATATTGTTTGTAGCTAGTTAGTTTAACAAATGCATGATGGTTAATTATATATTTTATATTATAATAATGCAGATGAATCGGCAATGGATGTACGGTAACCGACTCTCCGGCGAGTTCACTACGGGTTTGAAAGATTTCCTCGTAGTGGCTAATGCGAACAAGCAGGGGGGTTTTGTTATCTGTCCATGTGTTATCTGTAAGAATCAGAAGGGTTACTCTTCCTCAAGAGATGTTCACATGCATCTGCTTCGGCACGGTTTCATGCCAAGCTATAATTGTTGGACCAAGCATGGAGAAAGAGGGGTTATAATGGAAGAAGATGAAGAAGGGGATGATTTCATCGATGAAAGCTATCTTGCTCATTTCGGTGATACTTTCATGGAGGATGCTGAAGGTGAAGGGGAAGGTGAAGAAGAGGCACGTGATGATCCCGTTGATGATCTTGGTCGGACCATTGCTGATGCACGGAGACGCTGCGAAACTGAAAAGGAGAGGGAGAATTTGGATCGCATGTTAGAGGATCACAGAAAGGCGCTGTACCCCGGATGCGATGATGGTCTGAAAAAGCTGGGCTGCACACTGGATTTGCTGAAATGGAAGGCAGAGGCAGGTGTAGCTGACTCGGCATTTGAAAACTTGCTGAAAATGTTGAAGAATATGTTTCCAAAGGATAACGAGTTGCCCGCCAGTACGTACGAAGCAAAGAAGGTTGTCTGCCCTCTAGGTTTAGAGGTTCTGAAGATACATGCATGCATCAACGACTGCATCCTCTACCGCGGTGAATACGAGAATTTGAATGAATGCCCGGTATGCACTGCATTGCGTTATAAGATCAGAGGCGATGACCCTGGTGACGATGTTGAGGGCCAGAAACCCAGGAAGAGGGTCCCCACCACGGTTGAAACGTCTGTTCAGGAACAAAGAGCATGCCAAGTTGTTGCGATGGCACAAAGAGGACCGTAAGTCGGACGGGGAGTTGAGACACACCGCAGATGGAACGCAATGGAGAAAGATCGACAGATGGTTCAAAGATTTTGTAGCTGACGCAAGGAACATAAGATTTGCTCTAAGTACGGATGGCATGAATCCTTTTGGCGAGCAGAGCTCCAGCCATAGCACCTGGCCCGTGACTCTATGCATCTACAACCTTCCTCCTTGGTTGTGCATGAAGCGGAAGTTCATTATGATGCCAGTGCTCATCCAAGGTCCGAAGCAACCCGGCAACGACATCGATGTGTACCTAAGGCCATTAGTTGATGAACTTTTACAGCTGTGGGGTGGTGTCCGTGTGTGGGATGAGCACAAACAAGAGGAATTTGACCTACGAGCGTTGCTTTTCGTAACCATTAACGATTGGCCTGCTCTTAGTAACCTTTCGGGACTGTCAAATAAGGGATACAATGCATGCACGCACTGCTTACATGAGACTGAAAGTGTACATTTGCCAAATTGTAAGAAGAACGTGTACCTTGGGCATCGTCGATTTCTTCCGAAAATTCATCCAGTAAGAAAGAAGGGCAAGCATTACAACGGCAAGGCAGATCACCGGCCGAAGCCTGCGGAACGCACTGGTGCTGAGGTATTTGATATGGTCAAGGATTTGAAAGTCATCTTTGGAAAGGGTCCTGGCGGACAATCAGTTCCGAAGGGAGCTGACGGGCACGCAGCCATGTGGAAGAAGAAATCTATATTCTGGGAGCTAGAATATTGGAAAGTCCTAGATGTCCGCTCTGCAATCGACGTGATGCACGTTACGAAGAATATTTGCGTGAACCTCCTAAGCTTCTTGGGCGTGTATGGGAAGACAAATGATACAAAGGAAGCACGGCAGGACCAGCAACGTTTGAAAGACCCTGATGACCGGCATCCGGAATGGTTTCAAGGTCGTGCCAGCTACGCTCTGACCAAAGAAGAGAAGGTCATATTTTTTGAATGCCTGAGCAGTATGAAGGTCCCGTCTGGATTCTCGTCCAATATAAAGGGAATAATAAACATGGCGGAGAAAAAGTTCCAAAACCTGAAGTCTCACGACTGCCACGTGATTATGACGCAATTGCTTCCGATTGCTTTGAGGGGGCTCCTGCCGGAAAATGTTCGAGTAGCCATTGTGAAGCTATGTGCATTCCTCAATGCAATCTCTCAGAAGGTAATCAATCCAGAAGTTCTACCACGGTTACAGAACGATGTGATCCAATGTCTTGTCAGTTTCGAGTTGGTGTTCCCGCCATCCTTCTTCAATATTATGACGCACCTCCTGGTTCACCTAGTCGAAGAGATTTTCGTTCTCGGTCCTGTATTTCTACACAATATGTTCCCCTTCGAGAGGTTCATGGGAGTATTAAAGAAATATGTTCGTAACCGTGCTAGGCCAGAAGGAAGCATCGCCAAGGGCTATGGAAATGAGGAGGTAATTGACTTTTGTGTTGACTTTGTTCCTGACCTTAAGCCGATTGGTCTTCCTCGATCGCGGCACGAGGGGAGACTAAGTGGAAAAGGCACGATCGGAAGGAAATCAACGATATGTATGGACGGCCATTCTCTGACTGAAGCACACCACACTGTACTGACCAATTCCAGCTTGGTGGCTCCGTACTTTGAGAAACACAAGAATATTTTACGCTCGGACAACCCGGGGAAGCCTGAATCCTGGATTAGGAAGGCCCACATGGAGACTTTCGGCAGTTGGTTGAGAAAACATTTAATGAATGACAATGATGTTGTAGATCAGCTGTACATGTTGGCCAAGACACCATCTTCGACTATAACGACTTTCCAAGGGTACGAGATAAATGGGAATACATTTTACACGATCGCCCAAGATAAAAAGAGCACCAACCAAAACAGTGGTGTCCGCTTTGATGCAGCAACCGAGAATGGGCAAAAGGTCACATATTATGGTTACATAGAGGAGATATGGGAACTTGACTATGGACCCTCCTTTAAGGTCCCTTTGTTCCGTTGCAAATGGTTCAAGCTAACAGGAGGTGGGGTAAAGGTGGACCAGCAATACGGAATGACAATGGTGGATTTCAACAATCTTGGTTACCTTGACGAACCATTCGTCCTAGCGAAAGATGTCGCTCAGGTTTTCTATGTGAAGGACATGAGTAGCAAACCGAGGAAACGGAAAGATAAGAAAACGATCAGTACATCATGCGATGATCCAAAGCGCCACATTGTTCTTTCAGGGAAAAGAAACATCGTGGGAGTGGAGGACAAGACAGACATGTCAGAAGATTATAATATGTTTGCTGAAATTCCGCCCTTCAAAGTGAACACCGACCCAAGCATTAAGTTAAATGATGAGGATGCTCCATGGATACGGCACAATCGTAAGCAAGCAGGGACACAAGGGAAGAAATGATGTGTAATAATTTATTGTACCAAACTTTGTTGAATGGATCATGTGAATTATATTACCCGTGATGTGTTTGGTGTCCATTTTCGAATGATACATGAAATTTGGAGTGATGTAGTCCATGACGCTCCATGGATACCAAAGTTTGACGACCGGCCTCTGGTATATTATTTGATATATTATTTGTATTTCTAGAATTTTGAATTGAATTAGTTTTATTTTTCTGAATTTTTTGATATATTATTTGTATTTTTAACATTTTGAATTGAATTAGTTTTTTTTATGAATTTTTTGATATATTATTTGTATTTTTAGAATTTTGAATTGAATTAGTTTTATTTTTCTGAATTTTTTGATATATTATTTGTATTTTTAACATTTTGAATTGAATTAGTTTTTTTTCTGAATTTTTTGATATATTATTTGTATTTTTAGAATTTTGAATTGAATTAGTTTTATTTTTCTGAATTTTTTGATATATTATTTGTATTTTTAACATTTTGAAAAAGAAAAAGTATTTGGAAAATACTTTTAGTCGCGGTTGGCCTTCCCAACCGCGACTAAAGGTGGTTGCGCGCGGGAACGAAAAACCCGCCAAAAAAGTCCTTTAGTCGCGGGTCGCCTCCCCAACCGCGACTAAAGGTTACCCTTTAGTCGCGGGTCGCCTCCCCGACCGCGACTAAAGGCCCTTTAGTCGCGGGTCGCCTTCCCAACCGCGACTAAAGGGGGGGCTATAAATACATGCGCCCGACCCGTCGCCTCCATTTCTCCGCTCTGCCTCTGCCGCGCCGAAGGCCTGCCGCCCTCGCCCTCGACGCTGCCCGCCGTCGACCTCGCCCTCGACGCCGCCCGCCGTCGCCCGCGCCCTCG
This sequence comes from Triticum aestivum, assembly GCF_018294505.1. Lineage (NCBI taxonomy): Eukaryota > Viridiplantae > Streptophyta > Magnoliopsida > Poales > Poaceae > Triticum > Triticum aestivum. Next base: position 45,839,800 of record NC_057812.1, read on the forward strand.
ACGCCGCCCGCCGTCGCCCGCCGCCCCCTCTCGCCCACGTACGGCGCCCGCCGCCCCCTTTCGCCCTAGTACGCCGCCCGCGCCGGCCTCCCTCGCCCACCACCGCGCCGCCCCGCGCCGGCCTCCCTCGCCGGAGAGGCCTCGCCGCCCGTGCCGGCCTCCCTCGCCCACCACCGCGCCGCCCCGCGCCGGCCTCCCTCGCCGGAGAGGCCTCGCCGCCCTCGCCGGCGGCCGGCCTCGCCGGCGTTGATCGAGAGAGAGAGAGAGAGAGAGAGAGCAGAGAGAGAGAGAGAGCAGAGAGAGAGAGCAGAGAGAGAGAGAGAGAGAGCAGAGAGAGAGAGCAGAGAGAGAGAGAGTAGAGAGAGAGAGAGAGAATTTTGTGATTTTTTTAAAAATAATTGTGAACATTTTAAATAATGCATATTTTCAAATCCATGAACGTTTTTGGAATTCATTAATATTTTTTTGTTTTGATGAATTTTTTTGTGTCTAATAAAATCAATTTTTTGAAATACACGAATAATTTTTAAATTCACGAATATGTCATGAATCAGTGAAAAAATTAAATACGTGAACTATTCTGAAATCCCTAAACATTTTTTGAATACACAATATGTTTTTATTCCTGTTTTTTCCACAAAATCATCAACATTTTTTGAAAACCTTTTTTTTTGCAAAATCACAATGTTTTTGTATCCATGAACATTTTATGATTCATTTTTTTGAATTCACATACCCTAGCCACTCTACTCCAAGCTCTGTTCGGACAATTTGTTTATACGGAGAGGGGCGGCGACACCCTCTCCCACCCCTTCCTCGCCCCCTCCTTTTGCCACCGCCCTTTCGCCACCGCCACCACCACCGCCCCCCTTCTTCACTTAATTAATTTGTTTTTACTACATGTTTTCAGGACTGATATAATGGCGGACGATAGAGCTGACCCGATTATGGACAACTATGATCCGGACGGTGAAGCACATATGTTCGGCATCATAAACGGCGATATTCTATATGTGCCGACCGGAGAAGAAGAAGATGATATCTCTTCTTATCTGAACCTTGACGGTGAAGATGAAGGGCGCCGTCAGCAAGATGATGCCGAACAAACGTCGATAAACGACGATCTTCAAATGGAAGTAGCAACCACCTCCGGCGCCGAGGTATATATATACATTGAGCCTCTGGTGATACAAACTAACTGATTTGAATAAATATGTGTGTACTAACGCGCGCGACTCTTTCTTATTTAGCCCTCGGCCGGATCGTCGAAACAATCGAGTACGTCGTCAAAGCGTGGCGCAACCAAGACGATGAAACAAGGAGAAACATGCACCATCGAGGTTGTCGACAGTGCAACCGGCAGGCCGCTGGAGCCCCACAAGAACGCCACCAAGTTTGTCAGCCAATGCGGAGCCATTGTTAGAGACAACGTCTCGATCACCGTCCAGGAGTGGAATGAGCCAAAGAAGGCACGAATTGATGGTTTCACTTTTGTCGATAAGAGAACAAAAAAAGATTGCTTCAAGAAGCTTATGGAACATTTCGTTCTACCTCCGGAATACAACAAATTCGATGAGGAGGGTAACAAGATTGAGGAAAACAAGGAGAGGAGGAGGCTAGTCAAACAGTTCGCTCTTCATAAGATGGCCGACGCATTCCGGAAATTCAAGCAAAATCTAGTCCATGACTTTGTCAAGCAGAACAAGACTCCGGATTTCAAAGGACAATATGAGAAACTGAAACATGATTGGCCAGAATTTGTGAAGCAAAAGAAATCGGAGCAGTTCATTCAAATATCAAAAAAAATAAGGAAAATGCGGCTAAGAAGGAGTACAATCATGTTATGGGGCCAGGAGGGTATCGCATTTGGGTGCCTAGGTTGGAGAAGATGGAGAACGAGCTGACGGCGCGAGGAATCCGTCCAGGTACGGAGGGATGGGACCCAAGGGCCAAAAGCTGGTGGTACGGGCATGGGGGAACGCTGAACCCGGAGACAGGGGAGTGTGTTTACCGGGGCAAATTAATTAAACCCACCCAAGCCCTTATTAACGCAATGAGGGATGCTCAACAGGGGAAGATCAAGTTCAACAGAGAGAACGACGCGCTGACAAAAGCCCTCGGGAATCCTGAACACGGAGGACGTGTACGAGGCATGGGGCACATTCCGTGGAAAATAGGGTTCCCCCAGAACGATGACCCGTACGGTTACAGAAGCCGTAAGAGAAAGATGGATCGGGAAGCAGATGTTGTGGCGCGGTTGGCATCGGAAATGGATGTGATGAAGAAAACCATGAGTGTACTAGTAGCCGAAAGAGATGCAGCTCGGGTGCAGCATGAAGATCATCCAGCGGATCTCGGAAGCCAGCAGCGGAGAAGCAGCGTGGCTTCCACGGAGGCCCCACCGGCTGGTGCAGATGCACCGACGATCGAAATTACTGCACCGGAGCCTCTGGTGGTCGAAATTACTGCACCGGAGCCTCTGGTGGTCGAAATTACTTCACCGGAGCCTCCTCGCTACCCCGTGGACGATATAAAGGAGATGAAAGAATGTCATCTGTATTATCCTATCGGGAACATGTCCATGAAGGTAGCCATCGGCAGTGCTTTACCATGTTTACCTGGAGCACTCCACCACAACAACCCCATTCAAGATGGCTATGCTCGTGTCACGGTGGAGGACATAGTCCAAGGGTTTGAGGACCTGGAGATTGACATTGCTACACCTGAAGGGGAGAAAAGACTTGGAGATGTCAAGCGCCATTTCATTCTATGGCAAAAGAAGTTTATCAAGTTTCCAGGCGAGGCGCCAAGGACAACAAGTCCACCCCCCTACGGTGGTGGTGGTGGCAGTGGCGGTGGTGGTGGTGGTGGTGGTGGTGGCGGTTCACCTACACCTCCGTCACGTCAGCCGACGCCGCCCCCCAGTCCACAACGTCCGGCGGGTGATCAGCCGCCGCCCCCCAGTCCTCGTCCGGCGGGTGATCAGACGCCGCCCCCCAATCCACCTCCGGCAAAGAAGCAGAAGCAGTCCTGGATTATTAACTCGGACCCTTATGTACCTAAGACCACAAAGGTACCGGAGCCATCACTGAAGCCTCTCCCCACAAGGCCTTGGGAACGTAGTGCCGAGGAAGTCGACGCGGCCGCGGCTGCTGATTTGGAGAAATGGAAGGCGGACTGCAAGAAGAAAAGAGAGCCCGAGCCCAAGCCAGTATTTTCTGATGAGCAAAAGAAGTGGGCTAAGTCATTTTTGAGCACACCGTCCCAAGCCGCGAAGAATCTGCCTAACGACTATGCACGTGAACTTCGCAGGCAGGCACTCATGTTCAAGGAGAACAAAGAGCGGGAGAAGGCCGAAAGTAAAAAAAGCGGGAAACAAGTTGCCCAGCTCGGGGAACAAAGTAAACAATCGATTGCCCCGCTTATAGTGGAAGCCTTCTGTCCGGATGCCCCCGAGATCATACAAGCTGCGGCAGCACAGGGATTGACTATAACGAGTGCCAGAGAACAAGCGGCCAACTTAGGTATTACTCTTCGTGAACTGTTAGGCCTTGATGAGGCGCCAGTGAAGGAGGTAGTAATTACATATGTCAAGAATGGGCCTCTCGTCGAGCCTGCGCAGGAAAAGGATCTACCTCCACAAATGAAAGGTCTGCTGAAATGGTACAAGGGTTACATAAAAAATAAAAACGTCAAAGAATATATTTATGCGGAAGTTAGACATGAGCATCACTTCAAACATTACTATGTACAAATTGAACTGAGTGAATTGTTCCAGCTTTTCAATCTGCGCGAGCTCGATAAATCTATCATCAGTTGCTACGTTCTGTAAGTGATTTATTAATTTCTACCCCATCTCGTTCATATTGCCTGCACTATATATATGTCCTAACTATATTGTTGTGTCCGCTATTATACATGCAGAATGAAGATTAAGGAATGCAGATTAAGGAACATCCATGATGTTGGGTTCATTGACCCACACATCGTTAATGGACATGTGTTGGAGCGTCACCCCCGCCGACGTGGAGGCAGACCTGTGGCACTTTCTTACAAAGCAGGAACTCAAAAGTGATATTCTATTTCCTTACCATTTTGAGTGAGTGTTTCTGTCTTGAGCACATTCTCTTTTGTTTACTCCATGCATGGTATGTGGCCGGCTAATCGATGAGTTATGCATGACGTACTGTGCATGTATCGTGTCCGCAGGTTCCACTGGATTCTGCTAGTAATTAAAGTTAACACCTCAGAATGTCTCGTCCACGACTCTGTGAATATGGATCCAAAGCTTTGGGGCGGCATGAGAAGAATGCTGCAGAAGTAATTATTTTCATTCATTTGCGCTCTATATCGATCGGCCTATTTCGTTCATTTCCTAATATCAAGTAACTAATTAATAACTCTCTTGTTCATTTAATTTTCTTTGCCTCGTAGGGTTTGGAGACGGTTCGTAGATACAAAGGTCGGTGAATTCAAAAAAGAGCTAGAATTCAAAATGTTAAAGGCTAAGAATGCTGGGGATATTCAGCCACCGGAGACCAATCTATGTGGATACTATGTCTGTGAGATGATCCGGAGATACACCTCTGAGCGGGTTCCGAGTGATACCAATGCTCAGAGGAATAACCTCCGGTGGATGCTTAGTCCAGAAGCTCGCTTCCGACCACTTCAAGAGGAACTAGCTGGATGGTTCAGCAGGGAAGTCCTCCATCCTAAAGGAGAACACTATTACGAGGACGTAGAACTTTATATGCATTAAATCATGTATGGAAACTTGTTCAAAATTGTATATGGTCATCCGATGATATTGAATATATATTGTATATTCCTCTTGAATTCTTTTTGGTTCTAATTTCAAATTTATTTGAAATTGTACATTCATATGCATGTATGTAGTACCGTAGAATATATGAAACTCCTTCAAAATTAAAATAAAGCACAAAAGAAATAAAACAATACAAATTAAACAGAAAACAGGTTTAGGGGGGGCTAAAACCCTAAACCTGTGGCGGCCTTTAGTCGCGGTTGGCCAGAAGAACCGCGACTAAAGGTCCTCCGCCCCAACGGCCGCCTGGCGCCCACGTGGACGGGCCTTTAGTCGCGGTTCTTAAGGAGCCGCGACTAAAGGTGGGGGGCTTTAGTCGCGCTTATTTGGTCGCGGTTGCGCAACCGCGACTAATGGTAGTTGCGAACCGCGACCAAAGGCCTTTTTTCCACCAGAGCGTCATCCTATTTCACATGAAAATTGGCACGCACTCTTGTGTCACACTAATAAGAACATCTAAAAAAATTCAGAATTTTTAAATTTTATTTACTATTTATTTTAAATTTACCGTTCACTAGGGAGCATATGCTCCCAAGAGCCAAAACAGCCCTAAAAAAGGCACAAGATTTAGCATATCTGAAACAAAACCTCGTGTGTGTGTGTGTGCGCGCATATTAGTGCACATGGGTCTCGCTTGTCCACAGTGGAGAACGCAAAAAGGAAAAAAAAAAGTTGGACGTGAAGTGGGGATTGAGTCGGATGGGCGTGTCTACGGAAGCCTCCACCCAACAAACCACACACCTCACGCCAACCCGATGCACCATAGAGGTGTATCTACGGAAGGGAGGCACGCATATATCTCGGTGCACGCTTTGGTCAGCTAGCGGTACGGTACAATTTTTTTTCTGTGGGAAGCGGTACGGTAGAACTTGTCTCTCGGCAAGAGGATCTACATCCATTCATGCATCTTCAATGCCGTTCATAAAAAAGGATACCCTAAATATTTTTGGACACTTTCAGTCGTGTCCACGAACAACGCTAGTGGAGCTGGTCATCCAACCTTGTACATCAAATGTCCATCCTAGAGGACGGGGCGTCGACCCGTTGGTTGAGCAGCTGGGGTTGCTGCCAGCCCACCCGAGTTCGAGTCCCGGCACGGACGCACGGTGATCACGGAGTTTCTCCTATAAAAAAATGCCAATGAGGGTTAGCCCTTGAGTTGGTCTCATGTTTTTAAATGTCCATCCTAGATCGGGCAAACATATGCAATTACAACCAGAATGCGTCGGATGTCAAATGTTCATAAAATTTGCAAGTTCCACTGTCCGTGCAAAAAAAAAGATCTAATTTTTTTGTCTCCCAGACCAGTTGTCCTTGCCAAATCGTTCACTGTGTGGCCAGCTCCTCCAAATCGGGCTGCCAAGCGCTTCAACATCCTAGCGTGGTAAGCTTGCATGATCTTCGTTGCATCAGGATCCAAATTCGACATCTTCATGGTCAACTTGGTGTCGTCAGAAGCGCCCGCGAGCTCAACCTTCTTTTCTTGGAGCTTGATAAATTTCTCTTGCACCGCGATAAACTTGTCAAACCTCTCGGACTTCTTTTCCTCTTTCACGTCACTGTGCTTGATGCATGTCTCCTCCTTCACCATGATGTCTTTGAACCTCTCTGTCATCTTGGCCGCCGCACCTTCTCAATTGTTCTCCTCCTCCTCCTATTTCCTCCCCCGGTTCCTAGCCATCGTACGTTGCTGGTTGAAATTCAGCATGTTCTCGACAAAAATAAAGTTTGCTATCGAACACCACAGGACCTTCCATCCTGGCGAGATTATGACCATCATATCAACTTATCGCCAGGTGTGCATGCAATGTCACTGAAGCCTTGTCGCTACACTATGCAGTAGAAAGATGAATCAAAAAACAAGTACGATCAATGCTAGAACAAGGGAACATTCAATGCAGTCACGACCTGTTTGATTCACCTTGCTGTTTTTTAACACAGTACAGACGCAGACACTCATACATATGTACATACACTCGCCTCTATGATGCACGGCACATCATCTTGAGATTGACGAAGTTGCATAGACGCCTTCATAGTCGATGGAACGTCTCCGACTGAACACACATCACCGGAAGGTCTGAAATAAATCCAGAAAATGCAAGCACCGGTGTCAAGTCTAGGACTTGAACCCTGGTGGACTGGGATAGCACTGTCCTCCTAACAATCCAATCACCGATTGGTTCGCACTTTGCTTGTGCTGTTGATGTGCAAGAAAATGGCACATGGTGATTTTGCGTCGACCACAGGCAATTGGATGCAGTGATAGTGAAAGACAAATTTCCCATGCTGATTGTTGACGAGCTGGGCAAATTGGACGGCCCAACATTCTGAACCAAGTTAGATTTGCGCTCGGGGTACCGTGAGATACAAATTGCTACAACAGATGAACCAAAGCCAGCATTCCACACTCACCACGGACACTTTCAAATTTAAGGTGATACTATTCGGTCTCACGGCTGCACCAGTAACCTTTCAACCAACCATGAATGTGGTATTTTCATCCTTGATGTGTCATTGTGTGCAAGTATCATTATAAAATATTTCCCCAAAATAATCATTATAAAATATGTTTTTATACCGTATATAATTGATATAATGTAGACATTATCATGCATTTTCATGGATTTATAAAACATAAAAACATTTGACTCAAGACAAACCTAAAACTTGAAATAATTTGAATCGGTGTGGGTATTATGTGTTTATGATGCAAATAAGTGCCATGATAACACCCGGAAAGACGGAGTAGGAGTTGTACCCATTGGTCTACCCAACGCTCGACAAAACTTGAAGATTATAAATCACCACATGGTATATATTGTTACTGAAAGTGAAAATTGGGCGAACCAACATGTGGTTGGATGGTTAGAGGGACAGTGGTATCCCCAGCCCACTAGGGTTCAAGTCCTGGTACTGGCATTATTCCTGGATTTATTTCAAGATTTCCGGCGATGCGCTTTCACACTAGTAGAAAATGGGGCAATGGTCCAGGCCGGGTCAGCCCATTAGTCCCGGTTCAGTCTAGAACCGGGACCAATGGAGGCATTGGACCCGGTTCGTGAGCCCAGGGGCCGGCCGGGCCACGTGGGCCATTGGTCCCGATTCGTCTGGACCTTTGGTCCCGGTTGATGGGACGAACCGGAACCAATGGGTCTCGCTCCTGGCCCACCACCATTGGTCCTGGTTGGTGACATGAACCGGGACCAAAGGCTCCCCGTTAGTCCCGGTTCATGCCACCAATCGGGACCAGTGAAAGAATTTCAGGTTAAGCAAAATCAAGGAGAAAGCAGTATATGTTTGTGATGACACGACCCCCATCAGATTTGATCTCGTGCTCTTAGTTTTACAATACGGCATACTCTACAATAGAAGTGAAGGTAGTGGAGCACCAGTACTGAACATATACGGCCAAATGGTCAAAATTGCTCGAGCTTGCTGTTCTTGCTACTCAAGCACGTAGCAACACGATATTATGTCAGGATTTTGCTATCGAAAAGCAAATGAGAACAAAATAAAATTAAGTATTCTAATCAAACCAGTCAATCAAAGCTAGTATCCAAACTTGCTGACAGTCTTGTATCCCGAAGAGTTATAGAACAAATTATACAGAAGATATTTATTTTAGGGCACGGTGCGATGAGATCTTGGCTCAGAGGAATCATCATTGGCCTAGACCTTATCTTAAATCGCGTGTCCTAGCATAACACTGAGATCCTTTGCTTTCCTTTATTTAGAACATTCATTTTGACCCTTTGGGCCGATAATATGCAAATATCTTTATTTGTAATATGGCGTAGTAGGAGCCTGATGTTCCATAAAAATAAGAATATATTTACTCGGTAATGTGTGGTTGCCTTCCCATATTTCCTTTAGCCTACATATATAAATAAACACGATTTGTTTTAGTTATTAGTGATATTGAAAACACATGCTATATTTAAATACCAAGGTGCAGTTATATGCTTGACAGTCGTATATTGTTTTCTGTCTATCAGTTAGCCAATAAAATAACAGCAGCACCTAATTAAAGAAATTCTTTTCCAAACTGAAAGGACAATAAGGAATAGAATTACACATGGGGTTTTGTCCAAAATAAAAATATGTGAAGATATTAGGAAGACAATGTCAATATACAAAATTTGTTTTGATAGTCGGATGTGAATTCTATATAAAAATAGGTTAATTCACTTTACAACAGATTGGCAGAAATTTGAACTCATAAGTACCACCTGTACATCTCAGAGATATCAGATATAATGTATAAAATGAGATGAAATAATGAGTGCATCTTGCATAAATCATAAGATCTTTTCTAATAGCAACCTACAACTGTACATAGGGTACATAACAATGAAGCATCTAATCAATCAGTAGTTTAAAGATAAAAAGAAGAATAATAAAATTCTTACCCAGAATCCCACAGAACTTACAGCAAGTCTACAAAATGACATAAAGCACCAATAATCATTTCGGTAATATAAATCTATTTACTCTTACAGACTCTCCATAGGATTTTACCATGTTATCCTGCTGCTGTGATGTGTGGCATTCAAATATTATTTGACTGTCATCTACTTTCAGCGCACTCCTCATGTTATTAAGTGTATTAGAACATCTGGTGACATGGTTCTCAACATTCAGTTTCATGCAAAAAATTCAACAATTATGTACTTCATTATGAAACAAACGATCACAGTACTTCCATGTTGTTCATTCATGGAAGTATGTAGTTTCGTATCTATGCAACATCAATTGCATATTGTTTCCTTCTGATTTTAAAAGCTACAGAACAATTTTTGTAAACAGGTGGCTTACTCAACCTGCTGTAGACAATGAAAACTTCGGCAATGATCTCCGGCCCGAAGCTGGGTGCATCATGTGTCCGCTTTCTTGCACTCGACCATGGCATGCTTGCGCTGCGCTTCTCATAATCCAAAGGAGCATATCAGAATAATGTTGACATGTTGGTGTGTACGACACCCTGATCTCAGAACTTGCAAAAAAAACTGTCTTTTGGACTCTCATCATACAACTTTTCTCGATCCATGTCAAGGCAAGATAGATCCGAACATGATCATGGACTTATGTTGGAAAAGCTATCATACTGGTTAACCAAAGAATATTTTTAGGATCAAACCTTCAACACACATGTGAGAAGAAGAAATAATCTGTGCTGGGTACGATGCCTAAAGAGCAGATCAAATTCTGTAGGATTTAGGCACATACCTGTGAACATGATTTCGTTAGGATCAAGCCTACAACAAACATGTGAGACGAAGAAATAATCTGAGCTTGGTACGATGCCTGAAGAGCAGATCAAATACTTTAGGATTTAGGAACATGCCTGTGAACAGGAAACAAATCCAGCCTCTCCATGCTTAATAGCACTGCACGAATTTCCATTGACGGAAATTAGGAAAGAGCTAGGAAAGAAACAGATCGTATTTTGCCTTTGCTTGGTCGGTTGTTCACCTAAATCAGCACTCATGGAATCATAGAAGTATATACAGATAGAATAATGAAAATATAATTAAGATCTTCCACAAACGAACCTGGAGCTTGATGTTGCTCTTGTGGACAAAAAACCTCCAAGCTCGTTTCTGTGCCCTGCCACTTATTCCTTTGTTGCCGAATCCAGCTGTATTGGTCCTTCGTGGGCTTCCAAATTCATTGGCCAGGAAGAGATGTTGATGGCGAGGAGGAAGATTGGGGAGAACATCCAATGATTGGGCAGGAACACATGAGCTATGGCTAGAAGGGAAGATTGGCGAGACTTTCTCAGCTGTCCAGGGACAGAACTGCGTGCTTTAATATTCTTTGCTAAATTATGGTGATAGGTAACTCTCCGGGAAGATTATGGTGATAGGAGTCTTCTCAGTTCATTTTTTTTGCTAAATTATGTTTTAGACGTGAAGATTAACGTGGATAAAAATATAAGATAGATCGACAGATCTACACCGTAATAATTCGGCCCCACCAGATAAACAGCTCCTAATTTCTAATTAATGTAGGATTTTCTAGGAAGTCCATGATTAGTATAGGTATAGATAGATTAGAAAATATGCCATTCATACCAAGGCTTGGTATCATTATGCCGTTGGATCAATTGTTACCTTGGTTGCGATTATGATCGCCTTTGTTTTCGCATTTGAATGTTTTACATAGTTTTAATGTATGGTTTAATTAATTAGATGCTCTGGAGAGCTATATGTTGTTAGATGAGAACTATGTATGTACTTTGGTTTTTATGTGATGATGAACTTCTATTAATTTGGACACTTAATTATATATAATGCACGCAGATGAACCGGCAATGGATGTACGGTGACAGACACACCTCCGAGTACATTAAGGGCGTGCATGAGTTTTTCGATGCGGCTGAGGCAAACAAGCAGAATGGTTTTATGTGTTGTCCATGCACTAAATATGGGAATACGATGTCTTACTCAACCGGAAAATCCTTCACACCCACCTGCTTTACAAGGGTTTCATGCCACACTATAATCTTTGGACGAGGCACGGAGAAATAGGGGTTATGATGGAAGACGACGAAGAAGAAGAGTACGATGACAACTATGTGCCCCCTGAATATCGTGATGCTACAACGGGGGGAGCTGGTGAAGATCAAGAGGAACCAGACGATGTGCCCAATGATGCTACAACGGGTGAAGCTGCTGAAGATCAAGAGGAACCAGACGATGTGCCCGATGATGATGATCTCCGCCGGGTCATTGTCGATGCAAGGACGCAATGCGAAAGTCAAAAGGAGAAGCTGAAGTTCGATCGCATGTTAGAGGATCACAAAAAAGGGTTGTACCCCAATTGCGAAGATGGCAACACAAAGCTCGATACCGTACTAGAATTGCTGCAGTGGAAGGCAGAGAATGATGTGCCTGACAAAGGATTTGAGAAGCTACTGAAAATATTGAAGAAGAAGCTTCCAAAGGATAACGAATTGCCCGACAGTACATACGCAGCAAAGAAGGTCGTATGCCCTCTAGGATTGGAGGTGGAGAAGATACATGCATGCCCTAATGACTGCATCCTATACCGCGGTGCATACAAGGATCTGAACGCATGCCCGGTATGCGGTGCATTGTGGTATAAGATCAGACGAGATGACCCTGGTGATGTTCACGGCGAGCCCCACAGGAAGAGGGTTCCTGCGAAGGTGATGTGGTATGCTCCTATAATACCACGGTTGAAACGTCTGTTCAGAAACGGAAAGTATGCCAAGTCGATGTGATGGCACAGTGAGGACCGTAAGAAAGACGGGAAGTTGAGAGCACCCGCTGACGGGTCGCAGTGGATAAAAATCGAGAGAAAGTACTGGGATGAATTTGCAAAGGACCCAAGGAACGTATGGTTTGCTTTAAGCGCGGATGGCATTAATCCTTTCGGGGAGCAGAGCAGCAATCACAGCACCTGGCCTGTGACTCTATGTATGTATAACCTTCCTCCTTGGATGTGCATGAAGAGGAAGTTCATTATGATGCCAGTTCTCATCCAAGGCCCTAAGCAACCCGACAACGACATTGATGTGTACCTAAGGCCATTAGTTGAAGAACTTTTACAGCTGTGGAATGGAAACGGTGTACGTACGTGGGATGAGCACAGACAGGAGGAATTTAACCTAAAGGCGTTGCTGTTTGTGACCATCAACGATTGGCCCGCTCTCAGTAACCTTTCAGGACAGACAAACAAAGGATACCACGCATGCACGCACTGTTTAGATAACACTGAAAGTATATACCTGGACAAATGCAGGAAGAATGTGTACCTGGGCCATCATCGATTTCTTCCGACCAACCATCAATGTCGAAAGAAAGGCAAGCATTTCAAAGGCGAGGCAGATCACCAGAAGAAGCCCACCATGTGCACCGGTGATCACATGCTTGCTATGGTCAATGATTTACACTATGTAAT